>NC_091956.1:5741032-5758532 GCF_031021105.1 Erythrolamprus reginae
TATTGGTGCTGTGAGGGAGAAATAATATTCTATCCTTACATATATAATTCTGAACGGCATGTCTGTTCGCTTGTTTTTATGTATTTGTATACCGAGGGATATTTATATAGAAGTACAGTAATACCTCAACCTACAAACGCCTCTACTTACGAACTTTTCGAACCAGGTGTTCAAGATTCTTTTTTGCCTCTTCTCAAGAACCATTTTCCACTTACAAACCCAACCTCCGAAACTGTAACAGGAAAGGCGGGGAGAAGCCTCCATGGGGCCTCTCTAGGAATCCCCTGGGAGGAAACAGGGCCAGAAAAGGCAGGGAGAAGTCTATGTGGGGCCTCTCTAGGAATCTCCTGGGAGGAAACAGGGCCAGAAAAGGCAGGGAGAAGCCTCTGTGGGGCCTCTCTTGGAATCTCCTGGGAGGAAAAAGGGCCAGAAAAGGCAGGGAGAAGCCTCCATGGGGACTCTCTAAGAATCTCCTGGGAGGAAACAGGGCCAGAAAAGGCGGGGAGAAGCCTCTGTGGAGCCTCTCTAGGAATCTCCTGGGAGGAAACAGGGCCGGAAAAGGTGGGGAGTAGCCTCTGTGGGGCTTCTCTGGGAATCTCCTGGGAGGAAACAGGGCCAGAAAAGGCAGGGAGAAGCCTCCGTGGGGCCTCTCTAGGAATCTCCTGGAACGAAACAGGGCTGGAAAAGGCATCGAGAAGCCTCTGTGGGGCCTCTCTAGGAATCTCCTGGAAGGAAACAGGGCCAGAAAAGGCAGGGAGAAGCCTCCATGGGGACTCTCTAGGAATCTCCTGGGAGGAAACAGGGCCGGAAAAGGCAGGGAGAAGCCTCTGTGGGGCCTCTCTAGGAATCTCCTGGGAGGAAACAGGGCCAGAAAAGGCAGGGAGAAGCCTCCTTGGGGCCTCTCTAGGAATCTCCTGGAAGGAAACAGGGCTGGAAAAGGCGTCGAGAAGCCTCTGTGGGGCCTCTCTAGGAATCTCCTGGGAGGAAACAGAGCCGGAAAAGGCAGGGAGAAGCCTCTGTGGGGCCTCTTTAGGAATCTCCTGGGAGGAAACAGGGCCAGAAAAGGCAGGGAGAAGCCTCTGTGGGGCCTCTTTAGGAATCTCCTGGGAGATTCTGCATGCGCAGGAGCCAAATCTCGCATGAAAATTGATTGGATGACTTTGGGCCAATAAACAGGAGGTGGTGAGTTCTAGTCCTACTCCTTGGGCATGAAAATTGATTGGACGACTTTGGGCCAATCACCAGGAGGTGGTGAGTTCTAGTCCTACTCCTTGGGCATGAAAATTGATTGGAAGACTTTGGGCCAATCACCAGGAGGTGGTGAGTTCTAGTCCTACTCCTTGGGCATGAAAACTGATTGGAAGACTTTGGGCCAATCACCAGGAGGTGGTGAGTTCTAGTCCTATTCCTTGGGCATGAAAATTGATTGGAAGACTTTGGGCCAATCACCAGGAGGTGGTGAGTTCTAGTCCTACTCCTTGGGCATGAAAACTGATTGGAAGACTTTGGGCCAATCACCAGGAGGTGGTGAGTTCTAGTCCTATTCCTTGGGCATGAAAACTGATTGGAAGACTTTGGGCCAATCACCAGGAGGTGGTGAGTTCTAGTCCTACTCCTTGGGCATGAAAATTGATTGGAAGACTTTGGGCCAATCACCAGGAGGTGGTGAGTTCTAGTCCTATTCCTTGGGCATGAAAACTGATTGGAAGACTTTGGGCCAATCACCAGGAGGTGGTGAGTTCTAGTCCTACTCCTTGGGCATGAAAACTGATTGGAAGACTTTGGGCCAATCACCAGGAGGTGGTGAGTTCTAGTCCTACTCCTTGGGCATGAAAACTGATTGGAAGACTTTGGGCCAATCACCAGGAGGTGGTGAGTTCTAGTCCTACTCCTTGGGCATGAAAACTGATTGGAAGACTTTGGGCCAATCACCAGGAGGTGGTGAGTTCTAGTCCTACTCCTTGGGCATGAAAATTGATTGGACGACTTTGGACGAGTCACTTTCTCTCCCAGCCCAGAAACACCGTGTGACCCACAAAACCTATTTAAATGTCTGTTCATTCATTTACAAGCATACTTGCAAAGACATTGTAATTTGCTGGGCTAATAATTTCTTCTTGCTAAGAAAAGTCTATTTTAGAGAAACAGCTAATATTCTGTGTAAAAGTTCATATTCTGTTCTCAGCGACAAAATCTCGCTCGTAAATGCCTGCCTTTATTTTCCCAGGATTAATCTTATCTATTGTTTGTTTTCTCATTAAAGGGATATCCAGTCCGTGAAATATTTTTTTTAATGGCTCTGGTCATGCGTGGAAAATTATGAAGGACAGTAGCTTTGAAACTCTTCAAGGCAAAAGAGATTAAAATGGCGTCAGGGAGAATATTATTCCTTATTACCAACGATTTAGTTCTATCTACATGAATTTGCTTCTACTTTATAAAGAATGAAGTGACAGCTTTGATCTCGGAAAGTTACAGTTGAATATATTGTATGAATGAGAAAGAGGAGGGAACCTGAAAGAAGAATCTAAATTCAAGATAATTATGTATGTCTAGGTTAATGGGAGAGAAGTACGTACATGAGGCTTCATGGAAAATATGAAAAGGGAAATAGAAGAATGAAAACACAATTATTTTATATTGTCATGCAAATGGGTTTCTGCATTGATCGCTGGGACCAGTGGTTTTGTCTTTTGAGTTTTCAGATTCATTCGTCAGGGAACTCATTTCTAGCAGGTGAGAGATACTTCCAATGTATTTTATCCACGCAGTCATCAACATATCCCAATCAACATCTAAAAAACCACACACAACATGCATTCATGTCAGTCACTCATGCCCTCATCACCTCGAGGCTCGACTACTGTAACGCTCTCTACATGCGGCTACCTTTGAAAAATGTTCGGAAACTTCAGATCGTGCAGAATGCAGCTGCGAGAGCAATCATGGGCTTCCCTAGGTATGCCCATGTTACACCAACACTCCACAGTCTGCATTGGTTGCTGTTCTGTCGGGCTCTCTGGTAGACTCCTCCCAAAAATTCACAGGTACAAATTTCAGACACACACACGTTTGAAAATTCAAAACAATGTCCTTTATAATGAAAATTCACTTAAACTAAGCCCTCTTTTGGTATAGCAAAGAGCACTCATCTCCAAACAAACTGGTAATTTGTACAAGTCCCTTATCAGTTCTGTGATACTTAGCTTGCAGCTGTGAGGCAATTCACAGTCCTTCTTCTTTCACAAAGTGAAACACACTTTGCTCTGGTTTAGTTTCAAAGCGGGGGGAAATCAGCACATAAAACGTCAAAGTCAGTAAAGCAGTCATGAAACACAATGATCAGATAATCCTCCACAATGGCCAAACCCACAGGCTGCTATTTATAGCAGCCTCACTAATGACCACAGCCCCACCCAACCACAGGTGGCCTCATTTTCTTTGATAATAATCTCTCAGTTGTTGCTGCTTATGCATCACTCTCCGCATGCGTGGCTGTATCATTAATTTTTGTTCCAAATCCAAGGAGGAGCTAGATAATTGATCTCCTTCTGAGCTGTCTGCCCCACTCTCCTCCCTGTCACTCATGTCTTCTTGGTCAGAGGAGCCTTCATCAGCAGATTCCACTGGGGCAAAACAGGCCTGCAGTATGTAGATGTCTCCCCACATCCACAGTCCTTGGGGCAGGAGCTGGGCCAGAGCTAACCACAACAGTTGCCAATCAGTTTCCGGTCACAATTCAAAGTGTTGGTTATGACCTATAAAGCCCTTCATGGCACCAGGCCAGATTATCTCCAAGACCACCTTCTGCCGCACGAATCCCAGCGACCAGTTAGGTCCCACAGAGTTGGCCTTTTCCGGGACTAAACAATGTCGTCTGGCAGGACTCAGGGGAACAGCCTTCTCTGTGGTGGCCCCAAACCTCTGGAACCAGCTCCCCCTGGAGTTTAGAACTGCCCCCACCCTCCTTGTCTTTCGTAAACTTCTTAAAACCCACCTCTGCCGCCAGGCATGGGGGAACTGAGACTTCTCCTCCGGGCCTATACAGTTTATGAATGGTATGTTTGAGTGTATGTTTTCTTTTTAATAAGGGGTTTTTTTAATGACTTTTAATTATTAGATTTGTGATATATTGTTTATTATTGTTGTGAGCTGCCTCGAGTCTACGGAGAGGGGTGGAATACAAATCTAATAAAATATAAATATAAATATAATATACAGTAATACCTCGTCTTACAAACTTAATTGGTTCCCCGAGGAGGTTCGTAAGGCAAAAAGTTTGTAAGATGAAACAATGTTTCCCATAGGAAACAATGTAAAATCAATTATTGCGTGCAAGAAAACCCCCCTGCAAAAGTGGCGCTCCGCTGGGCGGCACCGCCCGGCTGTCGCCTTTTGAAACAACCGGGGGGTTTCTCGGCGTTCTCCCGAACCCGAACGCCAAACACCAACTTCCGGGTTCAGCATCCGGGAGGCCACCGAGAAGCCCTGCTGCCCGGATGTCGTCTTTTGAAACAGCCGGGAGGCTTCTCAGCTTTCTCCTGAACACCGAACCCGGACGTTCGGCAAAAGTTCGGATTTGGCATTCGGGTTCGGGAGGACACCAAGAAGCCCCACTGCCCTGCTGTCAGCTTTGCAAAAGAGCCGCAGAGCTGTTGGCAGATCGGGAGGCTCAAACGGAGGTGGGGAATCCCAATAGGGAATTTCATGGGTGGAGCTTTGACGTCACGGAGACGTCCTTCTTGGCCGGCCGAAATGTGGATTCCAGGAAGGACGTCTCCCCACCGGCCGACAGCTCCGCAGCTCTTTTGCAAAGCTGACAGCCGGGCGACGGGGCTTCTCAGCATTCTCCTGAACCCGAACGCCGAACCCAAACTTTTGCCAAACTTCCGGGTTCGGCATTTGGGAGAATGCTGAGAAGCCCCCCGGCTGTTTCAAAAGGCAACTGCCAGGCGGCGGGATTCTCGGCGGCCTCCCGAATGCCGAACCCAGAGATTCGGCAAAAGTTCGGGTTCGGCGTTCGTGCGGCGGGTTCGTAAGACAGAAAAAGTTTGGAAGAAGAGGCAAAAAATTTCCGAACCCCGGGTTCGTATGTCGGAAAGTTCGTATGACGAGGGGTTTGTATCACGAGGTACCACTGTATAATATAAATACCAATACAGTGGTACCTTAAGATACGAACTTAATTGGTGCCGGGGGGAGGTTCGTAAGACGAAAGGTTCGTAAGACGAAACATTGTTTCCCATAGGAAACAATGTAAAGTCAATTAATCCGTGCAACCAAAAACCCCCGCAAAAAAACGGCTTTCCGCGACTGCTGGGAAGCGGCGCGGCTCTTTTAAAAGGTGACAGCCGGCCTGGGGGGCTTGCCAGCACAGGGTTCGGGGGTGCTGGGAAGCCCCCCAGGCCGGCTGTCATCTTTTAAAAGAGCCGCGCCGCTTCCCAGCTGTCTCCTGAAGGCGGAAGTTCGGCTTTGGTGTTTGGCGTTCGGAGACAGCTGGGAACCCAGCGGTCTCCCGAACGCCGAAACCGGAAGGGGCAAGGTGGGGGGGGAGAGAACGGGAGGCTCAGCATTCCGTCAGTCGCAGCGCTGGCTGTCAACTTTTCTTTTTAGCAATGGGGAGGCAACTCAGCTCCTGCCCAGTTTTAAAAAGAAAAGTTGACAGCCAGCGCTGCGGCTGACGGAATGCTGAGCTTCCCGTTCTCTCTCCGCCCCCTCGCCCCTTCACCCCCCTGTGTTCCTAGGAGAAGTGCTGGTGAGGAGCAGAAGGTCTGTCTTGCCTCAATCCCCAGCACTTCTCCTAGGAACACAGGGAGGCGAAGGGGCGAGGGGAGAGAGAACGGGAGGCTCAGGAAGGGAGCTCGGGAAGGAGCCCACGGTCAGTCGGCTGCGGGCGGGAGGAAGGCGATTGTTCCGCTGCCGCCAGCATGGCCTGGCTGGCAGCGGAAGATGTAACGGAGCCCACGGGGGATTCGCCTTCCTCCCACCCACAGCCGACTGATCGTGGGCTCCTTCGCAACCTCGGAGAGCTTCCTGGTTTTCGTGAGCTTTCATGCCCTGGAAGCTCTCCGAAGTTGCGAAGGAGCCCACGATCAGTCTCGGCTGCGGGCGGGAGGAAAGCGAATGTCACGGGGTTGGGCTCGGGAAGGGGCAGCGAAGTCGGTGCCGAGGCACCCTAAGCCCACCGGTGACCGCCAAAGGGTTGGCGAAGGGAGGGTGCTGCGGCGACCCGACCAAGCCTATGGACGCGCCTCCCGCCGCTCTGCCCAATCGCAAAGCCAAAGGAGGCACGGGAGGCGGTGAATGTCATGTCCTCTGGCCAGTCACGGGAGGCAAGGCGGGGAATGTTGGGGGGGGGAGTGAAGGAAATTTAAACAGATTACGAAAAGCTCGGTGGTGGATGGCATTCCTTCCAGGAAAATGCCCAGCTCAGCCCCCGTGGAGGCGTTTTTCTAAAAGGAGTGCAATCACCACCACCGAGCTTTTCGTAATCTGTTTAAATTTCCTTCACTCCCCCAACATTCCCCGCCTTGCCTCCCGTGACTGGCCAGAGGACATGACATTCACCGCCTCCCGTGCCTCCTTTGGCTTTGCGATTGGGCAGAGCGGCGGGAGGCGCGTCCAATCGCAAAGCCAAAGGAGGCACGGGAGGCGGTGAATGTCATGTCCTCTGGCCAGTCACGGGAGGCAAGGCGGGGAATGTTGGGGGAGTGAAGGAAATTTAAACAGATTACGAAAAGCTCGGTGGTGGATGGCATTCCTTCCAGGAAAATGCCCAGCCCAGCCCCCGTGGAGGCGTTTTTCTAAAAGGAGTGCAATCACCACCACCGAGCTTTTCGTAATCTGTTTAAATTTCCTTCACTCCCCCAACATTCCCCGCCTTGCCTCCCGTGACTGGCCAGAGGACATGACATTCACCGCCTCCCGTGCCTCCTTTGGCTTTGCGATTGGGCAGAGCGGCGGGAGGCGCGTCCAATCGCAAAGCCAAAGGAGGCACGGGAGGCGGTGAATGTCATGTCCTCTGGCCAGTCACGGGAGGCAAGGCGGGGAATGTTGGGGGAGTGAAGGAAATTTAAACAGATTACGAAAAGCTCGGTGGTGGATGGCATTCCTTCCAGGAAAATGCCCAGCCCAGCCCCCGTGGAGGCGTTTTTCTAAAAGGAGTGCAATCACCACCACCGAGCTTTTCGTAATCTGTTTAAATTTCCTTCACTCCCCCAACATTCCCCGCCTTGCCTCCCGTGACTGGCCAGAGGACATGACATTCACCGCCTCCCGTGCCTCCTTTGGCTTTGCGATTGGGCAGAGCGGCGGGAGGCGCGTCCAATCGCAAAGCCAAAGGAGGCACGGGAGGCGGTGAATGTCATGTCCTCTGGCCAGTCACGGGAGGCAAGGCGGGGAATGTTGGGGGAGTGAAGGAAATTTAAACAGATTACGAAAAGCTCGGTGGTGGATGGCATTCCTTCCAGGAAAATGCCCAGCCCAGCCCCCGTGGAGGCGTTTTTCTAAAAGGAGTGCAATCACCACCACCGAGCTTTTCGTAATCTGTTTAAATTTCCTTCACTCCCCCAACATTCCCCGCCTTGCCTCCCGTGACTGGCCAGAGGACATGACATTCACCGCCTCCCGTGCCTCCTTTGGCTTTGCGATTGGGCAGAGCGGCGGGAGGCGCGTCCAATCGCAAAGCCAAAGGAGGCACGGGAGGCGGTGAATGTCATGTCCTCTGGCCAGTCACGGGAGGCAAGGCGGGGAATGTTGGGGGAGTGAAGGAAATTTAAACAGATTACGAAAAGCTCGGTGGTGGATGGCATTCCTTCCAGGAAAATGCCCAGCCCAGCCCCCGTGGAGGCGTTTTTCTAAAAGGAGTGCAATCACCACCACCGAGCTTTTCGTAATCTGTTTAAATTTCCTTCACTCCCCCAACATTCCCCGCCTTGCCTCCCGTGACTGGCCAGAGGACATGACATTCACCGCCTCCCGTGCCTCCTTTGGCTTTGCGATTGGGCAGAGCGGCGGGAGGCGCGTCCAATCGCAAAGCCAAAGGAGGCACGGGAGGCGGTGAATGTCATGTCCTCTGGCCAGTCAAGCGAGGCAAGGCGGGGAATGTTGGGGGGGGGAGTGAAGGAAATTTAAACAGATTACGAAAAGCTCGGTGGTGGATGGCATTCTTTCCAGGAAAACGCCTGGGGGGGGGGGCGGCTGGGCTGGGCATTTTCCTTGGCGATCTTCCCTTGGCTTCCCTGGCCGCCTAGCGCTGCGATCTTCCGATGTTCCCTTGGCTTCCGTGGCCGCTTCCCTGGCGGCCAGGGAAGCCAGGGAAGATCAGAAGATCGCCAAGGGAAGATTGGAAGATCGCAGCGCCAGGCGGCCAGGGAAGCCAAGGCGGCCAGGGAAGCCAAGCCGGGAGCAGCGGCAACGCTGCTCCGGTTGCCTGGTCCTCTCCTGCCTCCCACGCTGTTGTTCCCCGCTGCGTCAGGCGCCGCCAGCCCCGAGTCAGACGCACCCTCGCTGCCGCGCCCAGCCGCTGCCCGCCCCGTCCTAGCCAGAGCCTGAGCCGGCCTGCTCGGTTGCGCCTCCTCGCCCGCGGCCCGCCCACCCGCCCAGGATGCAGACCTGCTGCCTCTCCCGTGCCCGCCGCCGGCCTGATCCTGCGCCTCCTGCTTCCCCCCCAGCCAAAAATACAAAGGCGGTCTGCCGCCGCCCGCGGAGCAATGGGAAACTGAAGCTGCTGGCGGTTTCAGACTCCCTTTGCTCCACGCTGCTCCGCCCTGCCTGTCATGCGATGGCAGACCGTCTTTGTGTTTTTCGCTGAGGGGGGGAGCAAGAGGACCTTCCTGACTCCCTCCCCCAGCGTCGGACCTCCTGCCCTCCCTCCCAGCCAAAAACCCAAAGCGGCCTCCTGAACGTTTTCGTCTTACGTACCTGCCGCTGCCGCCGAGAAGCCCCGCAGCCCGGCTGTCACATTTTAAAACAACCGGGTGGCTTCCCAGCAGCCTCTCCAAGCCGAACGCCAAACCCGAACTTCCGGGTTTGGCTCCGGGAGGCAACTGGGAAGCCCCCTGGCTGTTTTAAAAGGTGACAGCCGGGCTGCGGGGCTTCCCAGCAGCCTCCCGAACCGCCAAACCCGGAAGTTCAGGTTTGCCGTTCGTAACACGAAAAAAGTTCGTAAGAAGAGGCAAAATTTTTCTGAACCCCGGGTTCGTATCTCGGGTTGTTCGTAAGACGAGGGGTTCGTATCTTGAGGTACCACTGTATACTGTATTTCTGCTTTTCTGGATGTTAGTTACTAGGGAAGCTTTTTTTTTTAACTCCCTTGACTTTTGCCTATAATACCCTTCCAACGATAGACCAGGAACACTCAGGAAAGAAGCCCCCAGACCCCCCAGCCTGGTAACGAACTGTCTGCAAAATGCCCCCAAGCCTAGCCATTTTCAGCGAACGCCAAGGATCTCAGCCGTTCTATCCTGAGCTCCCCATTTTCTCTACATTTGGAACAATTCCCATTGCAAGAAGAAACAGAATTTGAATCAGGAAGAAGATTCCAACAATTCCTTTCTTCTAATTTTCTGGCCTGAAAGAGTGGGACCATGCCATCTGCTGAGTTTAAGGAAGGCAGAAGCAGGAAGAAATTCCAAGCTGGCTTTGCTTGTTGACCTGTCTTATTTTATCACTTTTTTTTTCTTTTGTTTTATGGCTCCAAAGAGGAGCTGTTGGAACAGGGAACTGGCAGGAGCAACAGCTGCTGCTTTCTCCTTTCCCCTTTGCTACGATCCCCAAAGAATATGTGTGTGTATGTGTGTGTGTATATATATATGTTTTTTTTTGCTGAATTTGAAAATTAAGGGAGACTAGGATAGATCTATTTCGACCTTAGTTTGGCCTCATCAGCTAGCCATACCCACTGGGACTTGAACCTGCAACCTTGTAAGGCAGAGAATTATCCTCTAGGCTACAGTATCCAATCCCTTCAGCTCTGCACCAGGGAAGAGTTACATATTTTCTCCATACCTTTATACAAAAGCTGTCATTCTTCCCAAAGTGAAAATGCTCAGATGCCAACGCTATGTGCTAAAAGCTTTAGCAGACTGGAGGGACCTGCAGGGTTTTTTTTGTTTTCCTTTCATTGTTGTTGCTGTTGCTGTTATTATTATCCCTTTCTTCCATCCTTCCATCTTCCTCTCTCCCTTCCTCTCTCCCTCCCTCCTCCTCCTCCCTTCCCTGCCTCCCTTTCTTCCGTCTTTCCATCTTTTCTTCCTCTCTCCCTCCCTCCCTCTCTCCCTCTCTCCCCCCTCCTCCCTTCCTCCTTTCTTCCTTCCTTCCTTCTTTCTCCCTCCCTCCCTCCCTTTCTTCCATCCTTCCATCTTCCATCATTGCATCAGACCAGAATATCTCTGGGACCACCTTCTGCCGCACAAATCCCAGCGACCGATTAGGTCCCACAGAGTTGGCCTTCTCCGGGTCCCGTCAACTAAACAATGTCGTCTGGCGGGACCCAGGGGAAGAGCCTTCTCTGTGGCAGCCCTGACCCTCTGGAACCAGCTCCCCTCTGAGATTAGAATTGCCCCCACCCTCCTTGCCTTTCGTAAACTCCTTAAAACCCACCTCTACCATCAGGCATGGGGAAACTGAAATAACTTCCCCAGGCCTATATTGTTTATGTATGGTGTGTTGTATGCATGTTTTTAAGTTATGGGTTTTTAGTTTAAATTATTAGATTTATATTACATTGTTTTGCCACTATTGTTGTGAGCCGCCCCGAGTCTACAGAGAGGGGCGGCATACAAATTTAATAAATAATGATAATAAAAATAATAATATTCTTCCTCTCTCCCTCCCTCCGCCCTCCCTCCCTCCTTCCTTCTTTCCTTCCTTCTTTCTCCCTCCCTCCCTTTCTTCAATCCTTCCATCTTTTCTTCCTCCCTCCCTCCCTCCTCCCTCCTCTTTCCCTCCCTCCTCCCTCCCTCCTTCCTTCCCTGCCCTGCCTTCCTCCTTTCTTTCTTTCTTTCCTCCCTCCATCCCTTCCTTTTTTCTCTTTCTTCTCTTTCTTCTCTTTCTCTCTTTCCTTCCCTTTTTTAAACAGTTTCCTATCACCGGCTGCAACATTGGGTGCAAGTGTTATTAGACAGGCAGCGTTTTATCGATCCCACAAATATTCTCTGAGAATTTGAAGGAATATATCAAACGAGAGAGCAGATTTTTGACACATCGTGAGCAAACCCTGAGAGACCATTGATTTTCTGCTCTTCCAACTCCTCATACTGGTTAGCTCCAAAACCACATATGGCTTTATAAACCTGAAAAACAAAGGACGATTCTTTTATAATGTACCAAGGGTTTAGGCAGCGGAAAAAAGGAGCACATTGTTGGACACACTGAGCCACTGAGCTGCAGCTTGGAAGATGTCACAAATATGACAGCGGCGAGAATGCTCTATGCATAAAAATGGAAGGATGCTTTGATTCCCATAATGGATGAATGGCTGCAAAACTGGACCGAGTTAGCAGGGATGGCTAAATTGACTGCTTCGATTAAAAGAAAAAACCCAATTCCTTTTATTTCTACTTGGAAATTGCTTCTAGATTTTGTGTTTGTGGGTGGGTGGGGAAATGAAAGTGTGATTTTGGCTTTTACTGATTAAATAGCTTTGCTGTTGTCAACAGACTCAAACTCAACCCTGATAAGACGGAGTGGCTGTGGGTTTTGCCTCCCAAGGACAATTCCATCTGTCTGTCCATCACCCTGGGGGAAGAATTACTGACCCCCTCAGAGCAGGTCCACAACTTGGGCGTCCTCCTCGATCCACAGCTCACATTAGAGAACCATCTTTCAGCTGTGGCAAGGGGGGTGTTTGCCCAGGTTCGCCTGGTGCACCAGTTGCGACCCTATCTGGACTTGGAGTCACTGCTCACAGTCACTCATGCCCTCATCACCTCGAGGCTTGACTACTGTAACGCTCTCTACATGGGGCTACCCTTTCGTAAGCTCCTTAAAACCCACCTCTGTCGTCAGGCATGGGGGAATTGAGATATTCCTTTCTCCCCCAGGCCTATACAAGTTATGCATGGTATATTGTGTGTATGTTTGGTTTTTAATAAGGGTTTCTTAGTTATTTTAATGTTAGATTTGTCACATATTGTTTCATTATTGTTGTTAGCCGCCCCAAGTCTACAGAGAGGGACGGCATTCAAATCAAATCAAATCAAATCAAATCAAAAAATAAATAAATAATAGTATGTATTATAATGTAGAAATAAAAAACATGAGGTTGTATGTTGTATGACTCCACTCCGAGTCTTCGGAGGGGGGGGGGGGGCGGCATACGCATCTAATTAATAATAATAATAATAATAATAATAATAATAATAATTAATAATTACTGTGTTCTACTGTGCCAAAAACAGTCAGAAGTCAATGTCTTCTCCACAGTCTCACGCACACTTTACCCTACCATTTTTCCACCTCTCCTTTTCCTCCCTGATTTTCTCATTATTTGCATTACTCTTCGTCGCTCTGTATTTCATATTTGATAAACTAATAAAAATTTGAACCAACCTCGCCTTCCCACCACCAAAAACACCAAGTAAACTCTCTGTCCTCACCCATTCTACTCTTTGGTTCCTGTTTGATAAATGAAAAGGGTTCCTGAAGAGGAAGGAGGAAGAGGAGGAGGAGGAGGAGGAGGAGGAGAAGAATTAGAAGAAGAAGAAGAAGAAGAAGAAGAAGAAGAAGAAGAAGAAGAAGAAGAAGAAGAAGAAGAAGAAGAAAAAGAAGAAGAAGAACTGGAAGAAGAAAAAATGAGAAGGAGAGGAGAAGGAGGAGAAGGAGGAGAAGAAGAAGGAAAAGAAGAATTAGAATTAGAATTAGAAGTAGTAGTAGTAGTAGTAGTAGTAGTAGTAGTAGAAGAAGAAGAAGAAGAAGAAGAAGAAGAAGAAGAAGAAGAAGAAGAAGAAGAAGAAGAAGTAGTGGAAGAACTGGAAGAAGAACTGGAAGAAGAACTGGAAGAAGAAGAACTGGAAGAAGAAGAACTGGAAGAAGAAGAACTGGAAGAAGAAAAGAATGAGAAGGAGAGGAGAAGGAGGAGAAGAAGAAGAAGGAGAAGGAGGAGAGGAAGAAGAAGGAGGAGAAGAAGAAGAAGGAGGGGGAGAAGAAGAAGAATTAGAAGAATAAGAATAAGAATAAGAATAAGAATAAGAAGAAGAAGAAGAAGAAGAAGAAGAAGAAGAAGAAGAAGAAGAAGAAGAAGAAGAAGAAGAAGAAAGACCAACATTGTCAGTGGCACTTCCTAGGTGGGTAAAATCACTGAAAGCATGGGCATAAACATGCCTAATGGTCAAGCCATAAAGTGTCATAAGCCAGAGGCCTATAAATAGCTGGGCATACTACAACTGTGCAACATCAAACATTGGCATGTGAAAAAAGTGAAGGGGAAAAAAAGGCAAGCAAAGAATACACGCAAACAATCAGAAAAAATTTCAAAAGCAAGCTCAATGGAAGCAGTACCATTAATAGTGCTTTACAGCCCTCTACAAGTAGTTAATAAGTGTCAATATATTGCCCGGAACAATCTGGGTCATCATTTTACCCACCCCGGAAGGATGGAAGGCTCAGTCAACCTTGAGCCAGTCAGGATAGAACTATAGACAGTGGGCAGAATTAACCTGCAATACTGCATTCTAACCACAGTGCCACCATAGTTATTAACTTAAGAATGGCAATGATCCACTTAAGAAATGCATACACACTCTCCCTCAGACATTAAATATGTCAGTCTGGAATAAAAATGTCAGTTTTCAACATTTACGTTTCACTTTAACTCCGCGAGATGTTTAATCATCTGTTTATGTCCTTTTTGATATGAATTTTCTTTTAAACATGATATATTTCCACCCACCGAGGAAGAAAGAGGGTTTTCAAAGGAATAATTAGTTCCATACATTAGAAAGAAGTTTATCAACATGCACAGAGGCTAATTTTTGCAAATTTCCATGGAAACATTAGAGCCATAAATACAACACTAGGCTTATGCCCCCTTTTTTAAAAAAGTAATTTCATTGGTTATTGCAATTAAAAAGATAAAGCTAATAGAAACTTTGGAAAAAAATATTTAAAAAAGAATTAAAAAAATTAAGAATCCAAAACAATAGCATTTTCCCACGGGAAAGATTCTTATAATTAATTTCAAAACCTTATTTCAAGTGCATCTGGACTCTTAGTCTATTTTTAACATGCCCTTGAATGTTTTAACCATCCTTTGGTGTTTATTTTAAAACTGAGACTTTTTAAACTCCTTAAATTTATATTTAAAAGGTCTTTCATTAAGAAACATAGAAACATAGAAGACTGATGGCAGAAAAAGACCTCCTGGTCCATCTAGTCTGCCCTTATACTATTTCCTGTATTTTATCTTAGGATGGATATATGTTTATCCCAGGCATGTTTAAATTCAGTTACTGTGGATTGACCAACCACGTCTGCTGGAAGTTTGTTCCAAGGATCTACTACTCTTTCAGTAAAATAATATTTTCTCATGTTGCTTTTGATCTTTCCCCCAACTAACTTCAGATTGTGTCCCCTTGTTCTTGTGTTCACTGCAAAATTCAGTACGGACTCGAATTGTGTGGATTCGGTTCGCCCATCACTAGCTACGAATAAGATAGAGTCAGCATATAATACTTATTTCCAGATATTATTAGATCTCAAATGTCTACCATCTTCCTAATCAAACCAGGCTGTGGTTCAATATCAAATTAAAAATGAGAGGAATTAAACAAAAAAAATTCATTAGCTCCAGGAGACATATTGATAAATGAAGAGAGAATCTTGTTGCTAATTATCCTGCAGAAGGAATAGAGGGCCTCCTATTGATCCAATTAATAAAGAAGAAAAGCTATATTTCTACTATTTTCAACCATTTCCGACAGATCTTAACAAAGGTTAATTCCCCATCCTGTAAAACATCCGTCTCTGTTTTCAATTTTTCTCTGAATGTTCATCCAGAATGTCCATTAATAATCTAATGTTATCAGAGGTGATAATATGGGTGACCTTTTGCAAAGTCCAGACTGTAATATTCTCTGTAATCTACATGTCAGGCTCAATGTCAATATTTTTGCATCAACAGTAAGTAAAGAGAGAGGATGACATTTCACACAAACTGGAGGATATTTGTATCCTTTTAAAATGAGTTAGCTGGAGCCTGGGCAACATGCAAATTGAAATAAAACATAGAAACATAGAAACATAGAAGACTGACGGCAGAAAAAGACCCCATGGTCCATCTAGTCTGCCCTTTTACTATTTCCTGTATTTTATCTTACAATGGATATATGTTTATCCCAGGCATGTTTAAATTCGGTTACTGTGGATTTATCTACCACGTCTGTTGGAAGTTTGTTCCAAAGATCTACTACTCTTTCAGTAAAATAATACTTTCTCATGTTGCCTTTGATCTTTCCCCCAACTAACTTCAGATTGTGTCCCCTTGTTCTTGTGTTCACTTTCCTGTTAAAAACACTTCCCTCCTGAACCCTATTTAACCCTTTAACATATTTAAATGTTTCGATCATGTCCCCCCTTTTCCTTCTGTCTTCCAGACTATACAGATTGAGTTCATTAAGTCTTTCCTGATACGTTTTATACTTCAGACCTTCCACCATTCTTGTAGCCCGTCTTTGGACCCGTTCAATTTTGTCAATATCTTTTTGTAGGTGAGGTCTCCAGAACTGAACACAGTACTCCAAATGTGGTCTCACCAGCGCTCTATATAAGGGGATCACAATCTCCCTCTTCCTGCTTGTTATACCTCTAGCTATGCAGCCAAGCATCCTACTTGCCTTTCCTACTGCCCGACCACACTGCTCACCCATTTTGAGACTGTCAGAAATCACTACCCCTAAATCCTTCTCTTCTGAAGTTTTTGCTAACACAGAACTGCCAATGCAATACTCAGATTTAGGATTCCTTTTCCCCAAGTGCATTATTTTACACTTGGAAACATTAAACTGCAGGTTCCATTGCTTTGACCATTTATCTAGTAACGCTAAATCATTTACCATATTACAGACCCCTCCAGGAATATCAACCCTACAAAGAATAAATAAAGTAAAACAAAGAATAAACTTCACATCGTGCAGAATGCAGCTGCGAGAGCAATCATGGGCTTTCCCAAATATGCCCATGTTACACCAACACTCCGCTGTCTGCATTGGTTGCCGATCAATTTCCGGTTACAATTCAAAGTGTTTGTTATGACCTATAAAGCCCTTCATGGCATCGGACCAGAATATCTGCGAGACCACCTTCTGCCGCACGAATCCCCGCAACCAGTTAGGTCCCACAGAGTTGGCCTTCTCCGGGTCCCGTCGACTAAACAATGTCGTTTGGCGGGACCCAAGAGAAGAGCCTTCTCTTTGGCGGCCCCGACCCTCTGGAACCAGCTCCCCCCAGATATCAGAGTTGCCCCCACCCTCCTTGCCTTTCGCAAGCTCCTTAAAACCCACCTCTGTCTTCAGGCATGGGGGAATTGAAATTTTCCCTTCCCCCTAGGCTTATAGAATTTATACATGGTTCGGCCAAATTTTGCATAAAGTTCGTCCGAACTTGCCGAACCCGAACAGCATTGGGTTCACCCATCACTATTGAGGACTACATATATTCCTGTTCTCACCAAATACCAAAAATATCCATGCTATCATTGTTTATATTAATCTTATTTACTAGCTAATATATTAATATTATTTATCAGCTTCACATCTCCTTATCACATCTCCCTTAATTTTGGGAAATAATAAATATACAATATTAAAATGCTCTCTCCATAGCAGGTTAATATTTTTAAATTAAATCATATGTATGGGCTTCATCATTTTATATAACTTAATTAAAATACAGTGTATCACTTTTATTGTTATAGTACCTATTCTTTTCTCCTCCTCTCGAAATCGGCCTTTTCATTTCATATGTCAATTACCAAAAAATAATAGTTACAATAAAAATTACAGTACTGTATAGAAAAAGCCATTCATCTCTGAATTAAAAATAAATAATGTGAAATAAGTTAGATAATAAAATAATGTATTCATTAACATTGAACTAATATTGAGCAGAGATTAAATATATTAATCAGGTAAAAAAAATACTTTTTTATAAAAAAATAAAATATATATTTACTATCATTTTCCCTCTTATTAGAATATTTCTCACAACCATGAAAGATTGAGAAATGGACCCATGACCGAGGTTCCATCAGAGAACAGCAGAAAACATCCCTTCCCCCTTAAGACATATTTTAAAGCTTGTGCTATAAAAAAAATGTACAGTAATTGTAAGTTGTTTTCAATAGTCAACAGTTCGTGAGTCCATTAATAGCAGCTCTGCAGCCACCATCGCTGCTGGTTTTGACAAAGACTTTTCAACTCTCAAGGTAATTGCAAAGATTGTTCATTTTAAGAGAATGAATAACAAAGAGGAATATTGCCTTCAGGTGAAAATTTGGTTTTCA
>NC_091956.1:5763532-5769428 GCF_031021105.1 Erythrolamprus reginae
TGTTGCTTCCTTCTAAAACTTTCCCACCATCAAATGGCAAGCGGGTAACTTTAACCCATTCAGAAAAGTCCAACTGTCTCTTTTTTTTGAAAATGGGATGTCGCTGCTGCAGGCGGTAACCACCAAACAGTCATTCTGGAAACAGTCCCCAAATTAATTGCTCTTGTGGACTCTTTCAGAAGCAAAATAAAATAATAAATAAATAAAAAATAGGGCCCTCATTATTGATTCAGACAAGTGAGCAGTGAATTGTGTCTATTTTGGCCCGAGGTGTTAAATCAAAATTCTTCTTGCTTACTCTTGGAAATTTAAATGAGTCACATTTACCATGTTCACCAACTGTTTAGCCTCCTTTGAATTTCAGAAGGTCTATTGGCATCAGGAGGGAAACATTATCAAAGACGTTTTATTGCTGTTTATTGGAGAGAAAAAAGGGGACATGTTGTGACCTTGATTCATGGGAAATTGAAGAAGGGGAAAAAAAACCTCTTCTTGGATCCTCTGAGTAGCTCTCCTGCAATCTAGCATTTTGTGGTTGAAACCAGAAAATGCCCAGCTATCTCCAGGGGTTTCATCAAAGTTCCTGCAATTGAAGCTTCACAAACTTTTTAGGCCATAGAAAAGTGATGGCGAAGCTTTTTTTCCTCGGGTGCCGAAAGAACTATGCGCGTACATGCCCTTATGAGATTGTGATCCCCTTATATAGAGCACTGGTGAGACCACATTTGGAGTACTGTGTTCAGTTCTGGAGACCTCACCTACAAAAAGATATTGACAAAATTGAAGGGGTCCAAAGACGGGCTACAAGAATGGTGGAAGGTCTTAAGCATAAAACGTATCAGGAAAGACTTCATGAACTCAAACTGTAGAGTCTGGGAGGACAGAAGGAAAAGCGGGGACATGATCGAAACATTTAAAATAGGTTAAAGGGTTAAATAAAGGTCCAGGAGGGAAGTGTGTTTTTAATAGGAAAGTGAACACAAGAACAAGGAGACACAATCTGAAGTTAGTTGGGGGAAAGATCAAAGGCAACATGAGAACAAACTTCCAGCAGACGTGGTTGGTAAATCACACAGGAACTGAATTTATACATGCCTGTATAAACATATATCCATTGTAAGATAAAATACAGGAAATAGTATAAGGGCAGACTAGATGGACCAGGAGGTCTTTTTTTTCTGCCGTCAGTCTTCTATGTTCTATGTTCTCTATGTTCTCTACACTATCGCGCATACGTGAGTGCCAATACCCAGGGGTGAGCAGCAGCTAGGACAAAGTGGAACACAGTTCCACCAGCAGAAATGAAGCTGTGTGTCCAGCTCTAGCTGACCATCCCCCCTCCCATCCTCCTCCTCTTCCTCGCAAAGCGGCAGGGAGACCAGCACTGGCAGGAGTTTGCAGGGGGGCCCATTCCTCCCCCCTCTTTTCTCAACAGCTGATCGGCACCCGTTCCCCTAGCTAACCAGCCTGGGGTGGAAGGAGGCGACCCAGGTAGGAGAGCGCGGGAAATGAGAAGCAAATTGTCACCCCAGAGAGCAACACTGGTGAGGTTGTAAGTCGAGGACTTAACAGTTCACTTGAACAACGATGATCGTTCAAGCCACACCCACCTGGTCACATGGCCGGCAAGCCGCTCCTACCCAGTCACATGACCATCAAGCCACACCCACAAAATATACCAGGGTGATCCAACAGAAAAAACATATAAAGCCCTTCCCTGGGTACAAAGCTGAAGGGATCAGATCTGGTGGCCTAGAGGTTTAATTCTCTCTGCCTTACAAGGCAGAGGCCCCAGAATCAAATCCCAGTAAGGGTATGGCTAGCTGATGAGGCCAGAACAAGGCCGAAATAGCGCTATCCTAGTCTTCCTTAATTTTAAATATTCAGCAAAAATATGTGAGACATATATATATGTCACTTTTTTTGAGTCAGTTTTTTTGAGTGATATCTGCTAATTAAATTTACTGTTTATATATAGATATATACTGTTTATATATATCTCTATATCTCTATATCTCTATCTATCTATCTATCTAGATATAGATATAGATATAGATATAGATGATATAGATATAGATATAGATATAGATATAGATATAGATAGATAGATAGAGAGAGAGAGAGAGAGAGAGAGAGAGAGAGAGAGAGAGAGAGAGATAGATAGATAGATAGATAGATAGATAGATAGATAGATAGATAGATAGAGATATAGAGATATAATACAAACAAACAAACAAACTGTTCAAAGTCAAGGACTTATCTGTACATTTTTTGTGTGTGCTGCATTCAAACATAGTTCAAGAACCTGTGCATCAGATCAATTTAGTAATTTAATTAGTAGATTTCATTCAAAAAAAAGTGACTCGGGTTCTCTTTCAAAGTCTTAGATGTAAATATTTGCACCTCCGTGGTAGTAGCATAGTATATTTTGCTACATACTACCAGTAATACATATTATAGCTGCATATAGTACAATAGGTAGGGGGTTTAATACAACCATTACCTGTTCTATCGGATTCACCTTGGTACATTCCCCCCCCAAAAAAAACGTGTGGGGATTACTAAGGGAGTAGCCACTGAGTACAGCGCGCGTTCCGAATCCTGTTGCAAATGTAAAGCAGCACACAGCCCAGCTGCTGTGTGCCTGGGAGGTTGCTATGGAAACTGCACAAAAATGCAGCTCGGAAACCCTAATTAACACAGTTCCTTCTTTCCCTAAATAATTGGAAACCGAGGCCAGCGGTGGAATATGATGAAAGATGGAATCCCTGAGGAGATAAGAGGGAAAAGAGAGGGGAAAAAGTGAGGTGCACCAAAGCTTCCTAACTCAATCTTTGGATCTGAGCACATTTCTGTAAGGTATTCTTACACCTTTGTGTAAGAATAAACACTACTTTCCCCACTTCCCCCAATGCTCAAAATGGGCACTTTTGAGACTACAGTTCAGCCATAGATAGACCCTATCTATTTGAGGGCAGCATTTCTCTTTAAGATGTGTGGACTTCAACTCCCACAACTCCCACAACTGCTATAGTAGTTGAATTCTGTTATCTGTGGGAAGTAATTTAATTTGATTTAATTTATTAAATGTATCTCCTCTATAACCTTCATCATGTATTTTACTATGTGTATGTAAATATAGTTTGTTTTGCAACTGCCATTTGTTCCTTATATATAGTGTTGGGGGTGAAGATTTGGTTTGAATGTAGCAAATAGATTGGGTGACTATGTTTTTAATGATTTGATTGGTTGGCGGAATCACATTTAGTTGAAGGATTGACATGGTGTCAATCAACTAAATGTGATTCCACCAACCAATCAAATCATTAATCATCTGTATCATCCTTGGATTCTGAACAAGAATTAATGACACATCCACAGATGCGTAGAGTGATGCATAGGAGACAACAACTGAAGGATTATTACAAGAGAAAATGAGGCCACCTGTGGTTGGGTGGGGCTCCATTAATTAGGGCTGGCTGCTATAAATAGCAGCTTGTGGGTTTGGCTGTTGTGAAAGAGTATCTGATCGCAGTTCTTCAGGAATCGTGTGTTGCTCTCTTCAAAGGTAGCTCCATATATGGAGCATTGCAGTAGTCGAACCTCAAGGTGATAAGGGCATGAGCGACTGTGAGTAGAGATTCCCTAGCCAAATACGGCTGCAACTGGTGCAACCAGACGAACCGGCCTGGCACTGATTTTATAATAATAATAATAATAATAATAATAATAATAATAATAATAATAATAATAATAATAAGAAGAAGAAGAAGAAGAAGAAGAAGTTATTAGATTTATATTCCGCCCCTCTCCGAAGACTCAAGGCGGCTCACAACAATAATAAAGACAATATAACAGTGAAGCAAATCTAATATTAAAAAAAAACATATATAAAACCCCAGCAATTAAAACCATACAACACATACATACCAAACATAAAATATAAAAGCCTGGGGGAGATGTCTCAGTTCCCCCATGCCTGGCGATATAGGTGGGTCTTCAGTAATTTGCGAAAGACAAGGAGAGTGGGGGCCGTTCTAATCTCTGGGGGGAGTTGATTCCAGAGGGCCAGGGAAGCCATAGAGAAGGCTCTTCCCCTGGAGCCCGCCAAACGGCATTGTTTGGTCGATGGGACCCCGGGGAAGGCCAACTCTGTGGGGCCATATCGGCTGCTGGGATTCGGTGCAGTAGAAGGCGGTTCCGGAGGTATTCTGGTCCAATGCCATGTAGGGTTTTAAAGATCATTACCAACACTTTGAATTGTGACCGGAAACTGATTGGCAGCCAATGCAGGCCACAGAGTGTTGTAGAAACATGGGCGAATCTGGGAAGCCCCACAATGGCTCTCGCGGCCGGCATTCTGCATGATCTGGAGTTTCCGGACACTTTTCAAAGGGTAGCCCCATGTAGAGAGCGTTGCAGTAATTGAACCACGAGGTGATGAGGGCATGAGCGACTGTGAGCAATGACTCCCTGTCCAAATAGGGCCGCAACTGGTGCACTAGGCGAACCTGGGCAAACGCCCTCCTCACCACAGCCGAAAGATGGTGTTCCAATGTTAGCTGTGGATCGAGGAAGATGCCCAAGTTGCGAAACCCTCTCTGAGGGGGTCAATAATTCCCCCCCCCCCCCCAGGGTAATGTACAGATGGAATTGTCCTTGAGAGGCAAAACCTCCAAGGACGATTTTGTTCTCTTGTTTGGTAATAAAACATCCACGAGAACACCACTAAACTCACTACCCTGTTTCCCCGAAAATAAGACATACCCCGAAAGTAAGGCATGTCAGAGGTTTTGCAGAATTTGCTAATATAAGGCACCCCCCGAAAATAAGGTGTAGTCAAGTTTACAATACGGTATGGTGGAAAAACATATGGTACCATTCAAAGCTGTTCATAGCGGTACCGTAATAATGTGGCGTCCCCTGCTGGCCCCTTCCATCGCTTTGTACCGTCCAGTACAGCAGACACAGTCTGCTGCTGTATCACCGCCATTACAGTCTCCACTACAGTGTGTAGCCTGTAGTTCCCCTGGTGGCCGGAAGCTGCAATAGTGGGAGTATACTGTTGTACCATATAAGTGCTGTCGTTTGTGTGTGTGGGTGCCATACTGACAGGTACCGTACCGTACGGTACACTTTTCTTTGGGGGTGTCGGCTTTTCTGTCTGTGAATTTGTCTTATTTGAGAAATATAAGGCACCCCCCCCCCCCCCCCCGAAAAATAAGACGTAGCCACAACGTTTGGAGCAAAAATTAATATAAGACAGTGTCTTATTTTTGGGAAAACACGGTAAGTACACCACTTCTCCCAAGGACTCCTCATTTAAAACCCAAGCTACAAATATTCTCCTTTTAGATAAAATTGTACAGATGCAAAGGTGGCTGGAGATTGCCTGATTTTAAATTGTGTTTTGCTGCCTGCTGTTTGGTTTGGATGAAAGAACAGCTGTTGCTAAGAAATAAGAAATTGCTAGAATTAGCCCGTGGCCTGAGGTTTGGGTGTCGTGATATTTTTTTTTAAAGATATTTTAAAGTTAAAATGTAGACTTTACAAATAATAAGGAATCTCGTATTAGGAATACGGGACATGTACTCACCCAGGCTAAAAATATCTTATAGAAAAGTGTAAAATGTAATAAAAGTAAATTATAGAATTAAAGTCAACCAGATGTTTAGACTGGATATGGCATTTTGTATTCACCTATCGAGCCCTTCCCAAGGGCATGAGATAAATTGATATCCGTTTCATAGCATTAGAGGTATTGTGGCAAGATATAAGCCGTGTCCAAATAAAGCTGCTTTCTGCAATTGAGGGATAGTGATTTTGTCAATGTCAGTAGTGTTTTAACCGGTGATCCAGTTGTATTGGGGTTCACCCAATGAGCTGTTACTGTTAA
>NC_091956.1:5769628-5819628 GCF_031021105.1 Erythrolamprus reginae
CCCTCCGTAGTGGACTGAGGAGACACACAATAAAACCCTGTCCAATTGAAGCCTAACCTTGCGTGTAATGCTCTGTAACAGCAGTTGGTTAAGTGTCTGAGGTTTACCTCAGGCATAAAATTTGCAAAATGAGTCTCTCAAAAAGCCTATTGTTTTGTCTTCTCATAAAAGCCAGCTCCGCATGGGCTCTCACACACAGGCCTCGGGTGAAAGGTGATGCCTATTGTTTCACGTGAAGCAGAAATAATTCATTCTGTGATTAAAAAAAAAAAAGCAAAGCCTATACGCCTGGCCTACATCCTGCAAAGGGGTTTCAGCAACTGTACTTTCAGTTTAGTTCCAATACAGTAGTACCTCTAGATACGAGCTGCTCTACATGCAAGTATTTCAAGATACGAGCCATGAGGGGAGAGACATTTCTGTTCTAGTTCCGAGCTCAAATTCGGGATACGAGCCGAGCGTCCACTAGGTGGCGCAAGAATCCTTGCTTTTGGTTATCTCGGAGGGGAAAATCAACGTCTTATGCTCGTATCTAGGGGTACTACTGTATATGCAAACAACTTAGAAACATAGGGGTTTTTTCTTAAATCGTTAAATATTTTAATTAATTGGATTGTTGTGACTGTTTTTACTTGTTGTGAGCCGCCCCGAGTCTTCGGAGAGGGGCGGCATACAAGTCCAACTAATAAATAAATAAATAAATAAATAAATAAATAAATAAATAAATAAATAAATAAATAAATAAATAAATAAATAAATAAATAAATAAATAGAAACATAGAAGACTGACGGCAGAAAAAGATCTCATGGTCCATCTAGTCTGCCCTTATACTATTTTATCTTACAATGGATCTATGTTTATCCCAGGCATGTTTAAATTCAGTTACTGTGGATTTACCAACCATGTCTGCTGGAAGTTTGTTCCAAGGATCTACTACTCTTTCAGTCAAATAATATTTTCTCACGTTGCTTTTGATCTTTCCCCCAACTAACTTCAGATTGTGTCCCCTTGTTCTTGTGTTCACTTTCCTATTAAAAACACTTCCCTCCTGGACCTTATTTAACCCTTTGACATATGTTTCGATCATGTCCCCCCCTTTTCCTTCTGTCCTCCAGGCTATACAGATTGAGTTCACGAAGTCTTTCCTGATACGTTTTATGCTTAAGACCTTCCACCGTTTTTGTAGCCCATCTTTGGACCCGTTCAATTTTGTCCATATCTTTTTGTAGGTGAGATTGGTGAAATTCCACTTTGCATGGAAAAATGTATGGAGGTGTTGTGAGTGCTCCTTGTCCACCTCAAGTCATCTCAGATCCTGAGGGGGATGAGCCAGGCCCCTCTAGATACCCTGAGCCAAGGGTAGTGAGGGAGAAAGTGACATGAGTGAGCCCGAGGAACCACTAGAGGGGACTGATAAGACAATGGGGGAAATGGTCCCAGTCAGAGGATGAAGAAGACATTAAAGTGGAAAGTCAGTGGATTGACCCTCTCTACAGAAGATTGCTGAGAAGGCAAGAGGAGTTGCATAGTAAAAGGTATTAGTGTACAGACTTAACCTCTTTGGGGTGTGATGTCACTTCCAGGAATATAAAGGCAGAGGATCTTGGGAAATTGGGTATGGGGATTCAACGTCGTTCAATGGAAGAGACATGAGGCTAGGGAGTGTGATGGAAGAAGGCTTAAAAATCATTGTATAGGCTATTTGCAAAGTTTGAACCCACGAAAATAGAGGGAACACTGTATTTACTATTACTGAACATCCAAAATACAGTGATATCTCATCTTACAAACTTAATTGGTTCCAGGACAAGGTTCTTAAGGTGAAAGGTTTGTAAGACGAAACAATGTTTCCCATAGGAATCAATGGAAAAGCGATTAATGCGTGCAAGCCCAAAATTCACCCCTTTTGCCAGCCGAAGCGCCCTTTTATGCTGCTGAGATTTCCCTGAGGCTCCCCTCCTTGGGAAACCCCACCTCCAGACTTCTGTGTTTTTGTGATGCTGCAGGGGAATCCCAGCATCACAAAAATGAGCGCTTCGCTGGCATCGGAAGTCCAGAGGTGGGGTTTCCCAGTGAAGGGAGCATCAGTGAAATTGCAGCAGCGCAAAAACACCGAAGTCCTCGAAACCCTACCTCCAGACCTCTGTGTTTTTGCAATTCTGAGATTTCACTGAGGCTCCCTTCACTGGGAAACCCCACCTCCGGACTTCCGTTGCCAGCGAAGTGCCCATTTTTGCACTGCTGGGATTCCCCTGCAGCATCACAAAAACACAGAAGTCCGGAGGTGGGGTTTCCCATGGAGGGGAGCCTCAGGGAAATCCCAGCAGTGCAAAAACAGGTGCTTCGCTGGCAACGGAAGTCCAGAGGCGGGGCATCCCAGTGGCAGCGGTGGGTTTGTAAGGTGAAAATAGTTCGTAAGAAGAGGCAAAAAAATCTTAAACCCCGGGTTTGTATCTCGAAAAGTTTGTATGATGAGGCATTTGTAAGACGAGGTATCACTGTATATTTAATTCTATGTATATATGCCATAGCTGTACATACATATTATACACAGTTACACAAAAATATACATTATCTGCTATATAAAGTGTATGTGTATGTACAAACACATACACACACACATGCACAGCTCTTCTAAAATTATACACATTTAACCTCATTTACTGTGATAGGAAGAACATACCCAGAGCCCAGAAGGAAAATAAGGGAAAAAAATCACTGTACCCATAGGAGCCCATCACTGCTGTCATCTGTAATTTTGATGAGCTTTGGTGGACTTTCCACTTAGAACCAGAAATGGTTCCAAGATTGATGTGGAGGAAGCAATGCAAACATTTCACTTGATATCTTCCAGTAGCGAGTGGTTATTTTTCTTTTATCTTTCTCCCTGTCCTTTGTGTCATATTTTTATATATGCATTGAAGCATTTTAGCTTTTTAATTTCCTTCCACTTCCTAGTAGGAATAAGGCCTAGCAGGGAATTGAGAGAACATGAATTGAAATGTTGCGTCAAAGAACCCAATCTTTTCGAGGCTTGCCATTAAATTCATCAGCGTTTAAGCAAAAAAAAAAAGAAAAGAAACAAGGAGAAAGTTTGTCTCAGACAAGTCTCTAGCGAACCCTTTCAAATGCAAATTTCTCCCCGGGTTGCAGAATTCATAATTTGAACTGCCACTTGATAGGATGTTGGATGGACTTCTGCGGCCTTGAAAAAAGATCAGGGAGGTGTATGGTAATGTTTTTCCACCCGGATTTAATTTCAGCGACAAATTTTTAAGGGGGAAATTCTCCCACCAAATCTATTTTTCTGTTTGGTTTTCAGGAGGAATCATCTCAGGTGTTTTGAATTTAACTTAGTGTTATGAAGCAGCAAAAGACTGTAGTGCAAATAATTAATAATAATAATAATAATAATAATAATAATAATAATAATAATAATAATAAAAAAAATAATAATAATATTTATTAGACTTGTATGCCGCCCCTCTCCGAAGACTTGGGGCGCTCACAACAGCACTAAAACAATATAATACAAATCTAATGCTTAAACTATAACTATATATATATATATATTTGTTTTCGTAGATTTTCACGGGTACAGGTATGACGGTCTTGGTATATTCGGGTTTCTTCCCGTGTAGGATTTGGAAATTTCTGGCGACGTTTCGATGAGGTCCCACTCATCATCTTCAGGCTGGTGTTTCTGTCCTTGTTCTAAGGCGAACACTGCGAGACCTAAGCTGCCTTCCTTCTATAAATACTGGTGGCTGGGTGTGGTTTGATGGCTCAGCAATTGCCTGCTGTGTAGAAACTTCCTGGTGAGTCAGTGGGGTAACATCTGGGGTCGTTGATATAGCTGAAGTATGCTGATTAGTTAATGGTTGTTGATTAGGCGTGATATCCTGAGTAGTTGGAGCTTGTAGGCTACTTGATTGTTTTGCAATATGTGTTCTGAGTCTAGTTTCTGTTTTTATGGCTGGGTTACGTTTGAGGGCTGGTTTCCAGATGTCTGGTAGGCGGGAGGTATCATCCCGCTTGTTCATATTTTGGGGATGTTTTTCTATCTCGATGGCTTCCATTATTATTCTTTTGCTGTAGTGTTCTATTTTGGAAATTAATTTAGTACTGTCAAAATCAATTTCATAATATATATAATATAATAGTCCTCACTAGTGATGGGAAACCCAACGGTGTTTGGGTTCGGCAAGTTCGGACGAACTTTACACAAAATTCGGCCAAACCCGAACCGAACTTGAAGCCGAACCCGAATGGGGAATCCCACCAAGAGATTCCGGGGGAGGAGCTTTGACGTCATGTATACCGGCAGGTTGCTAAGGATGCCAAGGTGATCACTTCCTGGATTCCAGGATTCCAGTTTAATGAGAAGCTAAATTCTGTTCCTGGAGAAAAGAAGGCAGGGTATTCACGCAAGCACCTCAGCCTCCTACTTTAACTGCATTCATGCAAGAATTTTGCATTTTCCATCCATACCAATTTCATCCAAGTGGTCTTTTTCTCTGGAAAAGAAATGGAGCACAGTTGGTTTTTCCATCCAATTGATTCAAAACGATTCAAAACATGAAGAGGAAACTTCAGCATGAATATGAGCATCGGTTATTAGAGCCACGGCAACCGAATGGAATTTCCCTGCTTAAAGAAAGTATCACTTCTTTCCAGGAAAGGTTGAGTCAAGGAAGAAACCAGATATAATTTAAGATCCATCTCCCTTTATTTAGCGTGAAAATTATAATACATCTCAGCTATCAAGTGGACAGAGTTGATACAGTGAATCTGGGATCAAGATCTAATTAGCACTAAGAAAAAGGTGCTTCAAACCATTTTTTAAAAAAAGAATACTATCTTTGTTACATTAAAAATGATAATCAGGTCATTTATATCATCACCAGAAGTGATTTTTTCCAATTCCATTGAGCTGAGTTTATTTAGGTTAAATGATTGTTAGGATATAAATTGAAGTCTATTGTTATAGTCTCTGAAATAAACTTAAAAGTAAAATCTCAGAAGTAATATTTCCACATTACTGGATGAAGCCATTCAAATACTCCAGAATCGTCAACTAATCAGACGTCCCAAACCTGCATTTTTTTTCAAAAAGCAACTGGACTTCCTTTTTTCTCTCTCTTTCTTTCTGGAGGTGGGGGAGACATCCACATGTCGCAGGCCTGTTTTGCTTCCAGTAGAATCTGTCTCCTCTGACCAAGGAGGCTTGAGTGACAGGGAAGAGGGGAGTTTGGCAGACAGCCAAGGAGGAGATCAATCATCTGTATCATCCTTGGATTCTGAACAAGAATTAATGACACATCCACGCCTGCGTAGAGTGATGCATAGGAGACAACAACTGAAGGATTATTACAAGAGAAAACGAGGCCACCTGTGGTTGGGTGGGGCTGCTGTAATTAGTGCTACAGATAAAAGTGTGTTAGCCTCATGGCAGTTTATCTGATTCATTGTTTCGTCAAGATCGTGGTTTTTTGCTGTTCAGGATTGTGTGTGTGGACTCTCTGGACTTTAGAATTGGACTCAATTTCCCAGTTATTGGGTGAGCAATTGGATTGCATTTCACCTGTGCCTTGTGTGTACCAGAAAATCCCTTTGACATTTAAAAAGGGAGCTGTTTCTGTTTTTCTGTTTATAAAAATTTTTGGGGTTTCCTTTTATCGTGTGGTGTGTGTCTTCCTGGACTAATTACCCTGTAATTACGGGCTGTTGAAACACGCTGGCAGAACACTTTCTTTCTTTCTTTCTTTCTTTCTTTCTTTCTTTCTTTCTTTCTTTCTTTCTTTCTTTCTGGCAAAGAATGTACAAAATAAAATACCATCAATCTTGAATTACATCACAATGAATCATTTTTTAAATTTCGGTATTCATAATCCATCCAATGTTGCCTCCTTTACATTTGACATCTGGACCAAAGTAATTACTCAAATTTCTCATATAACATTAAAAATCTATTAGCTAATACACTTTTTAGGCTGTTTCTGTTTTAATCACATCTAATCATTTAGGCCACAGTGCTTAAATGATATCTTAATATCAATTCTCATGTATATTTCTTGACCCAACTTTTATAATAACTGCCCTTTATTAGAAAAAAAACCCAAGAAGAAAGAGGAAAAAATTCAAATCACACCCACTAATTCTTAATTTTTATCTAATTCTTACAGGGATTTAAATATGTTAAAGGGTTAAATAGGGTTCAGGAGGGAAGTGTTTTTAATAGGAAAGTGAACCCAAGAACAAGGGGGCACAATCTGAAGTTAGTTGGGGGAAAGATCAAAAGCAACGTGAGAAAATATTATTTTACTGAAAGAGTAGTAGATCCTTGGAACAAACTTCCAGCAGACGTGGTTGGTAAATCCACAGTAACCGAATTTAAACATGCCTGGGATAAACATATATCCATTGTAAGATAAAATACAGAAAATAGTATAAGGGCAGACTAGATGGACCATGAGGTCTTTTTCTGCCGTCAGACTTCTATGTTTCTATTAATGTTCTATCAATTCAAGTGGGAAAAATTCAAACAATGTGTCACATATATCGCCATGAACCAAATTAACAAACCCAATTAATAATAGTTCCTTTTAACAGATAAATTAAAAAATAAAAAAGAAAGAGAAAGAAAGAAAATTATTATTATTATTATTATTATTATTATTATTATTATTATTATTATTATTATTATTATTATTAATTGGATTTGTATGCTGCCCCTCTCCGCAGACTCGGGGCGGCATACAACAATGATAAAAAACAACATGTAACAATCCAATTTAATAAAACAACTAAAAACCCTTATTATAAAAACCAAAAATACACACAAACATACCATGCATAACTTGTAATGGCCTAAGCTAAGGGAAGGAATATCTTAACTCCCCCATGCCTGGCGACAAAGGTGGGTCTTGAGTAACTTGCGAAAGACAAGGAGGGTGGGGGCCGTTCTAATCTCTGGGGGGAGTTGATTCCAGAGGGCCGGGGCCGCCACAGAGAAGGCTCTTCCCCTGGGGCCCGCCAAACGACATTGTTTGGTCGACGGGACCCGGGAAAGGCCAACTCTCTGGGACCTTATCGGTCGCTGGGATTCATGCGGTAGAAGGCGGTTCCGGATGTATTCTGGCCCAATGCCGTGTAGGGCTTTAAAGGTCATGACCAACACTTTGAATTGTGACCGGAAACCGATCGGCAGCCAGTGCAGGCTGGGTTTACAGTGATATGAACTAGAGTGGCTTGAAGGATATTATTGGTTTATTTTTGAACCATAAAATCCAGTAGGGTACGAGGACTATATTGGGTTCCACAAGGAATATCTGAAAGGAAAAGGAGAATTTTCTTTTTCTTTTCTCAACTTCATTTTTTTCTTGAAGACGTTTCACTTCTCATCTAAGAAGCTTCTTCGGTTCTGGGACAACCATGACCTGGGTGACTGTAAATCTCCATAGACATAGAAACATAGAAGACTGACGGCAGAAAAAGACCTCATGGTCCATCTAGTCTGCCCTTATACTATTTCCTGTATTTTATCTTAGGATGGATATATGTTTATCCCAGGCATGTTTAAATTCAGTTACTGTGGATTTACCAACCACGTCTGCTGGAAGTTTGTTCCAAGGATCTACTCCTCTTTCAGTCAAATAATATTTTATCATGTTGCTTTTGATCTTTCCCCCAACTAACTTCAGATTGTGTCCCCTTGTCCTTGTGTTCACTTTCCTATTAAAAACACTTCCCCCCTGAACCTTATTTAACCCTTTAACATATTTAAATGTTTCGATCATGTCCCCCCCTTTTCCTTCTGTCCTCCAGACTATACAGATGGAGTTCATGAAGTCTTTCCTGATACGTTTTATGCTTAAGACCTTCCACCATTCTTGTAGCCCGTCTTTGGACCCGTTCAATTTTGTCAATATCTTTTTGTAGGTGAGGTCTCCAGAACTGGACACAGTATTATTCGAAATGGGGTCTCACCAGTGCTCTACATAGCGGGATCATAATCTCCCTCTTCCTGCTTGTTATACCTCTAGCTATGCAGCCAAGCATCCTACTGATTTCACTGATTGGATGCTTTCTGAAAATCTATAGTAAGGATGTCACTACACCAGACATTTGTGTTACTTTAACTCCAACAGGGTGGTTTTTTAAAAAAAAAAATCAACCACAGGATCCATCAGCGCGTAAATCTATGTGATTGTTGTTGTGCAGTCATTCAGTTGTTTCGGACTCTTCACAATCCGGTGAACAACATTTTGCCACAATAGTCCATCAATAAATGCCGCTCTGAATTCTTGTAAGCTTATGTCACTATTGTCAGTGCTACTGTTGTCTAGATTCTAGATAACCTGTTTTCTGTCAATCTGTTTTTTACCAGTTACCTCCTATTTTTGGCCAAACATTGGTATCTTCTTTAGAATATAGAATAACAGAGTTGGAAGGGACTTTAGAGGTCTTCTAGTCGAACCCCCTGTAAACCCTACACTACTTCGGAGTCTTCGGAGAGGGGCAGCATATAAATCTAATAAAATTATTATTATTATTATTATTATTATTATTATTATTATTATTATTATTATTATTATTATTATTTGTGGTTAGCTCTGGACCAGCTCCTGCCCCAAGGATTGTGGATGTGGGGGAGACATCCACATGCTGCAGGCCTGTTTTGCTCCCAGTGGAATCTGCTGATGTAGGCTCCTCTGACCAAGAAGACAGGAGTGACAGGGAGGAGGAGAGTGTGGCAGACAGCTCAGAAGGAGATCAATTATCTAGCTCCTCCTTGGATTCAGAACAAGAGTTAATGATACAGCCATGCATGCGGAGAGCGATGCATAGGCAGCAACAACTGAGAGATTATTATTATCAAAGAAAATGAGGCCACCTGTGGTTGGGTGGGGCTGTGGTCATTAGTGAGGCTGCTATAAAGAGCAGTCTGTGGGTTTGGCCATTGTGGAGGATTATCTGATCGTTGTGTTTCGTGCCTGCCTTGCTGACTTAGACCTTTGTGTGCTGATTTTTCCCCGCTTTGAAACTAAACCAGAGCAAAGTGTGTTTCACTTTGTGAAAGAAGAAGGAATGTGAATTGCCTCACAGCTGCAAGCTAAGTATCTCAGAACTGATAAGGGACTTGTACAAATTACCAGTTTGTTTGGAGAACAGTGCTCTTTGCTGTACAAAAAGAGCGCTTCGTTTATTTGGATTTTCGGTATAAAGAACATTGTTTTGAATTTTCAAACGTGTGTGTGTCTGAAATTGTATCTGTGAATTTTCGGGAGGATTCTACCAGAGAGCTCGACAGAACATCATCATCATCATCATCATCATCATCATTATTATTATTATTATTATTATTATTATTGTTGTTGTTGTTGTTGTCATTGTTGTTGTTGTTATTATTATTGTTGTTGTTGTTGTTGTTGTTGTTATTATTATTATTATTATTACTTCAATCAAAAGATTATCCAATATTTTCTTAAAAACTTGCAGTGTTGGATCATTCACAACTTCTGAAGACAAGTTGTTCCACTGATTAATTGTTCTCGCTGCCAGGAAATTTCTCCCTAGTTCTAAGTTGCTTCTCTCCTTATTTAGTTTTCACCCATTTCTTCCTGTTCTACCGTAAGATGTTTTGGAGAATAGCTTGACTCCCTCTTCTTTGTGGCAGCCCCTGAGAAATTGGAAGACTACTGTCGTGTCTCCCCTAGTCCTTCTTTTCATCAAACACTAATATCTGAGGTCTTTGATTCTGGTCTCCAAAGCATTATAACTTTCTGTTTCTTTATTCAAAACTGAAGTCCGGTTGCACTTCATTTAATACTGGACAATTTGCTCTCCTTGTGGTCCAAGGTACTCTCGCCAATTTCCTATAGCACCACAATTCAAAGGCAACAATTTTCATCCCTTCCCACTTTTTTTTTCTCTTCATCCTCCAGCTTTTCACAACCCCACTTTACAACAGAGAAAATTGTAGCCTTGGCCATAGTTACATTGATTGTCAGAGTGAACCCCCGAACTTGAACATTTTGTCTAGTACGATTAGTCTTTCTCCCACGTAGAATTCACACCACACCTGTCAATTCCTAAACCTCGGGAAACCTGTCACTATCTCTTCCCTTTCACTTGTTTGAATCGACAGGACAGTGCTTCTTGATGTAATCTTGAGGTTTGTTTTAAAAACATCATCATCAACAACAACGAACTCCTAGATTTAAATTTTGTTTAATTAAAACTTTTAATTGAATAGAAGACCAGCTTTTCTTCAACACTCCGTGGCTTGCATTGGCTGCCGATCAGTTTCCGGTCACAATTCAAAGTGTTGGTTATGACCTTTAAAGCCCTACATGACAATGGACCACATTACCTCCGGAACTGCCTGCTACTGCATGAACCCCAGCGGCTGATAAGGTCCCACAGAGTTGGCCTTCTCCGGGTCCCGTCGACTAAATAATGTTGTTTGGCGGGCCCCAGGGGAAGAGCCTTCTCTGTGGTGGCCCCAGCCCTCTGGAACCAACTCCCCCCGGAGATTAGAACTGCCCCCACCCTCCCTGTCTTTCGTAAACTACTCAAGACTCACTTATACCACCAGGCCTGGGGGAGTTGAGATATTCCTTCCCCCTAGGCCGTTACAAGTTATGCATGGTATGTTTGTGTGTATATTTGGTTTTATAATAGGGGTTTTTAGTTGTTTTTATTATTGGATTGTACATGTTGTGTTTATTATTGTTGTTAGCCACCCCGAGTCTGTGGAGAGGGGCGGCATGCAAATCCAATAAATTATTATTAATTATTATTATTTTAAGTTCTGTTTTTTCAATGCTTAAAAAGACTTTGTGAAACCCATCAAACATGCCTCAGTTGTAGTAGGAACTTGGGAAACGTACCAGATCTGTTTGGATCAAATGGTCCACGGCCAAATGTGTTGGCTGTGATTTATTTCAGAAAGGATGAAGTTATGAGGGTGGAGATTTATTCTCTGCAGGTTGGTTTTATCCCCTAAACTCTGCTGAAGAGTCCAGAAATACTTCACAAGAAGAGTCCTTCACTCCTCCTCTCGAAACAAACTACCTTACTCATTATTCTGTCGGGTTCTCTGGTAGAATCCTCCCAAAAATTTACAGGTACAAATTTCAGACACACACACACGTTTGAAAATTCAAAACAATGCTCTTTATAATGAAAATTCAAAGACAAAGAAGAGGAAAGAAGAATGGGAGAAGTTCTAAAGTAAACAGCAAAACCAAACACCTGTAAGCGGTATAGTCTGTAGGGCCGAACCGACCTTCTGCTTTGAGTTCCACAAAGCATTTGTAGACCCATCATGAACGTATCACCAGGTTGCAATGCCTTAAAGCAGCAGCTTCTCATGGAGAAAATCACTTTTAAAATATTCCCAAAGAGCACTCGGTTCATATACCTCAAAATCTCTTTGGGGAGAGAGATTTCGGTGCTGCACTTTCCTATCAATTTCTATCTTAATGCCATCTTATTAAGGTTCTTTGAAGGTATTAAATAAGGCCACTTTGACCAGCTTTATCCATCCTTGGCAGACCATGGGATGCTTTTATAAAAGTTACAGTAATGAAAAGATCTCCCAACCAAGAAAGAGAAATAATAAACGTTGGTTGGGGTCTCGTGACCCCTCGAAAGAGTTCCATTGGGCTGAATCTTATAATCACTCAAATTGGATAAGTGGGCGGATTAGCACTGGGATTCAAGTATTAGGCAGTTTTAAATCCCCTTACTCCTTCCTCATATTATTGACCGGTGGAAGATTAACCTGCAGAAAACAGCATGAGACACTTCTAACATATTTATTTGGCAATGACTGAATGACACCAACCTTATTCTCTTTTTTTTAAAAAATAATTTGTATTGATATATAAACTTTAAAAACAGAATTCAAAAAACACAAAAAATATATACAAAAAAAATACGAAAAGCATAACATTGACAAAACATCACGAAAAAAATCATCCACAAAACAAATATACAGTATATACATACTGTATAAATATGTATGCTATTACAGTACAAATATCGACTTTTATGCTTTAAGATTTTCATTTGTTATCTGAGTTATTTATCTCGCATCAATTGGAGATTAATTATAACACCCATTATTCAGATAGATAAATAGATAGATAGATGGATGGATGGATGGATGGATAGATGATAGATAGATAGATAGATAGATAGATAGATAGATAGATAGATAGATAGATGAGAGAGAGAGAGTTGTAGATAGGTAGGTAGGTGTTCTGCCGGCGTGTTTCAACCGCCTGTAATTACAGGGTAATTAGTCCAGGAAGACACACACCACACGATAAAAGGAAAAGCCAAAAGTTTTTATAAACATAAAAACAGAAACAGCTCCCTTTTTAAATGTCAAAGGGATTTTCTGTTACACACAAGGCACAGGTGAAATGCAATCCAATTGCTCACCCAATAACTGGGAAATTGAGTCCAATTCTAAAGTCCAGAGAGTCCACACACAATCTCTCATATTATCCTTCTATTCTCTATTTGATATATTCTATTCCTAAGTTTTCACTTCTATTCTTTCTCTAATATATTTTACTCCAGTATAACCTCTATAACCTTCATTGTGTATTGTTGTGTATTGGACAAAACAAACAAATAAATAAATAAAGGTCAGCGCAAAAAGGAGGTGGTGGGGAGATTAATTCCCCCATGCCTGGCAGCAAAAGTGAGTTTGACCCGGCCACCCTCGATGCAGCCTCTGGCCATCTGGGGAGCAATCGGGGCGGCTGCAGGGGCAGGCGAGCGATCGGTGTCCGCGACCACCTCCCCTGGGCTATAGTGCCAATATTGGAACAGCACAGGGGAGAGAGAGAGACTAGACCGGAGAGACATTTCTTTCTCTAAAGGCAATAAAACCTTCTGTTCTCAAGTCATCTTTTGCTGTTAAGGAATGCTCAGGCGTTCGTTCTAAGATTACTTTCTTAAGGTCAGCTCCGAGCGGCAGGCGTGTAACCTGAAAGCAGAACACAAAGGCATATTTATCCGAATGCAGCTCTCATTTCTCAGCCAATATTTGAATAGGAGCTGCAATCTTTTGTTATTGCAAATCTTACATGCCGGTTAAAAAATAAAAAGCCTTTGGAGAGGGGAAAAAAAACACTAGAGAAAATGTGTTCACTAGCTGAGTTGGCATGACACCCACAGGAGGTATTCACCTAGTTCGGACGAGTTTGCCCAAACCAGTAGGGGAAATTGCAGGTGAGCCCATATATATAAAGAAAAGGATAGAAGAAAAGATATAAAAATAGAGAAGATATATGAAAGGAAGAAAAAATATATGACATAAAGTGTAGGCCTGTGTAGGCCCACGTAGGCCTGTGTAGGCCCACGTAGGCCTGTGTATTATTATTATTATTATTATTATTATTATTATTATTATTATTTATTAGATTTGTATGCCGCCCCTCTCCGAAGACTTGGGGCAGCTCGTGTAGGCCCGTGTAGGCCCACGTAGGCCCGTGTAGGCCCACGTAGGCCTGTGTAGACCCACGTAGGCCTGTGTAGCCCTGTGTAGAGTGGTGTAGGCCCCTGTAGGAACATGTAGACCTACGTAGCCCTATATTTATTTCTTATTTATTTATTTATTTATTTATTTATTTATCCAATACACAATGCATATTGAAGAGAAAAGACATGTAGTAATATATATATATAAAGAAAAGGATAGAAGAAAAGATATAAAAATAGAGGAGAAGATATATGAAAGGAAGAAAAGATATATCAGATAAAGTATAGGCCTGCGTAGGTCTGTGTAGGCCTGTGTAGGCCAACGTAGCCACATGTAGCCCTATGTAGACCTATGTAGGCCCCTGTAGGCACGTGTAGACCTACATAGCCCTATATTTATTTATTATTTATTTATTTATTTGTCCAATACACAATACATATTGAAGAGAATAGACATGTAGTTATATATATATATATATAAAAGGATAGAAGAAAAGATATAAAAATAGAGGAGAAGATACATGAAAGGAAGAAAAAATATATGAGATAAACTGTAAGCCTGCCTAGGCCCGTGTAGGCCCGTGTAGGCCTTTGTAGGCCTGTGTAGGCCCGTGTAGGCCAATGTAGGCCCATGTAGCCCTATGTATACCTGTGTAGGCCCTTGGAGGCCCATGTAACCCTATATAGACCTGTCGAGGACCTTGTAGGCCCGTGGAGGCCTGTGGAGGCCTGCAGATATCACTGTAGACTATATGACAGAACAGGTTAGTTACAAGTAGTCCTTGAGATACAACCACTTGGACATGTGATTACTGAAGATGTTGTGTAATGAAATACAGTGGTCCCTCGATTTTCGCGGGTTCGAACTTCGCGAAACGGCTATACCACGGTTTTTCAAAAATATTAATTAAAAAATACTTTGCAGTTTTTCCCCCTATACCACGGTTTTTCCTGCCCGATGACGTCGTACGTCATCGCCAAACTTTCATCCGCCTTTAATAAATATTTTTTGTAATAAACTTTAAGAAATAAACATGGTGAGTAATAATCTAAATGGTTGCTAAGGGAATGAGAAATTGCAATTTAGGGGTTTAAAGTGTTAAGGGAAGGCTTGTGATACTGTTCATAGCCAAAAATAGTGTATTTACTTCCGCATCTCTACTTCGCGGAAATTCGACTTTCGCGGGCGGTTCCGGAACGCATGCCCCGCGAAAACTGAGGGAACACTGTATCTGCAAGAAAATAACCAAGCTCAGAGAGCGCTGAAGACTCCAAAATTCAACCCTGGCCTGCAAATATTCTCGTCTATAAGTTTCTTCTTCTTCTTCTTCTTCTTCTTCTTCTTCTTCTTCTTCTTCTTCTTCTTCTTCTTCTTCTTCTCCTCCTTCTCCTTCTCCTTCTCCTCCTCCTCCTCCACCTCCTCCTCTTCTCCTCTTCTCCTTCTCCTCCTTTTCTCCTTCTCCTTCTTCTCCTTCTCCTCCTCTTCCTCCCCCTCGTCCATCACCTCCTCCTCTTCCTCCACCTCTTCTTCTTCTTCTTCTTCTTCTTCTTCTTCTTCTTCTTCTTCTTCCCCTTCTCCTTCCCCTTCCCTTCCTCCTCCTCTCCTCCTCCTTCCTTTCTTCCTTCAGTTCTTCTTCTATTCTTCTTCTTCTCCTCCTTCCTCCTCCTCCTCTTCTTCTCCTTCCTCCTTCCTCCTTCCACCATCCTGCTCTTCTCCTCTTCTTTATCTCTTTTTTATTTTATTTATTTATTTTATTACTTAGATTTGTATGCCGCCCCTCTCCGAAGACTCCGAAGACTTTTCCTATTCTCCTCCTCTTCTCTACCTCTTCTCCTCCTTCCTCCTCCTCTTCCTCCTTCTTCCATCTCCATAGACCCCACTCCTTTCTCACACTGATGTTACCTAGTGGGTAATGAAACATTGGCAAGAAAACAACTAACCTCCCCAAACACCTCACAGCTCAATCCGGAGCCACAAATATTCTCTTCCCCTTGTTTACTAAAGGAAATTTTTGATTGATAGGAACTGCTCCAACATCCGGTGCGTAATGAGGGTAACAAAGAAAGGGGGCTGATTCATTTCTATCATCTGTGAGTCTTGGAAGTCTTTAAGTCCCCCCCACCCCTCATGTTAATGACTAAAGAAAAAAAATCTGTTGGAGGATTTAATAAGTGCATTTGCTTCTGCAATAGCTTTTATATGTGCTCAAGCTGCTCTGTCCTGACATTAAAATGCAAGGATTGTTCGACAGCCTTTTCGTGTTTCTTTTTAATGACTTCATTAATCAAATCAGGTAAGGTGGGGAAAAGGGGGGGGGGAGGCAGAGAAGGTGCTTTCTTTCAAGTTGTTTTAAGAAAGCAAAATCGGTTTTGAATGAGTTCAGCTCCCTCCGTGCCCGTGGGAAGGTATTGGGCCACAACACAAAATGGATCCATCAAAACTGAATGTTTCCTTTTCCCACCCACTCCCACTTCTTTTCACCGGCCCATTCTGTGAACCTTCTTAAGAGTGTGTTTGTGTGTGGATGTGTGTGTTGCAGATAACCCTGGAGAAAAGGTAAATGGTTGAGAAGACAAATCCAGCTTTGACCAAACCAAACATTTTGATCATCTCAGCCGGCATTGTCTTTTTCCTCAAACTATCTATCATCTATCTATCTAATCTATCTATCTATCTATCTATCTATCTATCTATCTATCTATCTATCTATCTATCTATCTATCATATATCTATCTATCATATATCTATCTATCATCTATGTATCATCTGTCTGTCTGTCTGTCTGTCTGTCTGTCTGTCTGTCTGTCTGTCTATCTATTATCTATCTATCTATCTATCTATCTATCTATCATCGTCTGTCTGTCTGTCTTTCTGTCTGTCTGTCTGTCTGTCTGTCTGTCTGTCTATCTATCTATCTATCTATCTATCTATCTATCTATCTATCTATCGTCTGTCTGTCTGTCTATCTATCTATCTATCTATCATCTATCTATCTATCTATCTATCTATCTATCTATCTATCTATCTATATCTATCTGTTCTGCCAGCTTCTAGTACAAGCCTCCAATGAAAAGGAAATCGGTTCAAAACAGACACACACACGCAGTAGAAGTCCAGTAAATGTTTTTTATCTCAACAAAAGAGAAGCAAAACTGCCTCTTAGAATTCAAAGGGATTTCTTGTATAAACAAGGCAGTAATGGATTACAGTCCAATAACAAAGCAAGAAATAAATCAGCAATAAACCAGTATTGTGAAGTTCAGCACAAATACTGTTTGTTCTAGACGTGGCAAAAACTTACAAGGATTTCTTTTCTCAAACTCCGTGACTCCCAAGAACTACGATCAGATAATCACCACCCTGCTATGCCCGCATGCTGCCAATTTAACAGCTGCTATAATTACATGAGCCCCACCCAACCACAGGTGGCTTCTCTATCACCTGTAATATTTCTTCAGTTGTTCTAACTCTACGCATGCGTGGGTCTAGCAATTCCTCCTCTGAATCTACCGAAGATAATGTAGATTGGCTTCCTGGACTGTCTGCCAAGCCCCCCTCTTCCAAGTCACCCCCACCTTCTTCTTCCGAGGAAACTTCACTACCTGACTCTGTCGGCAATAAAATAGGCCTATGACATGTTGATGTTTTCCCTGCATCCACCTCCACATTCCTTGTGGCAGGAGCTGGGCCAGAGCCAACCACAACACTATCTATCTATCTATCTATCTATCTATCTATCTATCTATCTATCTATCTATCTATCTTATTGCCGACAGAATCAGTTCAGAGTTTAGTTTCCTTGGACGAAGAAGAAGGTGGAAGTGACTCGGCAGAGGAGGGCTTGGCACACAGCCCAGGCAGTCAATCTCCCTTATCTTCCTTTGATTCAGATGATGACATTTTGGACCCACACAAGCGCAGAATTATGCATAGAAGAGACCAAATAAGAACATATTACAGGAGTTAAGGGAGGCCACCTGTGTTCGGGTGGGGCTCCAGTAATTAAGGCTGCTGCTATAAATAGCAGCATGTGGGTTTGGCCGTTGTGGAAGAATATCTGATCGGAGTTCGTCAGGAATCTTGTGTTGATGGACTTTGTTGCTTTTTCATACCTTTGAAACCAAAGCAGAGCAATGTGTGTGTGTGTATGTGTCTCACTTCGTTGGAAGAAGAAGGGGTGTGAAGTTTCTTCACAGCTGCTAGCTAAGTGCTTTGTTTCTTTTGAATTTTGTGATAAAGAACATTGTTTTGAATTTTCAAACGTGTGTATGTCTGAAATTTGTACCCTTGAATTTTCGAGAGGCTCCTATCAGAGAGCCCGGCAGAACAAGAACCTACGCCAAACAAACTTTTAAATAGGTGGCCTATAACCCCCACCCACACCTACGATTGTAAGTCAAGGACTATCTGTATAACAGAGGCGTAACCGACAGAATCAAAAATAGTGCAATTGAAATTACCGTTGATGTAGTCGTGTGTGGTTGCCTCCCTCGCAAGCAACATCAGGGTGTGAGAGGAATAAAATGTCTCCCTGAAAGAGAGTGGCTCTCTTAATCTGCATGATTAAGATTCGTATCAAACTCTGAAACCACCGTAATCACTACAATTTACCTCAAAGCAAGAGAAGGTACTTTTGAAAGACTCAAGGAGCAAGGTGATTACCTAGTGAGGGCTCTTAGGTTCTTATGAACATTTGCACATTTTGGGAAGTTTATATCTCGTTTTTTAAAGGGCCTGGTTTTCCTTCCATCTGTAGAATGGGATGGAATGGAATGGGATGGGATGAGATGGAATCGGATGGGATGGGAAGGGATGGGAAGGGATGAAATGGGATGGGATGAAATGGGATGGGATGGAATGGAATGGGATGGAATGGAATGGAAAGGGACGGAATGGGATGGAATGGGATGGGATGGGATGGAATGGGATAGAATGGGATGGAATGGAATGGAAAGGGATGGGATGGGATGGGATGGGATGGAATGGAATGGAAAGGGATGGGATGGAATAGAAACATAGAAACATAGAAGACGGACGGCAGAAAAAGACCTCATGGTCCATCTAGTCTGCCCTTATACTATTTTTTGTATTTTATCTTAGGATGGATCTATGTTTATCCCAGGCATGTTTAAATTCAGTTTCTGTGGATTTACCAACCACGTCTGCTGGAAGTTTGTTCCAAGGATCTACTACTCTTTCAGTAAAATAATAGTTTCTCATGTTGCTTTTGATCTTTCCTCCAACTAACCTCAGATTGTGTCCCCTTGTTCTTATGTTCACTTTCCTATTAAAAACTCCTGAACCATCTTTAACCCTTTGACATATTTAAATGTTTCGATCATGTCCCCCCTTTTCCTTCTGTCCTCCAGACTAGACAGATGGAGTTCATGAAGTCTTTCCTGATACGTTTTATGCTTAAGACCTTCCACCATTCTTGTAGCCCATCTTTGGACCCGTTCAATTTTGTCAATATCTTTTTGTAGGTGAGGTCTCCAGAACTGAACACAGTATTCCAAATGTGGTCTCACCAGCACTCTATAGAATAGAATAGAATAGAATAGAGTAGAGTAGAGTAGAGTAGAGTAGAGTAGAGTAGAGTAGAGTAGAGTAGAATAGAATAGAATAGAATAGAATAGAATAGAATATGTTGAATGTGCACGACAGAATGTGAAATTGATTGTCAATCAGTGTTGCTTCCTAAGGGGACAGTTTGATTTCCCAGAAGTCTGATTTACTTGGAGTTATATTGTGTTGTTTAAGTGTTCCCTTTATTTATTTTTTTGAGCAGTGTATATTTATCACCTCTATGTCTACCTGTCCATCTCTATAGTCTCTCTATATCTATTTATCTGTCTCTCTATCCCTCTTTCCTATCCATCTCCATCTCCCTCTCTCTCTCTCTCTCTCATCTATATTTTTATCACCTCTATGTCTCTCCAGCTCTCTAATCTCTATATATCTATTTATTTATTTATCTCTCTATATATCTCTCCAACCCTATCATCTTGCTCTTGATAGAAGACAGGCAGGCAGACAGACAGACAGACAGACAGACAGAGACCTCTGAGAACCTTGCATCCCCGTGGCTCTAATTCTTGGGTTTTATGTATGAGAGAAAGAGGATGAAGGCAGTTCCTACTTGATGGTTCCTAAAATAAAATTGTAGATACAGATAGAAGAAGGATGTCAGGCCCCACACCGAGAATGACACATGGTATTTCTTCCAACTTGAGTTTTGCACCTAGTGACAAAATCCCCTCTAGATGTTTTTTTTCCCCCTTTTATTTCTACTACACCAAACTGTTACAGTTTACAAGTAAGATTTTTCTGTTTTTATTGCATTTTCCAGAGAATGGGGAAAGGGAAAAAAATGGTCCATTAGCACACCCTACTGGGCAAAAGGATTGGTTCGTGCCACTTTGTGTAGACTGAAAGGCGAAAGGCCTGGGGGAACCCACAGGGTCTTCAGCCCATTGTTTCTCCCCTAAACAATCCCGTCTGTGCTTGTACTACTCTTGGTGCTTCCTTCTCTCCTTGTTAGAGTCCGGGCGCTATTTTATTTCCTTGGTTCAAACAGGAACATTTGCTTGAAGTTCCAAGGATGCAAAGCACCTTTCAAGGATTCGTTTACGGTGGTACCTCTACTTACGGACTTAATTCGTTCCGTGCTCGGGTTCTTAAGTAGAAAAGTTCGTAAGAAGAAGCAATTTTTCCCATAGGAATCAATGTAAAAGCAAATAATGTGTGCGATTGGGGAAACCACAAGGAGGGTAGAGGCCCTGTTTCCTCCCAGGAGATTCCTAGAGAGGCCCACAGAGGCTTCTCCCCACCCTTTCTGGCCTGGTTTCCTCCCAGGAGATTCCAAGAGAGGCCCACGGAGGCTTCTCCCCGCCTTTTCCAGCCCTGTTTCCTCATAGGAGATTCCTAGAGAGGCACCATGGAGGCTTCTCCCTGCCTTTTCTGCCCATGTTTCCTCCCAGAAGATTCCTAGACAGGCCCCATGGAGGCTTCTCACTGCCTTTTCCGGCCCTGTTTCCTCATAGGAGATTCGTAGAGAGGCCCCATGGAGGCTTCTCCCCACCTTTTTCGGCCCTGTTTCCCCATAGGAGATTCCTAGAGAGGCCCCACAGAGGCTACTCCCCGCTTTTTCCGGTCCTGTTTCCTCATAGGAGATTCCTAGAGAGGTCCCATAGAGGCTTCTCCCCACCTTTTCTGCCCATGTTTCCTCCCAGGAGATTCCTAGAGAGGCCCCACGGAGGCTTCTCTCTGCCTTTTCCGGTTACAGTTTTGGAGGTTCTTATCTAGAAAAGTTCGTAAATAGAGGCGTTCTTAGGTAGAGGTACCACTATATTTCCACAATTTAGATCGTCATGGGCTTAGGTGATCTCAACTGGTACAAAATGCAACTGCAGAAGCTATAGTGGGTGAACCAAGGTACACCGAATTACTCCAACATTTCTTGAGCTGCATAGGCTACCAGTTGGTCTCCGGACGCAATTCAAGGTGTTGGTTATTACCTTTAAAACCCTACCATAGCTTAGGACCAGACTATTTACAGAATCACCTTCTGCCTCATACCTCTGAGTGGCCAATAAGGGGCCATTGAGCTGGCCTTCTCCAGGTCCCGTACGCCAAACAATGTCGGCTGGCAGGGCCACATGGAAGGGTCTTTTCTGTGGCGGCTCCGACCCTTTGGAATCAACCGCCTCCAGAGAGCCGTACTATCCCCACTCTACTGATTTTCCGGTAGGCTTTTCCGGCTGGCGTATGACTAGGAATGATTGTGAGCATGAATGGTTTTAGGGGTTATTAATATATCTTCTACCGCACGAATCCCAGCGGCCGATAAGGTCCCACAGAGTTGGCCTTCTCTGGGTCCCGTCGACCAAACAATGTCGTTTTGTGGGCTCCAGGGGAAGAGCCTTCTCTGTGGCAGCCCCGGGCCTCTGGAATCAACTCCCCCCAGAGATTAGAACGGCCCCCACCCTCCTTGTCTTTCGCAAATTACTCAAGACCCACCTTTGTCGCCAGGCATGGGGGAGTTAGGATATTCCTTCCCCTAGGTCATTACAAGTTATGTATAGTATGTTTGTGTGTATGTTTGGTTTTTATAATAAGGGTTTTTAGTTGTTTTATTAAATTGGATTGTTACATGTTGTTTTTTATCATTGTTGTTAGCCGCCCCGAGTCTGCAGAGAGGGGCGGCATACAAATCCAATCAATCAATCAATCAATCAACAAACAAACAAACAAACAAACAAATCTTATATTGTCTTTGTTGTTTTATTGCTATTTACATTTTATATTGTTTTTTTAACTACTATTGTGATTATTGTGCGCTTCCCAGAGTCCTATTAGAGTTGTCACAAATAAGTAAATAATAAATAAATAAGTAAATAATAAGTAAATAAGTAAATAAATTTGAGTACTAATGGTGTAATGTTCCTTCCTGGAGTAGGGGTTGGACTACAAGACCTTTGAGGTCCCTTACACCCCGATCATTCTATGTTCTATTTTTTTTTTCCTTTTTAAATAATATGATGATCCCTATAACTTTACCACTTCTTGAATATCAATGCTGCTGATGGTTATTTATGGCAGCAAAGATTTAAATTTTTAGTCCCTACTGTGATTGGCAGTTTGCTTCAGTGGTTTTAACTCTCATAAACTAAGTTTGGGAAAATAATTAGCTCACACTATAATGCGGGTAATTTGTAGTTTATATGCTGGAGCTGATCATTCTCTTATAAAGCTTTACACCCCGAATTTATACGGCGTTACTTTTAATGCGAGGTTCATATCGTATAGCACCTAGAAAACCTGCTTTATAAGATGTCTAACAAATTGAAATAATAAAAGAGCTAAAATCTTAAATGCCGCCAGTGATGTAAAGCAGGGTGAAAATCTTCAAAATGGGAAGGAGAAAGAATTTATCCCTTGCTCTTCATTTTTTTTTAAAAAAAAACCTTTTGAAACCCATAGAACATAGAACAATACAGTTGGAAGGGACTCCCAGAGGTCTTCTAGTCTGACCCCCTGCTCAAGCAGGAGATCCTATATGGATGATGGTGAACCTATGGCACGAGTGTCACAGGTGACATGTGGAGCCATATCAGAGGGCACCTGAGAACTACCATATACATAATTTTATTTTTATTATTATTATTATGTCAATACAACACAGCAAACGAGATCACTATGCTGGATTTTGTATTTCATCACCAGTCGGGTGCTTCCCAAGCACCTAGGACTGCGTGATGTAGCGGCGAATTATGTTTGCCCATCCCAGTAAAGCGGCCTTTTGCAATTGACAGATGGAGATTTTGTCACTTCCAATGGTTTTCAAATGTGCGCTGAGATCCTTTGGCCCTGCGCCCAGCGTGCCAAGTCCCACTGGGACCACTTTCACGGGCTTATGCCAGAGTCGTTGCAGCTCGATTTTTAGATGTTCATATTTCACTAATTTCTCTAGCTGCTTCTCCTCAATTCTGCTGTCTCCTGGGATTGCGATGTCAATGATCCATACTTTCTTTTTCTCCATGATCATAATGTCTGGTGTGTTATGCTTCAGAATTCGGTCCGTCTGAAGTCGGAAGTCCCACAGTAGTTTTGCTTGCTCATTTTCGACCACTTTTTCGGGCTTATGATCCCACCAGTTCTTTGCCACTGGTAAATGGTAGTTCCGGCACAAATTATTATTATTATTATTATTATTATTATTATTATTGTTGTTGTTGTTGTTGTTGTTGTTGTTGTTGTTGTTATTATTATTATTATTATTATTATTATTATTATTATTATTATTAATTAGATTTGTATGCCACCCCTCTCCGTAGACTCAGGGCGTCTCACAACATTAATAGTACAATACATAACAAATCTAATAATTAAAAAGTCACTAAAAACCCCTTATTAAAAGAAACATACACACAAACATACCATGCATAAACTGTATAGGCCCGGGGGAAATGTCTCAGTTCCCCCATGCCTGGCGGCAGAGGTGGGTTTTAAGAAGTTTACGAAAGGCAAGGAGTGTGGGGGCAATCCTAATCTCCGGAGGGAGCTGGTTCCAGAGGGTCGGGGCAGCCACAGACAAGGCTCTTCCCTTGGGACCCGCCAGATGACATTGTTTAGTCGATGAGACCCGGAGAAGGCCAACTCTGTGGGACCTAACTGGTCACTGGGATTCGTGCGGCAGAAGGCGGTCTCGGAGATATTCTGGCCCAATGCCATGAAGGGCTTTATAGGTCATGACCAACAATTTGAATTGTGACCGGAAACTGATCAGCAACCACTGCAGATTGCAGAGTGTTGGTGTAACATGGGCATACCTAGGGAAGCCCATGATTGCTCTTGCAGCTGCATCTTGCATGATCTGAAGTTTCTGAACACTCTTCAAAGGTAGCCCCATGTAGAGAGCGTTACAGTAGTCGAACCTCGAGGTGATGACGGCGTGAGTGACTGTGAGCAGTGACTCCTGGTCCAAATAGGGCCGCAACTGGTGCACCAGGCGAACCTGGGCAAATGGCCCCCTCGCCACAGCTGAAAGATGGTTTTCTAATGTGAGCTGTGGATCGAGGAGGACGCCCAAGTTGTGGACCCTCTCTGAGGGGGTCAATAATTTCCCCCCCCCCCCCCAGGGTGATGGACGGACAAATGGGATTGTCCTTGGGAGGCAAAATCCACAGCCACTCCGTCTTATCAGGGTTGCTTCAGTTTGGCAAGATTCTGTCTGTATAGAATAGAATAGAATAGAATAGAATAGAATAGAATAGAATAGAATAGAATAGAATTTTTATTGGCCAAGTGTGATTGGACACACAAGGAATTTGTCTTGGTGCAGATGCTCTCAGCGTACATAAAATAAATTATACATTTGTCAAGAATCATGTGGAACGACACTTAATGATTGTCATAGGGTTCAAATAAGCAATGAAGAAGCAATATTAATGAAAATCTTAGGATACAAGCAACAAGTTACAGTCATACAGTCAACATGGGAGGAAATGGGTGATAGGAATGATGAGAAAAACTAGTAGAATAGAAGTGCAGATTTAGTAGAAAGTCTGACAGTGTTGAGGGAATTATTTGTTTAGTAGAGTGATGGCGTTCGGAAAAAAACTGTCCTTGTGTCTAGTTGTCTTGGTGTGCAGTGCTCTGTAGCGACGTTTTGAGGGTAGGAGTTGAAACAATTTGTGTCCTGGATGTGAGGGGGTCAGTAAATATTCCCCCCCCATCTTTTTGACTCGTGCAGTATACAGGTCCTCAATGGAAGGAGAGTAAAACAAAGAAGTTGCTCAGAAGTGTTGTTCTTGGTGCTTTGGGTCTCATTGTAAGCTGTGAAGTGCCCTTTAGATTGTCTGCCAATTCTTTCCTAGATGATGATCACTATTATCTGTGGATTCTGGGGCAGTGTGGAAAAAAAAAAGATCTGGATCATTGAGCAATTATTACTGTTATTACAAGTGTAGCAACACACCATAATTCGGCTGCACAAGTTAATATAATTCTGCTCTCCAACAGCAGCCAAAAGGGAAACACAAAGAGAGGCCGGGCCACCTAATAACCTGTGATAGCTTCATGCCTCAGTGCTTTAACCTCTGTGACTTTTTAAAAAAAGGAAAATTCCAAATGCATAGCCTTCTTCGGAGAACATCAACATGCAAGGAGTCATTTCCTTGGAGAAGCCTCACCTCTGAGAAATTTCTATACATTATTTAGAAACATAGAAGACTGACGGCAGAAAAAGACCTCATGGCCCATCTAGTCTGCCCTTATACTGTTGCCTGTGTTTTATCTTAGGATGGATCTATGTTTATCCCAGGCATATTTACATTCAGTTACTGTGGATTTACCAACCACGTCTGCTGGAAGTTTGTTCCAAGGATCTACTACTCTTTCAGTCAAATAATATTTTCTCACGTTGCTTTGGATCTTTCCCCCAACTAACCTTGTTCTTGTGTTCACTTTCCTCTTAAAAACACTTCCCTCCTGGACCTTATTTAACCCTTTGACATATTTAAATGTTTCGATCATGTCTCCCCTTTCCCTTCTGTCCTCCAGCTATCAGCAACAGGAAGAGTGGAGGTACAGGGAACGCTCACTGACCAATGACCTTCTTGCATTATTTACTTACTTACTTACTTACTTACTTACTTACTTACTTACTTACTTACTTACTCACTCACTCACTTACTTACTTACTTACTTATAATAGAATAGAATAGAATTTTTATTGGGCAAGTGTGATTGGACACACAAGGAATTTGTCTTGGTGCATATGCTCTCAGCGTACATAAAATAAAATATACATTTGTCAAGAATCATGTGGTACGACACTTAATGATTGTCATAGGGTTCAAATAAGCAATGAAGAAGCAATATTAATGAAAATCTTAGGATACAAGCAACAAGTTACAGTCATACAGTCAACATGGGAGGAAATGGGTGAAAGGAATGATGAGAAAAAGTAGTAGAATAGAAGTGCAGATTTAGTAGAAAGTCTGACAGTGTTGAGGGAATTATTTGTTTAGTAGAGTGATGGCGTTCGGAAAGAAACTGTTCTTGTGTCTAGTTGTCTTGGTGTGCAGGGCTCTGTAGCGACGTTTTGAGGGTAGGAGTTGAAACAATTTGTGTCCAGGATGTGAGGGGTCAGTAAATATTTTCCCCGCCTTTATTTACTTATCTATCTATCTATCTATCTATCTATCTATCTATCTATCTATCTATCCATTCATTCATTGGATTTGTATGCCGCCCCCCTCCGCAGACTTATCCCGACCACTAGCGATGAACCAATTAGCAGACCACCTCTCATCCACACCCAGGAAGATCCCAACTTGGGCTGCAGTGCACTTATCATTGAGTGGCTGCGGTGAGGAGTCGAACCTGCTACTCCTCCCCATGGTCCCGATTTCTAATCCTGGTCATTCACCTGGAGGTGAATGTTGCCACCACTAGATGAAGCATATGATCTTGTGGGCAATACTTAGGTCATGTTTAAGGCGTCGTAGTTCTAAGCTTTTTAGACCCAGGATTGTAAGTCTAGTTTCTATGTTTCTATTGCGAGGGGAATGTTTATGTTTGGATGAAGGTGGCTGGATAAATGACCTCTGCTGGCCATATTTATTTATTTATTTATTTATTTTTATTTATTTTGTCCAATACACAATGAGGGTTTTAGTGGGTATATATCTATATACACATAGTAAAATACATGATGAAGGTTATAGAGGAGATACTCATAGTAAAATATATCTAAGAAAGAATAGAAAAGAAGATATAGGAATAGAACATATCAATGAAAGAATAGAAGAAGAGATATAGGAATAGAAGAAAGGGATAGGAGATATAAGAGAGCAATAGGACAGGGGACGGAAGGCACTCTAGTGCACTTGTACTCGCCCCTTACTGACCTCTTAGGAATCTGGATAGGTCAACCGTAGATAATCTAAGGGTAAAGTGTTGGGGGTTTGGGGATGACACTATGGAGTCCAGTAATGAGTTCCACGCTTCGACAACTCGGTCACTGAAGTCATATTTTTTACAGTCAAGTTTGGAGTGGTGAATATTAAGTTTAAATCTGTTGTGTGCTCTTGTGTTGTTGTGGTTGAAGCTGAAGTAGTCGCCGACAGGCAGGACGTTGCAGCATATGATCTTGTGGGCAATACTTAGATCTTGTTTAAGGCGTCTTAGTTCTAAGCTTTCTAGGCCCAGGATTGAAAGTCTAGTCTCATAGGGTCTTCTATTTCGAGTGGATGAGTGAAGGGCTCTTCTGGTGAATTATCTTTGGCACGCGGGCCATAGTTTGGGGACCCATGTTTAATTTCCGCACATCACACCTGACTATGTCTCACACATCACTAGTGTGCCGCAGCACACTGATTGAAAAACACTGCTTTAAAAGACCAAAACCTCACAGTTTAGAAAGCTGAGCTGTGCTGGGCAAGGTAGTTATTGCAAAATAATCTGCTCAACCCTGGAACACTTGACATTAAGGTTTAGGTTTAGGTTTATTGGATTTATATGCCGCCCCTCTCCGCAAACTCGGGGCGGCTCACAACAATAATAAAAAAACAGTACAGTACATAATACCAAATCCAATGCCCACCCATCTAGTTGCAATTTAAATTAATAATCTCATAAAAACAGTATATATAAAAAACAGGCACACAGTCAATCAATCAACAAAACAACATGGGCAAGGGGGAGGTGTTTTAGTTCCCCCATGCCTGACGGCAAAGGTGGGTCTTAAGGAGTTTACGAAAGGCAGGGAGGGTGGGGGCAATCCTAATCTCAGGGGGGAGCTGGTTCCAGAGGGTCGGGGCCCCCACAGAGAAGGCTCTTCCCCTGGGTCCCGCCAGACGACATTGTTTAGTCGACGGGACCCGGAGAAGGCAACCCCCAAATTACTCAGAATTGGGGCCAAGCAAAGTAACATTTAAAAAATGCGAAAACAGAATGGAGCCAGATGGTCTTCAAGGCCCGGATGGCATCTAACAAATAAAAAATCTCCATGGAGACATGAGCAATTAATAGACAGGCATCACTCCATCCTTATCCATGTGACCATCAAACTGACAGTTTAAACAGCCATTTCCTTCCTCGGTAAGAAGAGTGGAATTTGTCTGCGGCTTAAAACCTTTGTTTATCGCTTCCCATTAATCCATCTGGAAGCAGTTTCCAATTTTAAAAAGGTGGTCGAAAACAAGACACTAGTCGACTACAATTGTCCGAACACTCAAGACACTCAACTTATGCCAGACCCATCCTCGAATACAGCTCATCTGTCTGGAACCCACACCACATCTCAGACATCAACACTCTCGAAAACGTCCAAAGATATTTCACCAGAAGAGCCCTTCACTCCTCCACTCGAAACAGAATACCCTACGAAAATAGACTATCTATCCTGGGTCTTGAAAGCTTAGAATTGCGGCGCCTAAAACACGATTTAAGTATTGCCCACAAGATCATATGCTGCAATGTCCTTCCAGTCAACGACTACTTCACCTTCAACCGCAACAACACAAGAGCATGCAACAGATTCAAACTTAATATTAACCGCTCCAAACTTGACTGTAAAAAATATGACTTTAACAATCGAGTTGTCGAAGCGTGGAACTCATTACCAGACTCAATAGTGTCAACCCCTAACCCCCAACATTTCTCCCTAAGACTCTCCACGATTGACCTCTCCAGGTTCCTAAGAGGCCAGTAAGGGGCGTACATAAGTGCACTGATGTGCCTATCGTCCCCTGTCCAATTGTCTTTCCTTATCCCTTTTATCTTATATATTCTCTCCTTTATATATATTCTCTTCCTATCTACTTCTCTTCTTCTTTACTTCCTATCTTTATATACATTACTTAATGTCTATTCTCTTTCATATGTACTGTATATTGGACAAAGAATAAATAAATAAATAAAAATAAATAAATATATATAAGGGTAAAAGTGAACTTAGAGGAGAGGATATATGAAAGAAGGAGAATATATATGATAAGTGAGAGAAAGGAAAGACAATTGGACAGGGGACGAAAGGCACACCAGTGCACTTATGTACGCCCCTTACTGGCCTCTCAGGAACCAATTGAGCCTACAGCTCTGTTTTATGTGCTGTACAGGTACAGGTAGTCTTTAACTTAAAGCAATTCATTTAGTGATTATTCAAAGTTCCAACGACACTGAAAATAAGTGAGTCGTGATCGTTTTCCACACTTATGAGTTCTGTTGACCTATAAAGCCCTTCATGGCACCGGACCAGATTATCTCCGGGACCGCCTTCTGCTGCACGAATCTCAGCGACCAGTTAGGTCCCACAGAGTGGGCCTTCTCCGTGTCCCGTCAACTAAACAATGTCGTTTGGCGGAACCCAGGGGAAGAGCCTTCTCTGTGGCGGCCCCAGCCCTTTGGAACCTATTCCCCCCAGAGATTAGAATTGCCCCCACCCTCCTTGCCATTCGTAAGCTTCTTAAAACCCACCTCTGCCATCAGGCATGGGGGAACTGAGATATTCTTTCCCTCTAGGCTTCTACAATTTACACATGGTATGTTTGTATCTATGTTTGGTTTTATAATAGGGTTTTTTTAGTTGTTTAGTATTGGATTGTTACATGCTGTTTTTTATCACTGTTTTTAGCCGGCCTGAGTCTGCGGAGAGGGGCGGCATACAAATCCAATCAATCAATCAATCAATCAATCAATCAATCAATCAATCAATCAATCAATAAATCAATAAATAAATAAATAAATAAATAAATAAATAAATAAATAAATAAATAAATAAATAAATAAATAAATAAATAAATAAATAAATAAATAAATAAATAAATAAATAAATAAATAAATAAATAAATAAATAAATAAATAAATAAATAAATAAATAAATAAATAAATAAATAAATAAACAAACAAACAAACAAACAAACAAACAAATAAACCAATCAATCAATCAATCAATCAATCAATCAATCAATCAATCAATCTCTTGTTCAGTTTGGGGATTTTGCAGATTCTGATTCGGATAGTGTTTATGAATTAGTGGCAGGGCCTGATTTACAGGCAGAGGAAGAAGGGGGAGACCAACCACAGGACGTTCCTATGAGGTCAGATTCAAGTGAAGGAGAAACAGATATTCGATGGCTAAATCCTTCTTTCAGACGCTTGCAGAGGCGGAGGGAACAAGTGTCAGGGAAGAAATATTAAGGAGAGGAACGGGTTAATTGATTAAGTAATTAATTCGTCACATCCGGGTGTCGGCGGAAGAGAAGGGTGGAGTTCTCAATCTGCTATGAATCAATATGGAGGTGCCTTTCCGCGGCTCTCACAGTAAGCTTTGTTTTACATGTTTTTAATTGCAGCTTTTATTACCCTGGGCTAATGCTGCCTAGCCATAAATTTTAAATTGAATGGTGGAATGTTTTGAGGATGTTTATGCTGCCTTAACTACTAAAGACTGAGATAAGAGAGACTGCATACTTTAACACAAGGAAGCAAAATAAAGATGATGTTTTGTTTTTACAAATCTCTGCGTTTAGCAAGCCTTTATTCCAATTAACAGTGGTCTTAGCCAGAGATCAGAACAATTTCCACACTTGTATGGTTGACATTCAGATGCTTGACATTTGGTTCATATTTCTGATGGTGGCATTGTCAATCGTGTGATCCCCTTTTTCGATCTTCCGGCAAGCAAAGCCAATGGGGAAACCAGATTCAGCGAACAACTATGTTACTCGTTTAGCAATTGCAGTGATTCACTTAACAAATGTGGCAAGAATAGTTGTAAAAGGGGGCAATGCTCAATTCATCAATTTTTCACTTTAACAACACAAATTTTGGCTCAATTGTGCATTATGAGTTTGTTGCAGAAAAATCCATTTCCAGAAGTACACACATATGACTGGTTCATCTGGATTCATTAACTTCTTTATATTTTATTTTATTTATTTATTTTGTCCAATACACAATGAGGGTTTTGGTGGGTGTATATCTATATACACATATTAAAATACATGATGAAGGTTATAGAGGAGATACTCATAGTAAAATATATCTAAGAAGGAATAGAAAAGAAGATATAGTAATAGAACATATCAATGAAAGAATAGAAGAAGAGATATAGGAATAGAAGAAAGGTATAGGAGATATAGGAGAGCAATAGGGCAGGGGACGGAAGGCACTCTAGTGCACTTGTACTCACCCCTTACTGACCTCTTAGGAATCTGGATAGGTCAACCGTAGATAATCTAAGGGTAAAGTGTTGGGGGTTTGGGGATGACACTATGGAGTCATGGAATCCAGGAAGTGATCACCTTGGCATCCTTAGTAACCTGCCGGTATACGTGATGTCAAAGCTCCGCCCCCAGAATCTCTTTGTGGGAGGGATTCCCCAGCTCCTTCAAAGGAGGTCTTTTCACGTAAAAATAAAAATGAATAAAAATAAAAAATCCATAAAAATAAAGAACGGTGGGATTCCGGGGGCGGAGCTTTGGTGCCACAGACTGTTCGGCCAAACTTTGCGTGAAGTTCATCCGAACTTGCCGAACCCGAACACCGTTGGGTTCGCCCATCACTAACAATGAGGAAAGTAAGGACCAAGGCTATGCGAAGCACACAATTTCCCACAATTACTTCCAAGTGACCACTGGGATTACGAGCAAATGCACGTTAATTGGATAGGACAATCCCTCGGATGTTTTCTATATGCAGGCAGATATTGCTCAGTTTCCCTCCACGGGGCGTGTGAATTTGGAATTGCAGGAGAGAAAATAAATATCAAGACTCTGCTGTCCTCAACAGTTATTTCTGAATTTGCCCCGGAGGGAAGGACTGTCCTCCATTATCTCTATAACCTAGGGTGCTGCTGTGTCTGTTTGCTTTTCAGAGGCACTTTGAGTCATACTTAATTGGCGAACAACCACATTCTGCTGAGGATAAAACAACTGACATATCCCAGCACAAGAGGGACTCAAGCATGATAACATTGAATCAGAATAAAGCCAGAAGGGACCGTATCCCATTTCAGACAATTGGCTGTCCAGTCTTTTATTTTTTAAAAAAATTATTTTGTCAAGTACATATTGGTAGAATAAATAGATACAACAGTGTTTCTGTACATGATATACATTATATACAAACTCAAACTCAACCCAGACAAGACGGAGTGGCTGTGGGACTTGCCTCCCAAGGACAATTCTATCTGTCCGTCCATTACCCTAGGGGGAGAATCATTGACCCCCTCAGAGAGGGTCCGCAACTTGGGCGTCCTCCTCGATCCACAGCTCATTTTAGAGAAACATCTTTCAGCTGTGGCGAGAAGGGCGTTCGCCCAGGTTTGCCTGGTGCACCAGTTGCGGCCCTATTTGGACCAGGAGTCATTTTATTTATTTATTTTATTTATTATTTAGATTTGTATGCCGCCCCTCTCCATTCATTGCTCACATCACCTCGAGGCTCGACTACATGGGGCTACCTTTGAAAAGTGTTCGGAAACTTCAGATCGTGCAGAATGCAGCTGCGAGATCAATCATGGGATTTCCCAAATATGCCCATGTTACACCAACACTCCGCAGTCTGCATTGGTTGCTGATCAGTTTCCGGTCACAATTCAAAGTGTTGGTGATGACCTATAAAGCCCTTCATGGCACCGGACCAGATTATCTCAGGGACCGCCTTCTGCTGCACGAATCCTAGCGACCAGTTAGGTCCCACAGAGTGGGTCTTCTCCGGGTCCCGTCAACTAAACAATGTCGCTTGGCGGGACCCAGGGGAAGAGCCTTCTCTGTGGCGGCCCCAGCCCTCTGGAACCAACTCCCCCCAGAGATTAGAATTGCCCCCACCCTCCTTGCCTTTCGTAAGCTACTTAAAACCCACCTCTGCCACCAGGCATGGGGGAATTGAGATATTCTTTCCCCCTAGGCCTTTACAATTTTATGCATGGTATGTCTGTATGTATGTTTAGTTTTTAATAATGGGTTTTTAACTGTTTTTAGTATTGGATTATTATTATATGCTGTTTTATTACTGTTGTTAGCCGCCCCAAGTCTGCGGAGAGGGGCAGCATACAAATCCAATAAATAAATGAATGAATGAATGAATGAATGAATGAATGAATGATACTAGTACGAGAGAAACATTAGGACAGGGGACGGAAGGCACACTGGTGCACTTATGCACGCCCCTTATTGACCTCTTAGGAATCAGGTGAGGTCAACAGGGAATAATCTAAGGATAAAGTTTTGGGGATTAGGTGATGATACTACAGAGTCAAGCAGTGAGTTCCATGCATCAACTACTCGGTTACTAAAGTCATATTTCCTGCAGTCGAGTTTGGAGCGGTTTACTTTAAGTTTGTATCCGTTGTGCGCTCGTGTGTTGTTGTGGTTGAAGCTGAAGTAGTTAGTTGGGGGAAAGATCAAAAGCAACATGAGAAAATATTATTTTACTGCAAGAGTAGTAGATCCTTGGAACAAACTTCCAGCAGACGTGGTTGGTAAATCCACAGTAACTGAATTTAAACATGCCTGGGATAAACATATATCCATCCTAAGATAAAATACAGGAAATAGTATAAGGGCAGACTAGATGGACCATGAGGTCTTTTTCTGCCGTCAGTCTTCTATGTTTCTAAGTAGTCGTTGACAGGAAGGATGTTGTAGCAGATAGGTCGTGGTTAAGGTGACCTAGTTCGAAGCTTTCTAAACATAGGATTGCAAGTCTAGCTGTGTACGATATTCTTTTACGAATGGAGGGCTCTTCTAGTAAAGTATCTCTGGACATTTTCTATAGTGTTTATGTCCGAAATGCAGTGCGGGTTCCAGACAGATGAGGTCTTATTGAAGGATTGATCTGGCGAAAGTTTTTATGCTCTGGTTAGTAGTGTGAGATTACTGGAGCAGAAGCTACGTATGATTAAGTTAACTCTTGAAGCCTTTTGGGCGATGTTGTTGCAGTAGGATTTGGCACTTAGGTCATTTAGAAACATAGAAGATTGACAGCAAAAAAAGACCTCATGGTCCATCTAGTCTGCCCTTATACTATTTCCTGTATTTTACATTAGGATGTATATATGTTTATCCCAGGCATGTTTAAATTTAGTTACTGTGGATTGACCAACCATGTCTGCTGGAAATTTGTTCCAAGGATCTACTACTCTTTCAGTAAAATAATATTTTCTCATGTTGCTTTTGATCTTTCCCCCAACTCACTTCAGATTGTGTCCCCTTGTTCTTGTGTTCACTTTCCTATTAAAAACACTTCCCTCATGTACCTTATTTAACCCTTTAACATATTTAAATCTTTCTATCATGTCCCCCCTTTTCCTTCTGTCCTCCAGAGTCTACAGATGGAGTTCATGAAGTCTTCCGGAGTCTTCGGAGAGGGGTGACATACATATCTAATAAATTATTATTTTTATTAAATTATTATTACTTTCCTGATAAGTTTTATACTTAAGACCTTCCACCATTCTTGTAGCCCATCTTTGGACCCGTTCAATTTTGTCAATATCTTTTTGTAGCTGAGGTCTCCAGAACTGAACACAGTATCCCAAATGGGGTCTCACCAGCGCTCTATATCACCCTCTTCCTGCTTGTGATACCTCTAGCTATGCAGCCAAGCATTCTACTCGCTTTTCCTACCGCCTGACTGCACTGCTCACCCATTTTGAGACTGTCAGAAATCACTACCCCTAAATCCTTCTCTTCTGAAGTTTTTGCTAACACAGAACTGCCAATACAATACTCAGATTGGGGATTCCTTTTCCCCCAAGTGCATTATTTTACATTTGGTATGAGTACTCCAAGATCTTTCACTTCTGAGAACCAAAGAAGCTTATTGGATGAGATTCAAGGATAAAAATAAAATAAAATAAATAAGAAATAAAATTATTATTATTATTATTATTATTATTATTATTATTATTATTTATTGGATTTGTATGCCGCCCCTCTCCGTAGACCTGGGGCGGCTAAGAACAATGATAAAAACAGTATGTAGAAATCCAATTAATAAAACAACTAAAAATCCTTATAATAAAACCAAACATACACACAAACATACCATGCATAACTTGTAATGGCCTAGGGGGAAGGAATATCTTAACTCCCCCATGCCTGGTGGCATAAATGTGTCTTGAGTAGTTTATGAAAGACAGGGAAGGTGGGGGCAATTCTAATCTCCGGGGGGAGTCGGTTCCAGAGGGCTGGGGCCACTACAGAGAAGGCTCTTCCCCTGGGGCCCGCCAAACGACATTGTTTAGTCGACGGGACCCGGAGAAGGCCAACTCTGTGGGACCTTATCGGTCGCTGGTAAAAAAGAAGCAAACTGTCTTTCTAATCTGCCCTTCCTTTCGCGGAGTGAGAAAGTGCTGACGGGAAGCACGGATTTGGATAATAAACGCATTGAAGCAAAATCCTGTTTATATTTTTTATTGTCTGTACAGTATTTTACACAAATGGAGTTTTAGTCTGCAGTAGACACACTCCTATTCCTAACTATTAATTATGCCCCTCGCATTCGGTTTACGGCACATCTGTTTCACAACGGCAGTTCCAGTAATTGAAGAAGGCCTTTTAATGAGTAGAGCTACCCAATTTTGGGGTTTAATCACCCAGTAGAAATGCACGCACACATTTTTTAAAAAACCGAACTCAGGAAAATAAGCCCAGGGCAATTAAAACACAGCCACAACAGGGGTTAACAACCTATGACCCCCACACACACACCTGTCTCATTTTAAAACCCTGTCTCCAGTTTTCCAAAATCATAACGCCTTAATTTGGCAAGGAAAAAAACAGGGAGAGAGGAATAATTCTGTTATTTTTTTCCCCCACTTCTTCATGAATATCAAAACAACAAGAACAGGTGCTCTGGCCTTTTCCAAGTTTAATTCTCCCGTTCCTATTTTTAAATCAAGAAACAGATCCCTTCTTTAAAGAGAAAGGCCAAAAATTCAACGTCTTAGGTTCTACTAGAATGGAATGGAATGGGATGGAATGGGATGGGATGGAATGGAATGGGATGGGATGGAATGGGATGGGATGGAATGGGATGGGATGGGATGGGACGGGATAGGGTGGGATGGGATGGGATGGGATGGAATAGAACTCCAGTGATGGAGCTCCCACAACTTTACAACTTGTTGCTTGTGTCCTTACTATTTAGATTAATATTGATCATTTCCCTATTGCTTATTTGCACCCTATGACAATCATTAAGAAGAATCATGATTCTTGACAAATGTATTTTTATGACACTGAGAGCAGATGCACGAAAGACAAATTCCTTGTGTGTCCAATCACACTTAGCCAATAAAGAATTCCATTCCATTCCATTCCATTCTATTCTATTCTATTCTATTCTATTCTATTAAATGCCCATGTAACACCAACACTCCGCAGTCTGCATTGGTTGCCGATCAGTTTCCGGTCACAATTCAAAGTGTTGGTTATGACCTATAAAGCCCTTCATGGCACCGGACCAGATTATCTCCGGGACCGCCTTCTGCTGCACGAATCCCAGCGACCAGTTAGGTCCCACAGAGTTGGCCTTCTCCGGGTCCCGTCAACTAAACAATGTCACTTGGCGGGACCCAGGGGAAGAGCCTTCTCTGTGGCGGCCCCGATCCTCCCCCCCAGAGATCAAAGTTTTCTTAAGCTCTTTAAAACCCACCTCTGTCATCAGGGATGGGGGAATTGAGATATTCCCTTCCCTCTAGGCCTATAAAATTTATGCTTGGTATGTCTGTATGTATGATTGGTTTCTTAAATTAGGGTTTTTTAATTTAACTTAACTTTAAATATTAGATTTGTTTATATAGTCTTATTATTGTTGTTAGCCGCCCCGAGTCTACGGAGAGGGGTGGCATACAAAGCTAATAAATAAACAAATAAATGAATGAATGAATGAATGAATGAATGAATGAATGAATGAACGAATGAACGAATGAACGAAGGAAAGGAAAGGAAAGGAAAGAATAGTAGATTAATTATCATCTCCAAAGATGAAAACAAAGAACAAGAAGATAAGGAAGAAAAGATGAACCCAGAAAAGAATGAATGCTTCAATGAAAAAAAAAGGACATTGTAAACGAACAAATTGATGACTATATTGCAACTCATGATGATTTTACTGGGTTTTACAGCAAAGAAATGAAAATGGGGAGAAAATATTGGCATTGAATGAAACAATTTTTAAAAGAAGGGGGTAACATTGAGGAGAGAGGGGAAATTGAAGGTGGACTTGGGCAAGTATTATTTTGAAAAAGGGAAGGAAAAAGCTTGAGGGAAAAGAAGATGGGGTTATAAAGTGTAAAAAGAAGAAAAGGGGGAAAATAATTAAGAAAAGTGGGATGGAAACATGAAAATGGATGATTTAATGAAGAAAGCAATTTGTTCTTTTTTTCCCTCTTCCTTCCTTCTTTTTTACTTGTTTTAACATTATTATGGTATATGAATAGTGATTAATGAATTGAAAGATTTTAATGAGTTGAAAGATTGGCTGTTCTAAGTGAAGTTTCCAATTTAATTAATGGAAGAAAGTATAATTTTGAAGCTACTATAAGTTGGTTATAATGTTAATGATCCATGAATTTGACTTCATTCAATCAAATCGGTGAATTAATAATAAAATGATCGTATGTATTTTCTATTTTCTTTTTCAGGTTTTTTTTTTTAGATTTTGGTATTAGGATATAAAACATTGTTAATCTTTTATTTTATAGTAAATTCTACTCCCTTCTGCTAAGGGAATTTAAAGCTGGAAACATTTCATCCTGGCTAGGATTGCCTTGTTCAGCCTGATCATTGTTGGTCTGAGCTGGTAGTTCTTTGGTTGGGAAATTGCAACTAGGAGTAAGAAACTACAAACTGAGACAAACAATAAAAACAGCAAACAGCAGTGTGATCAAGGAACCACAGGTTCTCCCCCTCTCAGTTCTCCCCCTCTCCTCTTTATTCTGCTATAAAAATTAACTGCTTTGGATGGTCCAATAGGCAAAAAAAGAAGTAATATGCTCCCTCCCATATTTCTCCTTTCCTTCCATTTCCTTCCCTTTCTTTCTCCTTTCCTTCCATTTCCTTCCCTTTCTTTCTCCTTTCCTTCCATTTCCTTCCCTTTCTTTCTCCTTTCCTTCCATTTCCTTCCTTTCTTTTTCCTTTCCTTCTATTTCCTTTCTTTTTCCCTTTCCTTCCATTTCCTTCCTTTCTTTCTCTCTTCCTTCCATTTCCTTCCTTCCTTTCTTTCTTTCCCACTTTCTTTCTTTCTTTCCTTCCTTCCTTCCTTCTTTCTGCCCTCTCTCTTTCTTTCTTTCCTTCCTCCCTCTGCTTTCCTTCAGTCTTCCCTTCCTCCCTCTTATTTTCTTTCTCCCTCTTCCTTCCTTCCTTCCTCCTTTCTTTCTGCCCTCTCTAATTCTTTCCTTCCTCCTTCTGCTTTCTTTCACTCCTTCCTCACTCCTCTTATTTCCTTTCTCTTTCTTTCTTTCTTTCTTTCTTTCTCCTTTCCTTTCCTTTCCTTTCCTTTCCTTTCTTCCCTGGACTTCCTTCCAGTGATGAAGCTCCCATAACTTCCGGAGACAACTTTGGTAGATTGCTCTCACTGTCAGAAAACTCCTCCTTATTTCCAGGTGGAATCTCTCCTTGATCAGCTTCCATCCATTATTCCTTGTCTGGCCTTCGGGTGCTTTGGAGAATAGCTTGGCCCCGTCCTCTCTGTGGCAGCCCCTCAAATATTGAAACACTGCTATCATATCTCCCCTGGTCCATTTCTTTGTTTGACTAGACCCACTCAGCTCCTGCAGAAAAGACAATGAGAAGGATTTTGCCTGCAGCTTAGAGTTTGCCAACTCCTGATCTAAAGTCCAAATATTCAAGCCTACAATATATTCCACAATGCGCCTGCAAAGCTCCCTTAGAAACACATTTGAAGAACTGCTACAGGGCAGCAAAAGCAACAGCTGGTCAACCAACAGGATCAAAGCCAGTTGGAGACATATAGTAGGAAGCTAATAATTTATTTTCTCCTTTCCCTGATGGCCAGGTGGATCGCTTCCCTTTTTCTGAACCACGGCAGTGTTTATTTATTTTTTTAAAAAATATATTTTTATTAAATTTTATTACAACAACAACAAAAAAATACTTAAAGAAAAAGTGCCCAACACCAATAAGACACCACCACCATTTAGGGGGTTAAATTATTTGCAATAAGTTTCAATTTCTTCCTTAGCTCCGGTTTACATTTCTTCCATCGTGCCATCAGCTTCTCCAATTTATTTTCATCAAAGTTATTTAATCTTATTTCCATAATATCGAAGTGGATGTGGTCCACCATGTACCAGTACCAATTCTGGATTGTCCATTTATTGCTATCCTTCCACCCTAATACCACTACTGCTTGGAATCTCCTGGGAGGAAACAGGGCCAGAAAAGGCAGGGAGAAGCCTCCGTGGGGCCCCTGTAGGAATCTCCTGGGAGGAAACAGGTCCGGAAAAGGCAGGGAGAAGCCTCTGTGGGGCCTCTCTAGGAATCTCCTGGGAGGAAACAGGGCCGGAAAAGGCGAGGAGAAGCCTCCATTGGGCCTCTCTAGGAATCTCCTGGGAGGAAACAGGGGCAGAAAAGGTGGGGAGAAACCTCTGTGGGACCTCTCCAGGAATCCCCTGGGAGGAAACAGGGCTGGAAAAGGCATGGAGAAGCCTCCGTGGGGCCTCTCTAGGAATCTCCTTGGAGGAAACAGGGCCGGAAAAGGCAGGGAGAAGCCTCTGTGGGGCCTCTCTAGGAATCCCCTGGGAGGAAACAGGGCCAGAAAACGCAGGGAGAAGCCTCCATGGGGCCTCTCTAGGAATCTCCTGGGAGAAAACAGTGCCTCCACCCTCCCTGTGGTTTCCCCAATCGCACACATTATTTTCTTTTACATTGATTCCTATGGGAAAAATTGCCTCTTCTTACAAACTTTTCTACCTGGTCACGGAACGAATTAAGTTCGTAAGTAGAGGTACCACTGTATGTTGTTGTTTCATTAAAAGGCACTTCTGTGGTCAAAGTTATTTCGTCTTCTTTTCTTTTTGACTAATTGAGAATGACACAGTGGGAAGGGACCTTGGAGGTCTTCTAGTCCAACCCCCTGCTTAGGCAGCACACCCTACACAACTTCAGACTGGACCAATGTGCCAATGGAGAGAAATGGTTGGTTTCTATTCGGGCATAATCAGGCATTGATTTGAGAGGCAGGCAAAAGTAAAAGTTATACAGTTCTGTGTCTGTTTCTGTGTGTGTGTGTGTGTGTGTGTGTGTGTGTGTGTGTGTGTTTGTGAGTGTTTACATTTGTGCTGCTGTTCTACTTGGAGGTGATGATTGCCTCCAGCAGTTTCTTTGCCGGCATTTATTCCCGTGAATTCCTCCCGACAAACAAGTTGCAAATACCTTGATTTGTCTGCGATTGTCTCCATACCCAGCCATCAAATTGACCAAATTGTTGTGAAAACAGCAGGCAGGCAAATCATTGGTGTCTGTGTGCCTGTACCTTTATTCAGCTTTCTTTCTTTCTTAAGTTGTTCAAAAGATAGCACACTTCAAAAATAAAAGAAAGTAGAGAAAGCAGGCAAACTGCGATGATTAACGGGGACAAATGCGAAGTTATAGATTCAGTGAGAACCTGGAAAGCTACAGGATTGCCTTCTCTTCCAACGTCTTTATTTATTTTATCTATTTATTTGTCAAATATGTATAGGATAGTAGTATTTTAGTACCTCTACTTATGAACTTTAATTTGTTCCATGACCAGGTTCTTAAGTAGAAAGGTTTGTAAGAAGAAGCCATTTTTCCCATAAGAATCAACATAAAAGAAAATAATGTATTCGATTGGGGAAACCACAGGGAGGGTGGAGGCCCTGTTTCCTCCCAGGAGATTCCCAGAGAGGCCCCATGGAGGCTTCTCCCTGCCTTTTCCGGCCCTGTTTCCTCGCAGGAGATTCCCAGAGAAATCTTTTGTTATTACAATACCAAGGTCTTTAACCGAGTGGAGATTATCTGTGATAATTTGATTATTCAGTTCGTATTTGGAGTTCAGATTCTTCTTCCCAATGTGTAGGATGGAGCATTTGCTAGTTGAGATTTGGAGTTGCCTTGTGTTAGACCACTCAGAAACAGCGTCAAGGTCTTTTTGGAGAGTAGTTGTGTTATCGGTGGTGTTGAAGAGTTTTACATCATCGGCGAAGGGGACACAGTTGCTTGTGATGTAATCGCAAAGGTCATTGATGTAGAGAATGAAGAAATGGTAGAAATGTACTTTTTCCAAAGTTTTTTTTCCCTTTTCTTTGCAGATTCCCATATTGTCTCTTTGCCAGGAGGATGTCGGTTGCTAGATAAGTCAATTTGGAGTTCCAAACAGTTTAAGCTGCTTGTCCGATCCTCTCTGGGGTCGAGTTAACAGAGTTAATTAGAAAGCATGAAAGATCAAAATATGATATCGCCATAGATCTTGCTTAATTACATGTTTATCCTGCTGCTTCTATGCTTGTGTCATTCTGGTTACCTCCTGAGAATTGTGAATATTAAACCAGAACATTGGTTTATCAGTGCTATTAAGGCTTCATGTAGTTATCTCTTCTACCGCACAAATCCCAGCGGCCGATAAGGTGCCACAGAGTTGGCCTTCTCCGGGTCCCGTCGACCAAACAATGTCGTTTGGCGGGCCCCAGGGGAAGAGCCTTCTCTGTGGTGGCCCCGGCTCTCTGGAACCAACTCCCCCCGGAGATTAGAACGGCCCCCACCCTCCTTGTCTTTTGCAAGTTACCCACCTGTATCGCCAGGCATGGGGGAACTAAGACATCTCCCCCAGGCTTTTTATATTTCATGTTTTGTATGTATGTGCTGTATGGTTTTTAATTGTTGGGGTTTTTATATATATTTTATTATTAGATTTGTCCCATTGTTACACTGTTTCTTATTACTGTTGTTTGCCGTCCCGAGTCTTCAGAGAGGGGCGGCATACAAATCTAATAAATTATTATTACTATTTATTATTATTATTATTATTATTATTATTATTGTTGTTGTTGTTGTTGTTGTTGTTATTGTTATTGTTATTGTTGTTGTTGTTGTTGTTATTGTTATTATCATCGTTATCATCGTTATCATCATTATCATCATTATCATCATTATCATCATTATCATCATTATCATCATCATCATCATCATCATCATCATCATCATTATTATTATTATTATTATTATTATTATTATTATAGGCTGTTCAGAAATTCCACAATTAAGATACCATAATTTTCGGAGGACAAGATGCACCTTAGTTTTAAGGGAGGAGAACAAGGAAAAAATAATTCTGCCTCCCAGCAATTTGCCTCCCAGTAAAGAAGCAAAAAGCACAGATGACATACAATGTTTGCTGTATTAACGCTTCACGTGATCTTGATTCTGTCCCTCTGTTAATGCAGCCTAGAACTGTGTTGGCTTTTTTGGCAGCTGCTTCGCATTGATCTCTGCAACTAGGCAGAGTTCTGCCCACTCTTAATGAGTGAGAGAGCATGACCCAATAACCCACAGCACTACTCCTGAGTAACTCTCCTCTTAGCCAACCATTCATGTCTCCTAAATGCTCTGCATACCTGGGCATCCAGCAAAGGCTCCTCCTCTTCCCCTATCTCTTGCAAGAGTCCTGGACAGGCGATAAACACAGCTAAAATTACCAGGTGAGGGAAGATTTCAGAAAAGTTAGAAGCTAACTGAAAAGCTGAAATTCATTAGCATTGATATGTGTTGATATTGGATTCCACACAAGCTGAATCCAAATCCGATACGAGATCTTTCCACGATGAACTGTGTTGTTCTCTGCAATCAGGTGAGGCATGCCTCGCCCTTAAATAGTGTGAGGGCCTGACCCAATAGCCAGCAGTACTACTCATGAGTGACTCTCCTTCGTAGCCAACCACTCATGACTCCTAGATGCCCTGTGCACTCTGGCATCCAGAAGAGGCTCTTCCTCTTCCCCTGAGTCACTCAGCACAGGAAATGCAAAGTCATTCCTCACAGGAAGTGCGGATTCACTCAGCACAGGAAGCGCAGCAGGCCATGGTTGTTGACCTTGACCCCTAATCCTTTTCACTGTCAATCTCAGATTCCAGGACTCTGCCGCATCTCCACCGTCTCTCCATCCTCTGAGTCCATGATTATTTGTGGAGGACCTGAACGAATCACAACAATATCTTTAGAGTTTGTTGTCCATTAGCTGTGGCATCTAGGTACAAAAAAAATTTCAACATTGATTTCTTCTGGAAATTTGGTCTTTTCTGGACCTCTTCAAACTTATCCAAGTGAAGATAAATGCAGCACTTGCCCTCTAATTCATGTGTCTATGTGCCTCAATAAATTTCTATTATAGTTCTACTGCCATCCAGTGACAAGATATCCTTAGTCAACATGTCTTACATCATGGCAATTGACTAAGAAAAGAGAGAGCTTTAAGAAACGAGGATACAAAAATCCCTTCTCTTCACTCCTAGGCTTTTCTAAAGCTGTTGTGGTTCACTTAAGAGTGGAGTTAGAAAGGCCAAATTTGTAATATATTGTGTAATGGAAAAGCAATGTTCCAAGGGAAGATAGTTTTATAACAAAACAGCACCGTTTAGGTTTAAGAAGAAAGAATAAAAAGAAAATCTTCTCTTTTTTACTGAAAAAAAGAGTGCTTAAACGATGAAGGGAAATACATATAACATAGGATATTATACTGATTATTCTTAGCAATAATACTTTTTTTAAATTGAGACGGGGGGATAGAAAGCATGATAGACAATAGTCATCCAACTCAGTTAACCAAGATCCAGCAAATTCACATATTCTAGGTATATATTATCAGCAGGCAGTTCTAACTTGGCTGCTCTTAACTAGTGTTGGGTGAACCGAACCAGCACAATTTGGGTCTGTACCGAATTTTGTGGTGTTCGGCATACCGGACGCAAACCTGAATTTTTTAAAAAAATTGTGCTTTGGTTCGGCGTTCGTGCCGAACACTGCGAAAGCCACCGACCGGCTGTCATCTGCTGAGAAGAGGAGGAGGAGCCGGGCGCCGGTGGCAGCGAAGGAAGGCAAACACTGGGGAGCTGTCGGCCAGTTGGGAGGATGGGAGGGAGGCACAAAAGGAGCTGGGGAATCCCACGAAGAGATTCCAGGGGCGGAGCTTTGATGTAACGTATACCGGCAGGTTGCTAAGGACGCCAAGGTGATCACTTCCTGGATTCCATCCTCCCTCCATTATTCTAGTGCCGCACAGGAGTGGAGGACTCTTCTCCGTGAAAATATTTTGGGATTCTCTCGATTGCATTAATGCCTGATATGCAGTGTGGGTTCCATACAGGTGAACTGTATTCAAGGATTGGTCTGGCAAATGTTTTGTATGCTCTAGTTAGCAGTGTAATATTGCCAGAGAAGAAGTTACACAAGACTAGGTTAACAACTCTTAGTGCCTTTTTTTTTTTGCAATGCTGAAAGAGGAATGTCTATCATTGTCACAGACAGACAGATGTGCCTACACAAAAACACACAGGCACACACAAAAGAGAGAGGGGGGAGAGAAAGAAAAAGAGGGAAGGAAGGAGGGAGAGAGAGAGAGAGAGAGAGATGAAGATGTTATAGAAACATAGAAACATAGAAGACTGAAGGCAGAAAAAGACCTCATGGTCCATCTAGTCTGCCCTTATACTATTTCCTGTATTTTATCTTAGGATGGATATATGTTTTCCCAGGCATGTTTAAATTCAGTTCCTGTGGATTTATCAACCACGTCTGCTGGAAGTTTGTTCCAAGGATCTACTACTCTTTCAGTCAAATAATATTTTCTCATGTTGCTTTTGATCTTTCCCCCAACTAACTTCAGATTGTGTCCCCTTGTTCTTGTGTTCACTTTCCTATTAAAAACACTTCCCTCCTGAACCTTATTTAACCCTTTAACATATTTAAATGTTTTGATCATGTCCCCCCTTTTCCTTCTGTCCTCCAGACTCTACAGATGGAGTTCATGAAGTCTTTCCTGATACGTTTTATGCTTAAGACCTTCCACCATTCTTGTAGCCCGTCTTTGGACCCGTTCAATTTTGTCAATATCTTTTTGTAGGTGAGGTCTCCAGAACTGGACACAGTATTCCAAATATAGCGGAATAATAATCTCCCTCTTCCTGGTTGTTATACCTCTAGCTATGCAGCCAAGCATCCTACTTGCTTTCCCTACCGCCTGACTGCACTGCTCACCCGTTTTGAGACTGTCAGAAATCACTACCCCTAAATCCTTCTCTTCTGAAGTTTTTGCTAACACAGAACTGCCAATGCAATACTCAGATTGAGGATTCCTTTTCCCCAAGTGCATTATTTTACATTTGGAAACATTAAACTGCAGTTTCCATTGCTTTGACCATTTATCTAGTAAAGCTAAATCATTTACCATATTTCAGACGCCTCCAGGAATATCAACCCTATTGCACACTTTAGAGCCATCGGCAAATAGGCAAACCTTCCCTACTAAAGATCTTATAAAGATCTAAGATGTCCAGCTACATTAAAAAGGCACAGAAGATTCTGGATTTGGGGATAAAGGGAAAAGGAAGGAGATTTTGGGGTTCAGATGGGGTGGAACAATTTGGGCTGCAATGTTGAATACATTCTGCTGCCTCTTAGAAACCTCTCTCTCTCTCTCCGAATGCCACCTTTGCTCCAGGCACAAGCCTTTCTCCTTAATTAAAGATTACACAGGAATAGTAGCTATAATCATTTAACTCAAAAGGAGCAAAGAAATAAAGCTACCTGAGAGATCCTTTATAAGCCCTAATGCCACTTAGCAGAAAGGGCCTTGTTGATTCTCATTAGAATTGCTTCTTTATATATCCCAATAAAACAGCAGCCTTTTGACAGGGCAGTTAAAGAGGGAACCATCTCTAATGAAAATAGGGCCCAGCCTTTGGAACAGGGTTGAATCAAGGACAGAAAGACGCTATATTCTTTTTCTGCAGTGATCCTATTACTCCCCAAGATGGAGTTTTACTTTGATGCTCTTACAGAACAGAATAACAGAGTTGGAAGGGACCTTGTAGGTCATCTAGTCCAACCCCTTGCTCAAGCAGAAGACCTACACCTTTTCTGACAGATGGCACTCCAATCTATTTATTTATTTTATTTATTCATTTGTCCAATACATAAATACATAGGAAGAAAAATAGACATGTAGTCATATATATAAGGGTAAAAGTGAACTTATAGGAGAGGACATATCAAAGAAAGAGAATACTGTATACAGTGGTCCCTCGATTTTCGCGGGTTCGAACTTCGCGAAACGGCTATAACACGGTTTTTCAAAAATATTAATTAAAAAATACTTTGCTGCTTTTTTCCCTATGCCATGGTTTTCCCCGCCCGATGATGTCATACATCATCGCCAAACTTTCGTCCGCCTTTAATAAATATTTTTTCTAATAAACTTTAATAAATAAACATGGTGAGTAATAATCTAAATGGTTGCTAAGGGAATGAGAAATTGCAGTTTAGGGTTTTAAAGTGTTAAGGGAAGGCTTGTGATACTGTTCATAGCCAAAAATAGTGTATTTACTTCCGCATCTCTACTTCGCGGAAATTCGACTTTCGCGGGCGGTCTTGGAACGCATCCCCCGCGAAAATCGAGGGAACACTGTATATGATAAGTGAGATAAAGGAAAGACAATAGGACAGGGGACGAAAGGCACACCAGTGCACTTATGTACGCCTCTTACTGGCCTCTTAGGAACCTAGAGAGGTCAATCGTGGAGAGTCTAAGGGAGAAATGTTGGGGGTTAGGGGTTGAAACGATGGCATTTGGGAAAAAAACTGTTCTTGTGTCTAGTTGTCTTGGTGTGCAATGATGTTTTGAGGGTAGGAGTTGAAACACTTGATGTCCAGGATGCGAGGGGCCAGCCCTCTTTTTGACTCACGCAGTATACTGGTCCTCAATGGAAGGCAGGTGAGCAGCAATTTATTTTTTTCTGCAGTTCTGATGATCCTCGGAAGTCTGTGTCGGTCTTCTTGGGTTGCAGAACCAAACCAGACAGCTTTGGAGGTGCAGATGACAGACTCAATGATAGCATAGCATAGCATAGCATAGCATAGCATAGCATAGCATAGCATAGCAGTTTAGTTAGTTGTTTTTAGTATTGGATTTGCATGATGTTTTTTATTACTGTTGTTAGCCGCCCCGAGTCTACGGAGAGGGGCGGCATACAAATCGAATCAAATAAGTAAGTAAGTAAGTAAGTAAGTAAGTAAGTAAGTAAGTAAGTAAGTAAATAAGTAAATAAGTAAATAAGTAAATAAGTAAATAAGTAAATAAGTAAATAAATAGCAAAGCAAAGACTAGCCAGTTCAGAGTGAGGGCAGGATGAAAAAGCCATATTTTTTATACCTTATTTTTACCTCCACCCTAACAATGAGGCAGGTATACAAACATTTGCAAAACATATACCTTATTTCATCTTACAGATTTACAAATTTAATGACATTCGGGCAACACGGAGTGATTATAACTTGAAACCAAGCTTACAAAATTAAGAAAGGAACTGTTAAAAAAGATCCGTGATTTTTAAATACGGCAACCAAGCCTCTGTGGTATTTTAAATCTCTGCCCTTTTTAACAGCTAATTGATGGGGAGATTTTTTTAGTTTTACCACCAAAAAAAAAAATGCATTTTACGGCATGCTCCTCCGAGAGCTTTTGCTATAGGCCGACCTTCATAAATTAATTCTGATGCATTCGGAATTAAATAATTATGGTAATTTGAACGAGTGGCAAATATTTTATCAAGGAGATACCGAGAGATTAATATCAATAGGTGCTTCTTGTTGGCAGTGAAAACTTCCATTTTAATGGGAAAATTTGGTTCCGCTCCAATTATCCTGTACAAGAGAGACATTTTTTTTCCCTCTCTTTTCATAATGAATACGCTCATTACAAAGGGAAATAAATACAGAAAGAATACGGACTGGGCAGAAAAAGGACACATTTGGATGGATCAATCTGCGAATAATGAGGAAGGGGAGAGAGAAGAAAAATGCCTCCGTTCCCCGAGGAATTTTGCCAACTCAAAATGTGTGAGATGATATTGCTTGGTGAATTATTATGAAAGACTGGCTCCCCGGCACCTTTAGGATAATCCTTTGTGTTGCTTGAGATGAAAGGAACAGTGGCAGACTGTCAAGAGACATTAAGGCCAAAAAAGCAGAAAAGTTTCTTTTAAAAAAAAAGAAAAGGAAGAAAAAATATCGTTTCACCGGATGATGCAAGTGAGAAAAATGCCGACAGCCATAGAGTGATACCTCTACTTGCGAACTTAATTCGTTCCGTGACCAGGTTCTTAAGTAGAAAGGTTTGTAAGAGGAAGCAATTTTTTCCATAGGAATCAATGTAAAAGCAAATAATGGGTGCGATTGGGGAAACCACAGGGAGGGTGGAGGCGCTGTTTCCTCCCAGGAGATTCCTAGAGAGGCCCCACGGAGGCTTCTCCCTGCCTTTTCTGGCCCTGTTTCCTCCCAGAAGATTCCTATGGAGGCCCCACAGAGGCTTTTCCCTGTCTTTTCCAGCCCTGTTTCCTCCCAGGTGGTTCCTAGAGGACCCATGGAGATAAACTCCTTTCCCGGGCCCGCCAGAGATCATCCATCAACGCGACCAAAGCAGTTTCCATGCTGTAGCCAGACTTGAATCCTGACTGTTGAGGGGCCTAGATAATCGGCTTCTTCCAAGGACCACTGGAGCTGGAGCGCCACCACCTTCTCAACAACCTTCCCCATAAAGGGAAGGTTGGAGACTGGACGCTAGTTGTTGAGAATGGCTGGGTCCAGGGAAGGCTTCTTGAGGAGGGGGCACACAAGTGCCTCCTTGTAGGGATCCGGAAAGGACCCCTTCCCTAAAGAAGCATTGACAATCTCCTGGACCCAGCTCCGTGTCACCTCCCTGCTGGCCGAAACCAACCAGGAGAGACATGGATCCAGTAAACAGGTGGCAGAACTCACAGCTCCAATGGCCTTGTCCACTTCATCAGGTGTCACCAGATCAAACTTTTCCCAGACAAATGGACAAGTACGGGCCCCAGTCACCTCGATGGTTTGCTCTGTTCGGGGTTGGTGGGAATGTTCTTGGTGATTATTTGTTGATATTGCTGCTTACTTTTTGTTTCTTATCTGAGTTGGTAGTTACTTGTTTTATTTCCTACATCCAATACCCCAGTCAAAATACTACCAATTGAGATAACCAGACCAAACAAAAATACCTTACGTTACTATGTTGAATCATGAAACATCTGCAATGAAACAACTAAGCTCAGAGGGCACCAAAGACCCCAAATCTGTCTGTCTGTCTGTCTATATATTATCTGTCTGTCTGTCTGTCTGTCTGTCTACCTACTTACTCTCTACCTACCTACCTACCTACCTACCTATCATCTATCTATCTATCCATCATCTATCTATCTATCTATCTATCTATCATCTATCCATCCATCCATGTCTATAGTAGAAGTTGGAAAGGATTGTCCATGTGTATAAACACCTCTTTTCCTAAGAAATATTGCACCATCAAACTATATTAAATAAACTATGACACAGATCTCTGGAGAGCCAAACTCATTACTTCAGATTTTCAGTCTGAACTTTTAGAATTAAACATCTGGGTACCACTTCAATTGAAAGGAATGTTTGGGCAAAGGCTCAGAAAAACCAATTCAGGGAGCTCATCCCAGCCCGTTTAAATCCCAGCTTATTTTAACTCCAATCAATAAAAGCCAATTTTCGGGTGCAGATGATCTCACCGATCCTCCTAAGCATTTAAACCTGGCTTGAAACAATATCTCCTTCCTTTTACAGCCCCTCAGTTCTCCCTGGGATTTTAATAATCTTGCTTTATGAAGAGATTTGAGAGAGAGAGGGAAGAGAGAGAGAGGGAGAGATGGAGGGAGGGAGGGAGAGATTAGATGAGAGGGAG
>NC_091956.1:5824628-5879628 GCF_031021105.1 Erythrolamprus reginae
GCAGAAATGGACGAAATGACGAACGCAATCAAAGGAATAAGAACTAAAGAATCCAAAGAGATATGGCAAAAATGGCATGAATGGATCCGTAATAAAAATAAAATATAGTAATGCAGTGTATATGCAAAAAAATTAAGACTTAAATTTATGCTCTATTGATCCATTGAATTGTACATGATTTATCAAATACATAGGGTTATGATGTGTAATTTCATATTTAAAAGATACGATATTTGATATGTAAAAATATATGTGTGAACAACCTTTTTTTTTAACAATAAAGGCTTTTTTTTTAATAAAAAAAAATCAAATAGGTGCTTGGACTCTTTTGCAGTTGATTAAGTCCCATTATTTGAATAGCCACAAAAAGGACAAATGATAGACAGCATTATTTGTTGAGGAGCACAGGAACATTTTAAGGTTTTGTCCTGAACCCACAAGGTTCAGTAGGATAACAGATTAGGCAAGTAGCTCAATTTAATTGCTATAAAAGCTCAGTTCTAGATAATGATTCAAATGATTCAAGCATTTATGGGTAAAAACATGCTATTTAATTATTTCCTATTGTAAAAGTAATTAAGGATCATGCTAAGCTACTAGAGAAGGAAGGACAATAAAAAAAACCTGAAATATAAAGTTAATTTAGGAAAGCGTGAAAAATATAGCTATGGCTATCTGCAAGCTAAATATTATATTGTAAATTTACGAAATATAACGAGAGAGCAAAATATCTCTCCATTTGTCATTTTATTTTATTTTTGTCATTCTAATTTTTTTTATTTTTACTTTCTGTATTTTGTTCTTTTCAAAAGTGTACATACTTGTCTTTGATTTCTGTTTTGTATTGTGCATTTGTTAATAAAAATTTAATTTTTTAAAAAACTAAGTATTCAATAAATAGTGCATAAACTTACTACCCCAGCTGTTTCTCCCTATCACTGATGGTGATCCATCTAAAGAAAGAGAAATGGGTCTCATCTTTGGGAGTCCCGCTTGGGACCACCAGAAAAATTAAGCTAAGCCGTCTTTCAGCGACGGGATTAATCACTCACCTGTCAACACCTTCCCTGGCTGGATCAGGTAAGCTAGGCTATAAATCACCATAATTGCCGAAGTTGGCTCTAGAGGTATAACAAGCAGGAAGAGGGAGATTGTGATCCCCTTATATAGAGCGCTGGTGAGACCACATTTGGAATAATACTGTGTTCAGTTCTGGAGACCGCACCTACAAAAAGATATTGACAAAATTGAACGGGTCCAAGGACGGGCTACAAGAATGGTGGAAGGTCTTAAGCATAAAACGTATCAGGAAAGACTTCATGAACTCAATCTGTATAGTCTGGAGGACAGAAGGAAAAGGGGGGACATGATCGAAACATTTAAATATGTTAAAGGGTTAAATAAGGTTCAGGAGGGAAGTGCTTTTAATAGGAAAGGGAACACAAGGACAAGGGGACACAATCTGAAGTTAGTTGGGGGAAAGATCAAAAGCAACACGAGAAAATATTATTTTACTTAAAGAGTAGTAGATCCTTGGAACAAACTTCCAACAGACGTGGTTGGTAAATCCACAGTAACTGAATTTAAACATGGCTGGGATAAACATAGATCCATTGTAACATAAAATACAGGAAATAGTATAAGGGCAGACTAGATGGACCATGGGGTCTTTTTCTGCCGTCAGTCTTCTAGGTTTCTATGAAAAAAATTGCAACAACTTTTTTTCCCCTCTCTTTTTTTGGGGTGGCGGTTCTTTTTCCATCCTCAACGGACAGCTGGAGCCACGTCCCATGGCTCAAGAGCCTCAAAGTGCTGCGTTTAAAATGGATCAACTTTTGCAGGCAAGATCAAAGCCAGAGACCAATGGAGGAATTAGGTTCCGTAGCTTTTAAAAACATTCGCTGCAATTGAGTATTATCTATCACAGAGTATCTGGAGAAAACAGGAAAAAAATGGATTGATCCCTTGCTTACTTGGTCCTCATATTCTTCAGGTTGTTACATTTGCCCCCTTTCTGCCACAAAAGTTTGCTCCTTCTTGACCCCAAATATTACGCTACCTTTATTGAAATATAAAACTTTCTACCCAGGCACCCCTTCCCGCTTTTCTCCCCATAGTATATGCTGCCCTCTAGTGCTGGCGAAAGGGCAGTGCAACCATTTTTGTACCAAAAAAAAGATCATTTTTTGAAATTCTGGATCTCTTATCAGGACGATGGTGTGACTGCAGGGTCCAATGTCAAACTGTGGATCACACAGTGACTGACTATAAGCTGAGGGCATGTAACAGGCCCAATATTGGATTTTGTGAATATAAACCAGGGGTGCTTAAGTCCGACACATCAGGCCAGCCTGGAAATATCAAAGGACTGGCCCGCAGTGCTTCTGGTGGCTAAAACAGGCTATGTGAACCCCCCAGGCCTCATTTTCACCGTCCTTGGCCTTCTGCAGCACTCTGCCAGCCGAAAACTCCCCCAAAATGGTCCAAAACAGCCAAAAATGCCCGGCAGAGTGCTGCAGGCCATGAAGGGTGAAAATGGACCCTCACATCCTATTTTGGCCAACAGGATGCTGCAGGAGTCATCCGCTTCTCACCTTCTCCCTCCCAGCGGCCCATGGAGAACTACAATATTGACCCAGCCCTCAAAGAAATCCAGTTTGGCACCTCTAATATAAACAATGATCCCCTGATAATAAGCAACGCTCTCTACATGGGGCTACCTTTGAAAAGCGTTCGGAAACTACAGATCGTGCAGAATGCGGCCGCGAGAGCCATTGTGGGGCTTCCCAGATTCGCCCACGTTTCTACAACACTCCATGGCCTGCACTGGCTGTCGATCAGTTTCCGGTCACAATTCAAATTGTTGGTAATGACCTTTAAAGCCCTTCATGGCATTGGAACCAGAATACCTCCGGAACCGCCTTCTACCGCACGAATCCCAGCGACCGATAAGGTCCCACAGAGTTGGCCTTCTCCGGGTCCCGTTGACCAATGTCATTTGGTGGGCCCCAGGGGAAGAGCCTTCTCTGTGGCGGCCCCAGCCCTCTGGAATCAACTCCCCCTGGAGATTATAACAGCCCCCACCCTCCTTGTCTTTCGCAAATTACTCAAGACCCACCTATATCGCCAGGCATGGGGGAACTGAGACATCTCCCCCAGGCTTTTATATTTAATGTTTGGTATGTATGTGTTGTATGATTTTAATCTTGGGGTTTTTATATATCTTTTGTATTATTAGATTTGTTTCAATGTTAGTTTTTATTATTGCTGTGAGCCGCCCCGAGTCTTCAGAGAGGGGCGGCATACAAATCTAATAAATAATAATAATAATAATAATAATAATAATAATAATAATAATAATAATAATATTATGCCCAATTGAGTGCATGGCAATAAGGCCATGCATTCATTTCAGGGTTCCTATCTATCTATCTATCTATCTATCTATCTATCTATCTATCTATCTATCTATCTATCTATCTATCTATCTATCTTATCCATTAATCCATCCATCCCCGAGTCTGCGGAGAGGGGCGGCATACAAATCTAAATAATAAAATAAATAAATAAATAAATACATCCACCCCTGGTCATGAGTTACCTGTCTGTTAACTATAGGATGTATTGTGAAGAGATACACTCACAGAAAGGCTAATAGGGAGAAAAGGAAGTAGAGAAGGAAGGGAAGAAGAGGAGAAGAGGGAAGTAAGGAAGTGGGAGAGAAGGAGAAAGAAGGTAGAGGGAAGAGAAAGTGAGATACAGGGAGGGGAGTGATAGGATATAAAGGGGGAAAAGCAATGGAAACTGCAGTTTAATGTTTCCAAATGTAAAACAATGCACTTGGGGAAAAGGAATCCTCAATCTGAGTATTGCATTGGCAGTTCTGTGTTAGCAAAAACTTCAGAAGAAAAGGATTTAGGGGTAGTGATTTCTGAGTCTCAAAATGGGTGAACAGTGCAGTCAGGCGGTAGGGAAAGCAAGTAGGATGCTTGGCTGCATAGCTAGAGGTATAACAAGCAGGAAGAGAGAGATTATGATTCCGCTATATAGAGTGCTGGTGAGACCACATTTGGAATATTGTATTCCGTTCTGGAGACCTCATCTACAAAAAGATATTGACAAAATTGAAAGGGTCCAAAGACGGGCTACAAGAATGGTGGAAGGTCTTAAGCATAAAACGTATCAGGAAAGACTTCATCAACTCAATCTGTATAGTTTGATATTTTTAAAAAAAAGAAATTGAGTTTGATACCCCTGGTGTGGAATCATTTGGCAAAGGTTGTGGTACTGTATGTCAGTCGTTTTAACACTGAGTGCGATGTAAAGTTGTTTTCATTTTTGGCCCTGCTATTAGCAGAGATTCTAATGTAGGAAACAAAGCAGGAAGTTGAAATTCAGAGAAGTTGGTGGGAAAATGTTTATTATGGAAGGTGTTATAAGTAGAAGAATGACATAAGTAAATGGAGATTCGCTTGAAATCAACACTGGGATTCCCCATGCAAAATTTGAATGATATGAACAAACTGTTATATAATATTTAAGGACAGGTAACATCCCATAGAAGTATATAGCTTGGCTCAACACAGCAAGGAACCGAAGCATCATCTCTGCTTTATTTAAACTTTTTCAAGATACCACAAATATTTAAAAAAATAGCCTTTTTATATTTCTTTTCCCCTCGTTCATTTAAGGCAAATTTAATGAGGAAGAGTTTTACCTACCTATTTAAGACCCACCCAAATCAACTCTGTTGGCGTTAAACGTTTCTTTTGTTAAGATTAAACATTGCTGTATGTGGATTATTATTTTTTTTAAAGATGCTTTTGCAAAAAAATTTGGATTTTGAATAGAACACATCGGTGCAAAATAGGAATTGCACCCACAGGCGCTTTGCAAGTTCACCTGCTTAGTACAATTGAGTTCACAATTTTCCCTCTGGCCTGGAATTTTAATACCAACTTGGGGGGGGGAAATAGGTGCCAAAAATGTATAATTAAAATAAATTGTTTTGGAGGGTGAATAGGTGAATGAAGCAACAGGAAGCATAGCTTTCTGCATCAGGCCAGCTAGACATAAAGCATACAAAAAAATAAACCTCAAACATAAACAGAAAAGCAACATTAGAGTATAAATTTTAGCATTTGGTAAAACAAGGGAAAGGTGCGCCAAGCATCCTTGTTTCAAAGAAGTGAATTCAGGAGGAATAGATTGATTTATTTGACTATCGAGGTACAATCACGTGCGAAATCAAGAACCCCACCAAAAATCAACCCCTGGGTGGCGTTAAATTTTGACTTTGTAAGACGGAGCGAGGCTGTATTCCGACAAATAAACAGGAGCACGCGGAGAATACGGGGCGTGGAAGGACGCAAAGGGAGTGTGACATCCCGACGGGTTTTTCCGATTCTTTTCTCATAGCATTTTCCTCTTCTCAAACTCCTGGAGGATTAAAGAAAAAGAGAAAAGGAAAAAAATTGTAACCGAAGCTGCACAGTGGTTAGGATTGCTGGGTTCAGGTTAGCGTGCCCGCGTTCGAGACCAGAGTGTTGTCAAGTGATGAGGTCAGCAATGATACGCCTTCTCCCTCCCACCCTTCTGAAAAGGTATGAAACTACACAGCGGTACCTCGTCTTTACGAACGCCTCTTCTAACGAACTTTTCAAGAGACGAACCCGGTGTTTAAGATTTTTTTTGCCTCTTCTTCCGAACTATTTTTACCTTACGAACCCAAGCCGCCGCCGCTGGGATGCCCCGACTCCGGACTTCCGTTACCAGCCGAAGTGCTGGGATTCCCCTAAGCCTCCTTTCGCTGGGAATCCCTACCTCTGGACTTCCATTGCCAGCCGAAGCGACCGTTCTTGCGCTGCTGGGATTTCCCTGAGGCTCCCCTCGCTGGGATTCCCTTCATTTTTGCCAGCACTGGTTTGAATCCCAGTGAGGGGAGGCTCGGGGGAATCCCAGCAGCGCAAGAATGGGCAACGGAAGTCCGGAGGTGAGGTTTCCTAGTGAGGGGAGCCTCAGGGAAATCCCAGCAGCGCAAGAACGGGCGCTTTGGCTGGCAATGGAAGTCCGGAAGCGGGGATTCCTAGCAGCGCAAGGCAAAAAGGAGTGAGTTTTGGGATTGCACGCATTATTTGCTTTTACATTGATTCCTATGGGAAACATTATTTCATCTTACGAACTTTTCTACTTACGAACCTCGTCACGGAACGAATTAAGTTCGTAAGACGAGGTACCACTGTATTTGTTTAGCTATCAGCCAATGTTCAGACATTGCTTTTCTATCTTCTGAACGTGCATCAATAAACCTGAGTTACTCAATCTCCTTGTGGTCTCCATTCCCTTGACTGGCAACTGCTGTTTGCTGCAACAATTGCTCCAGGTCTCAAGTCGGCAGCCCCGCCCTCCCGGCAATCGCCACCTCACTGGCCAATCCTCTCAACCTGGAGGCACCTTGGCGCCTCTGACATGATTGTATAACAACAATCAATGCTGCAACACTTTCCTCCCAATCGTCTCCCTTTCCCATTTCATCAGGTAGCCACACCCTTCCTGGGATTTGAACCTGGGGCTCTGCCTTGTAAGGCAGTGGCCTTAGCCTCTAGGCTACAAGCTCATATTCTGTATCAGCCTGTACCCAGGGAAGGCAAAAGCCCAATTGGGCTTATTATCAGGGAATGTTTTAGTTTGGGGAAAACAGAGTATCATCTATCTATCTATCTGTCTGTCTACTATCTATGTATCATGCATTAATCAATCAATCAATCAATCAATCAATCCATCCATCCATCCATCCATCCATCCATCTATCTATCTTTCATAGGTGTATCAATCATGCATCTATCAATAATCTATCTATCTATAATCTATCTATCTATCTATCTATCTATCTATCTATCTATCTATCTATCTATCTATCTATCTATCTTACAGAGATGTATCAATCATGCATCTATCAATAATCTATCTATCTATCTATCTATCTTTCATAGGTGTATCAATCATGCATCTATCAATAATCTATCTATCTATCTATCTATCTATCTATCTATCTATCTATCTATCTATCTATCTATCTATCTATCTATCTATCTTTCAGAGATGTATCAATCATGCATCTATCAATAATCTATCTATCTATCTATCTATCTATCTATCTATCTATCTATCTATCTATCTATCTATCTATCCATCCATCCATCCATCCATCCATCCACCCACCCACCCACCCACCCACCCACCATCTATTTATTCTCTCTCTCTCCCCAATCATCTACCTATTTATCATCGATCATCTATTTATTCTCTCTCTCTCTCCTTATCATCCATCTATCCATCTCAGCCTGGCAGGTAACGATTGCCTCATTTAAACCTCGCAAGAAACATGAAACATGAGCTAAGCTGCAGGATCAAATAAGCTTCTGGGACACACATTTCCAAATCCGTCCATTTTTAACCCTGCCTAAGAAAGAAGTCGAGCACACTTCCCAATGGGCCAAGATTTGGATTCCGTCCCAAAGCCTCCTTGTTTATCCCTGTTTTCATGACTAACCTTGTACATCGTGGATCCGAGCTGGGCGGGAGACATACTGACCACGACCCCAGCATTCTGCAGGGCTGCAATCTTCTCCTTGGCTCCACCTTTCCCACCAGCAATAATGGCTCCTGCGTGGCCCATTCTCCTGCCCGGAGGAGCAGTGACTCCGGCTATAAACGAGACCACGGGCTTGGCGTTCGGACCCTGGGGAAGGGGAAAAAGAAGGGCATTCCAAAAAGCCTCACGGAAACACAGTCGGTCTGGGGAGAATAATTAACAGCAGAAATAAAGGATGTCGATTGGCGGGACCCAGGGGAAGAGCCTTCTCTGTGGCGGCCCCGGCCCTCTGGAACCAACTCCCCCCAGAGATTAGAATAGCCCCCACCCTTCTTGCCTTTAGCAAGCTTCTTAAAACCCACCTCTGTCGTCAGCCATGAGGGAATTAAGATATCCTTTCCCCCTAGGCTTCTACAATTTATGTATGGTGCGTTTGTATGTATGATTGGTTTTAAAATAAGGGTTTTTAACTTCTTTAGTATTGGATTGTCGCATGTTGTTTTTACCACTGTTGTTAGCCGCCCCGAGTCTACGGAGATGGGCGGCATACAAATCCAATAAAATGAAATGAAATGAAATGTATCTAAGCCAGGGGTAGGCAAAGTTGGCTCTTCTGTGACATGTGGACTTCAACTCCCAGAATTCCTGAGCAAGCATGATGGGCTCAGGGATTCTGGGACTTGAAGTCCACAAGTCATAGAAGAGCCAACTTTGCCTACCCCTGGTCTAAGCTCTCAGAGGAGGGATGCCAGAACAGCAGTTTGGAGTTTGGGAACCCAGGAATCTGGAGCGGAACTGCAGCGCTGAGCACAAGCAGGTAGAAAATGTCCAGAGATACTTTACTAAAAGAGCCCTCCACTCCTCCACCCGCAACAGAATACCCTACACCAGTGTTTCCCAACCTTGGCCACTTGAAGATATCTGGACTTCAACTCCCAGAATTCCCCAGCCAGCATTCGCTGTCTGGGGAATTCTGGGAGTTGAAGTCCAAATATCTTCAAGTGGCCAAGGTTGGGAAACACTGCCCTACACAGCTAGACTTACAATCCTAGGTTTTGGAAAGCTTAGAGCTACGTGGCCTTCAACCCGACCTCAGCATAGCCCACAAAATCATCTGCTGCAACGTCCTTCCTGTTAATGACTACTTCAGCTTCAACCACAACAACCCACGAGCACACAACAGATACAAACTGAAACTGCTCTAAACTCGACTGCAGGAAATACGACTTTAGTAACCGAGTAGTTGATGCATGGAACTCACTACCAGACTACTGTAATGCTCTCTACATGGGGCTACCTTTGAAGAGTGTTCGGAAACTTCAGATCGTGCAAAATGCAGCTGCGAGAGCAATCATGGGCTTCCCAAGGTATGCCCATGTTGCACCAACACTCCGCAGTCTGCATTGGTTGCCGATCAATTTCCGGTCACAATTCAACTCTTCGAGACTGCCTTCTGCCGCACAAATCCCAGCGGCCGATTAGGTCCCACAGAGTTGGCCTTCTCCCAGTCCCATCGACTGAACAATGTCGTCTGGCGGGACCCAGGGGAAGAGCCTTCTCTGTGGCGGCCCCGGCCCTCTGGAACCAGCTCCCCCCGGAGGTTAGAATTGCCCCCATCCTCCTTGTCTTTCATAAATTTCTTAAAACCCACCAGGCATGGGGGAACTGAGACATCTCCCCCGGGCCTATACAGTTTGTTTATTTATTTATTTATTTATTTATTATTTAGATTTGTATGTCGCCCCTCTCCGCGAACTCGCATGGTATGTTTGTATGTTTTCTTTTAATAAGGGGTTTTTAGTGACTTTTAACTATTAGATTTGTTATATATTGTGTTATTACTGTTGTGAACCGCCTCGAGTCTACGGAGCGGGGCGGCATACAAATATAATAATAATAATAATAATAATAATAATAATAATAATAATAATAATAATAATAATAATAATAATATCATCATCAAAAAAGCACAACAAAGAATGTTCTTTCTGCGCCAGCTCAGGAAGCTCAAACTGCCCAAGGAGCTGCTGATCCAGTTCTACAGAGGAATCGTTGAGTGTGTCATCTGCACCTCTATCACTGTCTGGTTTGGTGCTGCAACCCAACAAGACCGACACAGACTTCAGAGGAGAATCAGAACTGCAGAAAAAACAATTGCTGCCAACCTGCCTTCCATTGAGGACCTGTACACTGCACGAGTCAAAAAGAGGGCGGGGAAAATATTTACTGACCCCTCACATCCTGGACACAAACTGTTTCAACTCCTACCCTCAAAACGTCGCTACAGAGCACTGCACACCAAGACAACTAGACACAAGAACAGTTTTTTCCGAATGCCATCACTCTACTAAACAAGTAATTCCCTCAACACTGTCAGACTTTCTACTAAATCTGCACTTCTATTCTACTAGTTTTTCTCATCATTCCTTTCACCCATTTCCTCCCATGTTGACTGTATGACTGTAACTTGTTGCTTATATCCTAAGATTTTTATTAATGTTGCTTCTTCATTGCTTATTTGACCCCTATGACAATCATTAAGTGTCGTACCACATGATTCTTGACAAATGTATATTTTATTTTATGTACGCTGAGAGCATCTGCACCAAGACAAATTCCTTGTGTGTCCAATCACACTTGGCCAATAAAAATTCTATTCTATTCTATAATAATAATAATAATAATAATAATAATAATAATAATAATAATAACAATATTAATAATAATAATAATAATAATAATAATAATATTAATAATAATAATAATAACCTCCCTGAATGGAAAGAGACGTTTGGAGGCAACCCAATGACTTTGAAGAACTTTTTAAAACAAGCAATCCTCCCCCACCCCTGCCTTTCCAAAAAACCAGTAATTTTCCACCCCAGTCGGAACATTTCTGAAACATTCCCGCTTACAGAGTTATTTTGCTTAAGGAATTCCGCGGCGTCTTCTTCGGCATTCCCACCGATCTCCCCTATCAATATGATCCCGTTAGTGTGCGGATCCTTCAGGAAGACATCCAGGCAGTCAATAAAATTTGTCCCATTAAAGGGGTCCCCTCCAATCCCTGCAAGAAACAAAAAAACCGAATTAAAGACCCACGAACGAGGCGACGTTATTATACGTTCAGAGACGGCTGAAGATTTAGCGTTTAATGTGCATGATTGTATAGCAGATAGGTTTTTATAACAATGTGTTTTAAATTAGTTTTTTTAATTTTTAATATTAGAATGGTATTTATATTGTATTGTTGTTATGTTGTGAGCCGCCCCGAGACTTCGGAGAGGGGCGGCATACAAATCTAATACATTATTACTATTTATTATTATTATTATTATTATTATTATTATTATTATTATTATTATTATTATTATTATTATTAAATAATAACTTTTTTTTAAAATGCCTTTTTTTCTTTTTGCAAGGAATTTCCAAGCCTTCTGGTTTGGGCAAAAATATAAACAATATAAAATACAGTGGTACCTCTACCGGTAAAAGCCTCTACTTACAAACTTTTCTAGATAAGAACCGGGTGTTCAAGATTTTTTTGCTTCTTCTCAAGAACCATTTTCCACTTACAAACCCCAGCATCCAAAACTGTAACCGGAAAAGGCAGGGAGAAGCCTCTGTCGGGCCTCTCTAGGAATCTCCTGGGAGGAAACAGGGCTACAAATGGTGGGGAGAAGCATACATAGGGCCTCTCTGGAATCTCCTGGGAGGAAACAAGGCCGGAAAAGGCAGGAAGAAGCCTCCATGGGGCCTCTCTAGGAATCTCCTGGGAGGAAGCAGGGCCAGAAAAAGCAGGGAGAAGCCTCCGTGGGGCCTCTCTAGGAATCTCCTGGGAGGAAACAGGGCCAGAAAAAGCAGGGAGAAGCCTCCGTGGGGCCTCTCTAGGAATCTCCTGGGAGGAAACAGGGCCAGAAAAAGCAGGGAGAAGCCTCCGTGGGGCCTCTCTAGGAATCTCTTGGGAGGAAACAGGGCCGGAAAAGGCTGGGAGAAGCCTCCGTGGGGCCTCTGTAGGAATCTCCTGGGAGGAAACAGGACCTCCACCCTCCCCGGGTATTGCGCAGTTCATTCCCAATCACCTGAATTCCACCTCTGACATGGCTACAAAATTGTATGTCTTAATTCTCTTTGCAAAATATACATTTGAGAGAAAGGAAGAGGGGGTGGGAAGCGTGTCTACGTAGTTTCTACAATCGTTGGTGTGTGGTCTTACGCAAGAACCGAGCCTCTTTCAAACCCACCAACACAGAAGGACTGTCCCAATCCGACCTGAGTCGTTTGATGGACGGCTTCGTAAGTCAAAGTGCCAGATCTGGATACAATACCTGAGAAAAGGGGGGGGGGGGGACAAAACGGAAGAATGAAGTATCCATATTTGTATGCTGTTTTTATTACTGTTGTTAGCCGCCCCAAGTCTACGGAGAGGGTCGGCATATAAAATCCAATAAATAAATAAAATAAATAAAAGTAGGATAGTTGGGTTCGCCGTTCTCATTCATTCATTCATTCATTCTTTCATTCATTCATTCGATTTCTATGCCGCCCTTCGCATGAGACTCAGGGTGGCTCATAACATATTTAATCCCTGTAAAGCATGGACTGGAATTATTCCAATTTAGTAATTTGGGAATACTAAACCATGTAAAATGGTTATTAAAACAGATTTTGACAATTAGATATTATGGGGGTTCAATCATTTTTAATTTTTTGTCAAATTTGCAGGATGAGAATTACAGAAAACTAAAATCAAACATTTAACATGGTCCTTCTCTAGCCATGCCCAGTTCCTCCAACCGTTCATCCTATGGTTTAACCTTCAATCCCTTAATCATTCTAGTTACTTTTCTCTGCACTTTTTCAAGAGTCTCCAGATCTTTTTTTTATTGTGTGCTGACCAAAACTGGATGCAGTGTTTTAGGTATGATCTTACTAAGGCCTTGTAGAGTGGTCTACACATTCATTTACACACACCTTATCTGCATGCCCTTTTCAAGATATGGACCTTAATTCAAATGTACAATGTAGTGCAAACAGAGCAAGGAGACTTTAAAAAAAAAAAAAACATAGTACAGTGGTACTTCTATCTAAGAACCGGAAAAGGCGGGGAGAAGCCTCCGTGGAGCCTCTGTAGGAATCCCCTGGGAGGAAACAGGGCCGGAAAAGGAGGGAAGAAGCCTCCGTGGAGCCTCTGTAGGAATCCCCTGGGAGGAAGCAGGGCCGGAAAAGGCGGGGAGAAGCCTCCGTGGAGCCTCTGTAGGAATCCCCTGGGAGGAAACAGGGCCGGAAAAGGAGGGAAGAAGCCTCCGTGGAGCCTCTGTAGGAATCCCCTGGGAGGAAGCAGGGCCGGAAAAGGAGGGAAGAAGCCTCCGTGGGGCCTCTTTAGGAATCTCATGGGAGGAAACAGGGCCAGAAAAGGCGGGGAGAAGCCTCCGTGGGGCCTTTCTAGGAATCTCATGGGAGGAAACAGGGCCAGAAAAGGCGGGGAGAAGCCTCCGTGGGGCCTTTCTAGGAATCCCCTCGGAGGAAACAGGGCCGGAAAAGGCAGGGGGAAGCCTCCGTGGAGCCTCTGTAGGAATCTCCTGGGAGGAAACAGGGCCTCCACCCTCCCTGTGGTTTCCCCAATCGCACACATTATTTGCTTTTACATTGATTCCTATGGGAAAAATTGCTTCTTCTTACAAACTGTTGTACTTAAGAACCTGGTCACGGGACGAATTAAGTTCGTAAGTAGAGGTACCACTGTACGTTATATAATTTTTTTCCACTAGAACTTACCGATTCTTCCTTTCTTGTGAATGTGGCCAGGCATGATACCAATTTTACATTCTCCGGGCTAAAAAAACAAAATAAAACCGCAAAACATGATCAGATTGGATTTCGGTGTCTATTTTTAAACCTGTTGCAGAAGTTACTCGAAAAGCAGAAATAACAAAGCCTCTGTTTGCAAGGATTCAGAATACAAAACCTCTGACTTTCAAACTCATGTGTCGCGGACTGTCAGCCCTGCGTAAGTGGCGCTAATCAAGCTGGCTTTGTTTTTTAAAGTTTGTTTTCACTAATGTCATTAAAGGACCTCCCTAAAGCGCAACGTGGGAAAGGATGGCTTGTAAAACATCCTCAATCTTGGCTGCACTCAATAGTGGTGTAACCGAGTCTGGAGAAACAGAATGAGCACCTGCAAGCTACAATTGGATTTTTGATTTTATATTTCCCCATGCCTAATACGAACGCTAGACCACCTGAAGGTTAAGAAGAGGTGGGATCAATTCAAAGGGTAACGGCAGAGATCAGGTTGGAATATTTATTATCCAAAGATTCATATTATACTTTTTTTTTCCCCCTCCAAGAGTTAAAGACAGTTTCCATGGGATAGCCTTCATTTTAGCCTCATGGCCTCAACCCGATAGGATATGAAAGGAAAGAGGGGGGGGAAAGAAGGGAGGAAAGTGGGAAGGGGAGAGGACAGGAGAGGAGAGGGCAAGGAGAGGTGGGGAGGGAGAAGGAGAGGGAGGGAGAGAGGGGGAGGAAGGAAAGAGAAAGGGGAAAGGAGGAGAGGAGAAAGAGAGGGAAAAGGAAAAGGAAGACAGGGAAGGGAAAAGAAAGGGGAGGAAAGTGGGAAGGGGAGAGGACAGGAGAGAGAAGAGGGCAAGGAGAGGTGGAGAGGGAGAAGGAAAGGGAGGGAGGGAGAGAGGGGGAGGAAGGAAAGAGAAAGGAAAGGGAATGGGGAAAGGAGACGGAAAAGGAAAGGAAGTCAGGAAAGGGAAGGGAAATAAAGGAAGGGGAGGGAAAGGGGGAGGAAAGGGGAAAGGAAAGGAAGGAAAAGGAAAAGAAAGGGGAACACAGGAAAGGAAAGGGAAGAGAGGAGAGAAAGAGAGGGGAGGAAAGTGGGAAGGGGAGAGGAGAAGGAGGAGGAGGAGGAGGAAGAAGAAGAAGAAGGAGAAGGAGAAGGAGAAGAAGGAGAAGAAGGAGAAGAAGGAGAAGAAGGAGAAGAAGGAGAAGAAGGAGAAGGAGAAGAAGGAGAAGGAGAAGAAGGAGAAGAAGGAGAAGAAGGAGAAGAAGGAGAAGAAGGAGAAGAAGGAGAAGAAGGAGAAGAAGGAGAAGAAGGAGAAGAAGGAGAAGAAGGAGAAGAAGGAGAAGAAGGAGAAGAAGGAGAAGAAGGAGAAGAAGGAGAAGAAGGAGAAGAAGGAGAAGAAGGAGAAGAAGGAGAAGGAGAGGAAGGAGAGGAAGAAGAAGAAGAAGAAGGAGAAGAAGGAGAAGAAGAAAGGGAGGAGGAGAAAGGAAAGGAGGACGAGGAATAATAAGAAGGAGGAGGAGGAGAAAGAGAAAGAAGAAGAGGAGGTGGAGGAAGAGGAAGAAGAGGAAGAATGAGAAGGGGAGGAGGAGAAAGGAAAGGAGAAAGAGGAAGGAGAAGAGGAGGAGTGGAGGAAGAGGAAGAAGAGGAGGAGAAGGAGAAGGAGGAGGAGGAAGAGGAAGAAGAAGGTGGAGGAAGAGGAAGAAGGAGAAGAAGAAGAAAAGGAGGAGGAGGAGAAAGAAGAAGAAGAAGAAGAAGAAGGAGAAGAAGAAGATGCCCCCTCCCCCCTCCGCCACCGGCTTCTCCCTCCCAAGCCACCCTCCCCCCCCCCCCTTACGTTGATGACTCCCGGGCAATTGGGGCCGACCAGCCGGGTCTTGTCCTGACGAAGCAACCTGTGCTTGACGCGCACCATGTCCTGCTGGGGAATACCTTCTGTAATGCACACAACAAGGGAGATTTCTGCGTCAATGGCTTCATTGATGGCAGCGGCAGCGAAGGGCGGCGGCACGTATATGGACGAGGCGGTAGCACCCGTTTTTACTTTGGCCTAAGATCCAAACACACTGCTTTTAAAAACACAAAAAAATCACCCCTCTGCGGAGGCATCCAGCATGCTGTAACAACACATCTGTCGCTTTCCCCCCTTTTTTTTGCACCTCTAGGTTTTTCTGAGGTGCCACCACAAAGAAGGCTCAACCTTAACTGACATCCGTAAGGACTCTGGGGGCAAGAATCGGCCACCCACCCACTCACCCATCAGCAAATAGCTGACCAATGAAAGACACGGCCCATGTTAGAAACATAGAAGATTGACAGCAGAAAAAGACCTCCTGGGGAAGATTTATTTATTTATTTGTTTGTTTGTTTGTTTGTTTGTTTGCTTGCTTGCTTGCTTGCTTGCTTATTTATTTATTTATTTATTTATTTATTTATTTATTTATTTATTTATTTATTTATCAGATTTGTATGCCGCCCCTCTCCGCAGACTCGGGGCGGCTCACAGCAATAATAATACAATGTAAACAAATCTAATATTTAAGTTAATTTAAAAACCCCAATTTAGAAACCAATCATACATACTGACATACCATGCATAAATTTTATAAGCCTAGGGGGAAGGAAAGTCTCAATTCCCCCGTGCCTGATGACAGAGGTGGGTTTTATGGAGCTTACGAAAGGCTAGGAGGGTGGGGGCAACTCTGATATCTGGGGGGAGTTGGTTCCAAAGGGTCGGGGCTGCCACAGAGAAGGCTCTTCCCCTGGGCCCCGCCAAACGACATTGTTTAGTTGACGGGACCCGGAGAAGGCCAACTCTGTGGGACCTAACTGGTCGCTGGGATTCGTGCGGCAGAAGGCGGTCCCGGAGATATTCTGGTCCGGTGCCATGAAGGGCTTTATAGGTCATCACCAACACTTTGAATTGTGACCGGAAACTGATCAGCAACCAATGCAGATGGTTAGTACCTCGTTAGGGCTTCGAAAAAGTTACATTCTGAGTATAAGACGCACACAAATTTTCAGTCTCTTTTAGGGGGGAACAGTACGAAAAATATGATAAGCTTTGCTGAGCAGAGTTTGCAGGATTTATTTATTTATTTATTTATTGGATTTATATGCCGCCCCGCTCCAGAGACTCGGGGCGGCTAACAGCGACAATAAAACAGTGTACAATAGTAATTTGGTATTGATGATTAAAAATCAATTAATATAATAACCAAACATACATACATACATACCATGCATAGAATTGTAAAGGCCTAGGGGGAAAGAGGATCTCAATTCCCCCATGCCTGGTGGCAGAGGTGGGTTTTAAGTTGTTTACGAAAGGCAAGGAGGGTGGGGGCAGTTCTAATCTCTGGGGGGAGTTGGTTCCAGAGGGCTGGGGCCACCACAGGGAAGGCTCTTCCCCTGGGTCCCAGGATGAGGTTCAAACGGCTGATAATTCCGTATCTTGACAAAGGCTCATAGCTATTTTTAAGAGCAGCACCATACAATGAAACGAATGAATGAAATGTGGTTTCGGCCCCCTTACCTCCTCGACGGAATTAAAAACTGGAAGTCCCAAGTGGCTTTTGCCGCCTTTGCCTGGCGAAATCCCTCCTACTAAAGAGGTGCCGTACTCCAAGGCCTGCTGGCTGTGGAAAGTGCCCTGTGGTGGACAGGAGGGGAGCAAAAAAAGAAGCAGAAATTGATTCAAACCGAGGGAGGGAGGAAGGCAATGGGGAGACAAAACACAGACAGTCCTCAACTTGCACCACCCACAATTAAGCCCCAAATTTCCATTGCTAAGTAAGACGTTTGCAAAATGAGCTTTGTCCAGTCTTGGAACATTTCTGGCTGCAGAGACGAAGCGAATCCCTGCTGCTGTTGTGTTGAGGCAGTCACACGATCGTTAAAGAGATCTGACTTCCCTCGTTGACTTTGCTCATCAGAAGGCGGCAAAATGGGATCACGTGACCTTCCGCCCCACCAACCCTCAGGACACCGCACCCACCATAAATAAGAGACAGTTGCCAAGCATCTGATAGAGACAGATAGACAGAGAAATACATATTAAAAAGAGAGGTAGAGAGAGATGACTATGATAGATAGATGATAGATAGATAGATAGATAGATAGATAGATAGATAGATAAGATAGAAGATAGATAGATAAGATAGATGATAGATAGATTAGATAGATAGATAGATAGATAGATAGATAGATAGATAGATAGATAGATAGATAGATAGATAGATGATAGATAGAAGATAGATAGATAGATGACAGAAGATAGATAGATAGATAGATAGATAATGATAGATAAGATAGTAGATAGATAAGATAGATGATAGATAGATAGATGATAGATAAGATAGATAGATGATAGTAGATATATATATATATGTATGTATGTATGTATGTATGTAGGTAGGTAGGTAGGTAGGTAGGTAGGTAGGTAGATAGATAGAGAGAGAGAGAGAAGATAAATAGATAGATAGATAGATAGATAGATAGATAGATAGATAGATAGAAGATAGATAGATGATAGAGAGAGAGAAAGAGATAGATAGATAGATAGATAGATAGATAGATAGATAGATAGATAGATAGATAGATAGATAGATAGATAGATAGATGAAAGGTAGGTAGTTAGGTGGATAGATAGTAGGCTGCAGTACTGCACTCTAACCACTCTTAGACAGACAGATATGTGTAGACAGACAGACAAACTCTGTGGTGTGTTTGTGTGTTATGTATGTGTATGGGTAGATATATAATTTATTTGAGAGCGGGCAACATAATTTCATTTTTGATGTGGGCCAGTGTGCTCCCAGTAAAAAAATGACAATAAAGGTTATTTCATCTTGTCTTGTCTCTCATGCAACTGTGTTGCTATGTCCCTGAAGTGTAGTTATGTGACCTTGAGAGAGAGAGAGAGACAGAGAAAGTGAACAAGACCACCAGAACCTCAGATTTGGATCTTAAATCCCTTTTCTGGGGGGATCCATTGTAAACTTCAAAGAGTCGCTAATCAACCGATCTAAGTTAGAGGCTTATCTGTATTTCTGATCTCTGCAATAAGGAAGCCCTGAGAAGGAATTCTAAGTTAATCGCAAACTTAGAGCAAAAGCTACTGGATGACAACATGAGGAAAGGTACAAGAAATTGACCATTCGGGCACGCACCTGTTTACCAGTGAAACCTTGACAAATAACCTTTGTATCTTTAGTGATGTACAGGTTTTTCCGGGTGGCTGAATAGGAGCAATGCCGTACCCCATTCTTCTGCACTATAAATGACAACAAAAAAGGAAAAATGATGAGTTATTCATCTTTAGAGCATTTCTGCAGATCTTCAGCAGCTTAAGGTGCATCATTATTGCTTCCTTCAAAATTGTAAGACAGACACCCTGCTATTTAAAACAAAAATACATTGGAAGAATTGCATAGGAAAAAGCTGTCATCTGCCGTCAGATTTCTATGTTTCTATGTTTAAGCCCGCAACTGTATTGTCTTCCTCTTAAGTTCTTTATACACTGCCCCAAAAAATTAAGAGAACACTTAAACAACACAATATAACTCCAAGTAAATCAAACTTCTGTGAAATCAAACTGTCCACTTAGGAAGCAACGCTGATTGACCATCAATTTCACCTGCCGTTGTGCACATTCAACTTTGTACAGAACAAAGTATTCAATGAGAATATTTCATTCATTCAGATCTAGGATGTGTTATTTGAGGGTTCCCTTTATTTTTTTGAGCACTATCTATCTATCTATCTATCTATCTATCTATCTATCTATCTATCTATCTATCTATCTATCTATCTAATTTGTATGCCGCCCCTCTCCGTAGACTCGGGGCGGCTCACAGCAGTGATAGAAACAATGTACAATACAAATCTAACAATACAAAGTTAAAAACCCATAATTTAAAAAACATGCACACAACACACCATAAATAAATTATATAGGCCTGGGGAAGATATTTCAATTCCCCTATGCCTGACGACAGAGAATTTAGAAACCAATCATACATACTAGCATACCATGCATAAATATTATAAGCCTAGGGGGAGCAAAGTGTCAATTCCCCCATGCCTAACGACAAAGGTGGGTTTTAAGGAGCTTACGAAAGGCTAGGAAGGTGGGGGCAACTCTGATATCTGGGGGGAGTTGGTTCCAAAGGGTCGGGGCCGCCACAGAGAAGGCTCTTCCCCTGCGTCCCGCCAAATGACATCGTTTAGTCGACGGGACCCGGAGAAGGCCAACTCTGTGGGACCTAACCGGTCGCTGGGATTCGTGCGGCATAGTTCTGAACAGTATAGTTCTGATCCATCCCAGTACACTGCAATTAAACTTATTTTAATTTCAACCTATTAAAAAAAAAGAAGAGCCGAGACTTGCAACTGCAACACGATTGTAAGAATGATCTACTTTAATCATGTAGATAAGGAAAGAAGCCAGGCTCCATAATGTTGAGCAACAAGGTAAAATGAGAAACTGGGTTCCACCATGTTTCAACATATTAATGTTTGTTAGTTGTTACAAAGGATGGACCAGGTGTGGAGAGGAACCGAGTAGATCCCTGTGTTTGCACCTTTAATGGCACTTCTTAAATTCTCCAGAAAAAAAAGAAGAAGTAAACAAGCTGTAATTGGAAGATGTAGCTCAGTACAGTGGTACCTCGACATACGAGTTTAATTCCTGCCAGAGCTGACCTCGTATGTCGATCATCTCGTATCTCAAACAAATGCACTTAGATTTGGCTTTTCGCGCGGAGACAACTGGAAAAAAATTGAATTCTTGCGCCACCTAGTGGACGCTCGGCTCGTATCCCAAATTTGAGCTCGGGTGTCGAACAGAAATTTTGCCCGCGTCGCAGCTCGTAACTTGAAATACTCGCATGTGGAGCAGCTCGTATCTAGAGGTACTACTGTATATCCAGGAGAACTGAGGTTTAAAAACTCTGGTTAACAGTCTTCACTAATTCTCCAACCAAATGTGAATTACATCAAATATATAGATGTAGCCAACATTCCAGTTAGGAACATTAAGGAGTGAGACCCTATACTGGAGGGATGTCTAACTTTAGCCACTTAGTAGATTAGAGTAGTAGATTAGAGTAATAGATGCTTGGAACAAACTTCCAGCAGACGTTGTTGGTAAATCTCCGGGACCGCCTTCTGCCGCACGAATCCCAGTGACCGATTAGATCCTACAGAGTTGGCCTTCTCCGGGTCCCATTGACTAAACAATGTCGTTTGGCGGGTCCCAGGGGAAGAGCCTTCTCTGTGGCGGCCCCGACCCTCTGGAACCAGCTCCCCCCTGAGATTAGAACTGCCCCCACCCCCCTTGCCTTCCGCAACCTCCTTAAAACCCACCTCTGCCGTCAGGCATGGGGGAACTGAGATATCTTCCCCAGGCCTATACTGTTTATGTATGGTATGTTGTGTGCATGTTTTTTAAATTATGGGTTTTTAGCTTTCTAATTATTGAATTTGTATTATATTGTTTTCTGTTGCTGTTGTGAGCCGCCCCGAGTCTGTGGAGAGGGGCGGCATACAAATTTAATAAATAAATAAATAAATCCATAGTAACTGAATTTAAACATGCCTGGAATAAAGATAGATCCAACCTAAGATAAAATACAGGAAATAGTATAAGGGCAGACTAGATGGACCAGGAGGTCTTTTTCTGCCGTCAATCTTCTATGTTTCTATGTTTTAAGACTTTGTGGACTTCCAACTCGCAGAATTCCGCAGCCAGCCAAGGAATCCTGGGAATTGAAGTCCACAAGTCTTAAAAGTTGCCAAGGTTGGACACCTCTGCTATAGTGGGTGTCACCCATATCTCATTATTGTTGCAGTAGTTACCGTACCTCTTGTTTAATGAATTACAGAGCAATTAAGACTCCTATCTTTGCCCTACATAGTATTTATCCAGGAACTGAAATACATACTGCATGATTACATTTTTAATTTTGCTGTTTTAAGAAAATGAAGGAATGTGGGTCAACAGGGCTAGGAGCGAAATGAACCAATGCAACTCTAGAGATTCTCCTGCAGAGATTGACAATTGTTTTGGCATCTTATAAGTACAAATAAATAGGAGTTTGAATGTTTTCGAGGAGCCAGGATGGAAAGACCAGTTTGCGCACATGACACCAAGTAAACTTTCCAAGCAGAATTGTCACCTGGATCAAGTGCCCTGCCCCATCTGTAAACAAGACACACTTTTGTGAGGGTAGCATACACACAAGCTGCCTGTACAGGGGAGATATCAACTCATCGCAATTCCAGCCATGAAAGTATCCAATTCTTGTTCTCTGCAGATTAGTCCAAAAAGACACACACCAAACGATAGAAGGAAAACCAAAAGTCTTTATCAACAGAAAAGCAGAAAAAACTCCCTTTTTAAATGTCAAAGGGATTTTCTGGTACACACAAGGCACAGGTTAAATGCAATCCAATTTCTCACCCAGTAACTGGGAAATTGAGTCCAATTCCAAAGGCCACACACAGTCTTTAACAGCAAAACCACGATTTTGACGAAACTATGAATCAGATAAACTTCCATAAGGCTAAACCAGCTCACTGCTCTTTTTATCTATAGCACTAATTACAGCAGCCCCACCCAACCACAGGTGGCCTCACTTATCTCCTGTAATAATCCTTCAGTTGTTCTCTCCTATGCATCACTCTATGCATGCAAGGGTCCGTCATAAGTTCTTGTTCAGAATCCAAGGATGATAAGGATGATTGATCTCCTCCTGGGCTGTCTGCCAAACTCCCCTCTTCCCTGCTACTCACGCTTCCTTCGTCAGGAGATTCTATCGGGAGCAAAACAGGCCTGTGGCATGTGGATGTTTCCCCCACCTCCACCTCCACATTCCTTGGGGCAGGAGCTGGGCCAGAGCCAACCACAACACCAGATATTCAGGATACAAACAGATCTGCCATTGTTCAAACGCAAAGAAACCGTTTTGTAGAGTTTCTAAGGATCCATTATATAGAACCCATACCAACTACACCAACTTCAGAACCAACTAAAGAGGTTTAGTTAAAGACACCCAAGATGCCCCAAAACCTAGAAAACAAAAAGTACAACAGCTCTGTGAATTTATGTAAGGCTCAATCCCTAAGGGCAATAATCAGTGGGACAACTTGTCTCCAGAAGTTGTGGGTGCTCCAGTATTGGAGGTTTGTGTGAAATAGGGTGTAGGGCAGGGGTCCCCAAACTTGGCAACTTTAACGTTATGGACTTCAACTCCCAGAAGCTATGCTGGCTGGAGAATTCTGGGAATTTAAGTCCACAAGTCTTAAAAGTTGCCAAGTTTGAAGACCTCTGGGGTATGGTTTCTGCTTGAGCACGGGGTTGGACTAGAAGATCTCCAAGGTCCCTTCCAACTTTGTTATTCTTTTATGCTGTTTCCAGCAACATAGTTAAGATCACTCTTTTTTGCAACCAGGGAAAGATTTTTAATTATTAAAGATGTCCCACCATCACCAAATCAATCACAATAAGCAATATATTTATTCCTGTCGGACTCTATTGTTTTAAGGATCTCAGAGGTGGAGTCATGCAATCCAAGACTAGCTCAACTTCGCAGTAATTAAATATTTGCTTGTTTGTTTATTTATTTTTTTGCTTGCCTATTATTTTAAAATGTACTTAATATTCCTTCCTCCTCCTGTTTTCTCTCACAACGGCAATCTTGTGTGATGAGTTGGGTGAGACAGGCTGGCCCAAAGTTGCCCAGTTGGAATTGGAACTCATAGAACCGTCAAAAAATGAGGGGAAAAGAAAAAGTGCTACCTTTTTCGCAATTGAAACAGAAAGTTATTATGGTTTATTTAACAAATGTCAAAACTGCAATTAAAAGCTGAGAAAAGGGAAATTATCCTGCATTAACAGGAAGTGAACACAAGGCAATCCTGCCTATATTAGGGATAAAAACATGTAACAGAGGGTGAAAAGTATCAATCTTTGTTGCTTTGGAACAAATTTGGAAAATTTGAAAAATTTAAAATCCAATGTGGGTGCAGCATTATAACCCTACAGCCACTTAGTACTGGGAAAGCAAACAGCCAGAAACAGCCGGAGCACAAGGCCAGGATGTATTCTTACTCGATGAAAAATATTTATTTACATCCCATATTTTATTATTTTTACAAATAGCCTGTGAAACACTTCCTCTTTCCCCCACAACAACAATCCTGTGAGTTGGGTTGGGTAGAAACAGAAACAGGGAGAGAGGAGACAGAGAAAGACAGAGAGACAGAGATAGAGAGACAGACAGACAGGAAAAGAAAGAAAGAGAGAGAGAGAGAAAAAGAGAGAAGGAAGGAAAGAAGGAAAGAAGGAAAGAAAGAAAGAAAGAAAGAAAGAAAGAAAGAAAGAAAGAAAGAAAGAAAGAAAGAAAGAAAGAAAGAAAGAGTGTCTGTGTGTATAGATATGTGTGTCTGGCTCGGTTACCCAAATAGGTTTCATGGCTAAGGCAATACTAGAACTCACCATCTCCTGGCAACTGGCCCAAAGTCACCCACCAACTTTCATGGCTAAGGCAGAACTATAATTCAGTCTCCTGGTGAATGGCACAAAATCCCTCAGGTGGCTTTTGCGCATAAGGTGGGACTAAAAACTCACTGACTCCTGGTGATTGGCCCAAAATCACCCAGGTGGCATTAGTGTCTAAAGCGGGACTAGAACTCCCAGTCTCCTGGTGATTGGCTCCAAGTCACAGTTGTCTTTCATAGCTAAGGAGGGTCTAGAACTCACAGTCTCCTGGCCATTCGCCCAAATTTACCTAGTCAGCTTTCATAGGTAAGGTAGAACTAATTAGAACTAAATAGAAATCTAATAAATTAATAAATAAACTCACCATCACCTGCTTTTTGACCAGGTGCCTTAACCACTGGGACTAAACTTTAACTCTTTGAATCCGTTCATTTCCAGGAATAATAATAATAATAATAATAATAATAATAATAATAATAATAATAATACTGCTGCTGCAAAGAGGCCACAACCGTCTTGTAGCTCACAAGCCTAACTCTAGCAGAAATAAAGCTCAGGAAATTGCCTGCAAGTTATTTTCATTTATTCCATTTTTAGTTCATTCCATTTTTATTTTATTTTATTCTGCGTTTTAGGTCATGCAAGGCTAAAGCTCCTGCATGGGTCTCCCCCAAACGATCCTTACCCTAGGCACAGGGAATGAAGGGAAGTAGGGGGGGGAAAGGTGGTCACAGAAGAAGAGAGAAGCCCTGATGGCCGGGGATAATGGGAGTTGTAATTCAGGACAAAAAAAAAAAGAGGCCAGGCTGGCAAGGGAGGAAAAAAGATACTCCAGGTTGAAGAAAGAGGGGGGGAAAGGCAGGCCAGGCCCTTTTACTGGACCTTAAATGGACCCATGGTCAGGAGAGGGCCAGCTGGGGATGATGGAGGACGTAGTCCCTGTTATTCCATTTTAAATTCATTCCATTTATTTCATTTTATTCTAGGTTTTTAGGTTACTCAAAGCCAAAGTTCCTGGATGGGATTCCCCCAAAAGGACCCTTCCTTTGAAGTTAAAAGACATTGGGGGGAAAAGGGGAGGTCCCAGAAAAAGCCCTGACAGCTGGGGATAATGGGAGTTGTAGTTTAGGACAAAAAAAAGCCACACTGGCAAGGTGGGGGGGATGCTCCAGGTTGGCAGGAGGGGAAAAAAAAGCCAGGTCAGGCCTGTCGCCAAACGTGAACTGGACCCATGGCCAGGAGGGCAAACTGGGAATGATGGGAAAGGTAGTCCCTCTCCCTCCCCGGTTCTTGCCAGCTTTGGCCCAGCTTTCCCTCGCCTTTGGACTACATCTCTCCCCCTCCCTATCATCCCCAGCAGGCCTCGCCCTAAAAACGGCCGCGTGGAAGTGGGTGGGGATGATGGACTTTGCAGTCACACAAGAGCAACCCCCTCCACCGAGGTCACGTGACCCCGGCCGGAAGGGGAGGGCGCCCCCCCTTCGGCCGGTCACACACAGAGACTTACGAAGCAGAAGGAGGCGGCCGAGGCCTCCGGCGCCGCTTCCGCAGCAAGACATCGCCGCCGTCCCCACAGTGCCTCCAGTAGGGCCGCCAATGACAAGGGGCACGGGCCCGGATGGCGCTTAAGGCCCGCCTCTTCCGGTTGGGTCCTCAGGATTTTTTCTCCCTTATCCGACTGCGTCGCGCATGCGTCGGAAAGCGCGAAGGGTGTCTTTTGCGCCTGAGCGGAGCGCTCTTTCGGTCCTTCCCTCCCCCTCTCCCCGCGCCACCCCCAGAACAACAGGGATCCTTGTGCGTTCACGAGGAAGGCCGTTTTTCTTATCCGGCCGTGGGAGCTTGGGACAATTAGACGTTTAATCCCATTAGGCACTTAGGTGTCTAATCCTAGGGAGGAGGGTCCTCCCCACTCTTGCCGCGAGGGATTGTGGGGCATGTAGTTCAGGCAAGAAATACCTTAAGCCTCTTTGCAATGGAGCTGACCGCTGAGTGAAGGGCGCCGTTCCCACCGTGTGCAAATAGTCCTCACCTTACGACCCCAGTTGAGCCCACAATTTATGTTGCTAGGGGTGTGGATTAAGTGCGTTTTGCTCCATTTTAAGACTTTCCTTGCCACGTTTGTTCAGTGAATCCCTGCGGTTGTTAAGTGAGTAACATGGTGGTTAAGTGAATCTGGTGAGAAGGAGGCAAAATGGGATCACGTGACGCTGCGACCGTCATGAATGTGAGTCAGTTCCCAAGCACCAGAATGTAAATCACATGACTGGGGATGCTGTAATGGCCGTAAGTGTGAAACCGACTTCAGAGGATCCTCAGAACTGCAGAAAAAAACAATTGCTGCCAACCTGCCTTCCACTGAGGACCTGTATATTGCACGAGTCAAAAAGAGGGCGGTGAAAATATTGACTGACCCTTCGCATCCTGGACACAAACTGTTTCAACTACCCTCAAAACGTCGCTACAGAGCACTGCACACCAAGACAACTAGACACAAGAACAGTTTTTTCCCGAACACCATCACTCTACTAAACAAATAATTCACTCAACACTGTCAAACTATTTACCGAGTCTGCACTTCTATTATTTCTAGTTTTTTCTCATCATTCCTATCATCCTTTTCCTCCCACTTAGGACTGTGTGACTGTAACTTGTTGCTTGTATCCTTAGGATTTTTATTAATGTTGATTGTTTCTTCATTGCTTATTTGACCCTATGACAATCATTAAGTGTTGTATCTCATGATTCTTGACAAACGTATCTTTTATTTTATGTACACTGAGAGCCTATGCACCAAGATAAATTCCTTGTATGTCCAATCACACTTGGCCAATAAAGAATTCTATTCTATTCTATCTTTATTTTATTCTATTTTATTTATTCTGTTCTTTCTTTCTTCTATTCTATTTTATCCTATTCTTAATTTTATTCTATTTCTCTATTCCATTATTTTTTTATTCTATCCTATTCTTTATTTTATTCTATTTCTCTATTCTATTCTTTTTCCTATCCTATGGTATCCTATCCTATCCTATCCTTAATCTTGTTCTGTTCTGTTTTATTCTATTTCATTTTTTTCTTTATTTTATTCTATCCTGTCCTATTTTTAAATCCATTCTATCTATTCTATTCTTAATCTTGTTCTGTTCTGTTTTATTCTATTCCTTTTTTTCTTTATTTTATTCTATCCTATCCTGTCATGCCCTGTCCTATTTATTCTATTCTTTATCCTATCCTATTATTAATCCTGTTGTGTTCTGTTCTATTCTATTCTTAATTATGTTCGATTCTATTCAGCCTAGTCCCTGCCGCATCCTATCCTATCCTATCTTAATGCCTGCTCCCAGGCAATTTGACACCACCGGAATAAGAATCTGAGATTCATTCTTGGCAGTCAATTCTTGACTTGTTTTTAAAAGAGATAAAAGAAACCATCTCAGCTTAACCATCCTGGCAGATAATCCATTGGGTCGCTGCTGCTATCCTTGCTTAGAAAAACAAGATTAAAAACAACCCGAATGGTATTGTGCCATCCTGCTAATTTCCACCTTATCAATGTCTCTTTTTTGTGATTTTAACCATTTTGTACCTTCACTCGAATTCCAAAAGACAGATTGTGAAAGAGAGTTTATCAGATTCAGAGAAAACCGACATACAAATTGAGGTTCGGCTCAACCTCCCCAGGAACGGATTCCTTATTTTGTTCACGTTGTTTAATACCATTATGGGCTTGTTTCAATTCTGTAGTGGGTCGTTTTTCCTTCTTGTCATCGGTTTCCCTCTCTGTTGACCTTCTTATCACACCCTACGAGACTAGACTTTCAATCCTGGGCCGAGAAAGCCTAGAACTAAGACGCCTCAAACAAGATCTAAGTATTGCCCACAAGATCATATGCTGCAACGTCCTGCCTGTCAGCAACTACTTCAGCTCCAACCACAACAACACAAGAGCACGCAACAGATTTAAACTTAATATTAACCGCTCCAAACTTCACTGTAAAAAATATGACTTCAGTAACCGAGTTGTCGAAGCGTGGAACTCATTACCGGACTCCATAGTGTCATCCCCAAACCCCCAACACTTTACCCTTAGATTATCTACGGTTGACCTATCCAGATTCCTAAGAGGTCAGTAAGGGGCGAGTACAAGTGCACTAGAGTGCCTTCCGTCCCCTGTCCTATTGCTCTCCTATATCTCCTATACCTTTCTTCTATTCCTATATCTCTTCTTCTATTCTTTCATTGATATGTTGTATTACTATATCTTCTTTTCTATTCTTTCTTGGATATATTTTACTATGAGTATCTCCTGTATAACCTTCATCATGTATTTTACTATTTGTATGTATGTATGTATATATATATACCCACTAAAACCTTCATTGTGTATTGGACAAAATAAATAAATAAAATAAAATAAAGTTTATCAGGTTCAGAGAAAACCGACTTACAAATTGAGGTTCGGTTCAACCTCCCAGGAACGGATTCCTTATTTCGTTCACGTTGTTTAACACCATTATGGGCTTGTTTCAATTCTATAGTGGGTCGTTTTTCCTTATTGTCATCTATTTCCCTCTCTGTTGACCTTCTTATCACAGCCTCTCCCTCTGAGGTGGCTGCTTTTATGGCCTGTCGGGGCTTTTGAAAAGCCTCTACCTTTGATTCTTTGGTATGTATTCTCCCTGCGATCACCCAGCGCCTCTTCCCCATCGTATCTGCTAAAGGTTATCTCGACATTTCGGTGGCTTCTGAGTGGCCCAGAGGCAGATAAAAAGAAACATGAGCCCTTTGACATTCTCTCCTCTTCTGTTCAGGGTTATTTTATTTATTTATTAGATTTGTATGCTGCCCCTCTCCGAGTTTCTTGTTGTGAAAATGTCCAGAAATACTTCACCAGAAGAGCTCTTCACTCCTCTACCCGTAACAGAACACCCTACGAAACCAGACTTACAATCCTGGGTCTAGAAAGCTTAAAACTAAGACGCTTCAAGCATGATCTAAGTATTGCCCACAAGAACATATGCTGCAACGTCCTGCCTGTCAAAGACTACTTCAGCTTCAACCACAACAACACAAGAGCCCACAACAGATACAAGCTTAATATTAACCGCTCCAAACTTGACTGTAAAAAATACGACTTTAGTAATCGAGTGGTCGAAGCGTGAAATTCACTACCGGATTCTGTAGTATCATCCCCTAATCCCGAACACTTTACCCTTAGACTATCCATGGTTGACCACAACAAGTTCCTAAGAGGACAGTAAGGTGCATCCATAAGTGCACCAGAGTGCCTACCATCCCCTGTTCTATTGTCTCTCCTATATCTTCTCTTCTATCCCTATATCTTTTTCTGCTATTCTCTCATAGTTATATTTCACTCCTTTATTTTCTCCTCCATTCCCCCTTTAATACGTTCTACCTGATTATATCCTCTATAATCCTCATTGTGTATTATTGGTTATTGGACAAAACAAACAAACAAATAAATAAATAAAATACAAACCCAATGATTAAAAAAGCAGAACAGTTTTAAAAGCCCTTGATTAAAAACATTCATGCAACCCAAACAAACCATGCATAAAAACGGAACGGCCGAGGGGAATCAATTTCCCCATGCCTGGCGGCAAAGGTGGGTTTTTAGGAGTTTGCGAAAGGCAAGGAGGGTGGGGGCAATCCTGATCTCCGGGGGAGTTGGTTCCAGAGGGCCGGGGCCGCCACAGAGAAGGCATTGTTTTGTCGACGGGACTCGGAGAAGGCCAATTCTGTGAGACCTAATTGGTCACTGATCTTCTTCCCTCGGGGATCAGGACCGTCCCCACCCTCCTTGCCTTTCGCAATGGAATGCAGGTTACTGGGTTATTGAGTTACTAATTAATATTGGAGTGTTCCAATATTAATATTAATAATATTACTTAATATTGGAGTATTGGAACACTGCTATTATTTATCCCTGTAGTTCTTAGACTAGACTAGACATACCCAACCTGAACCATGTTGAAGTGAGCCGAATAGAATAGAATAGAATAGAATAGAATAGAATAGAATTCTTTATTGGCCAAATGTGATTGGACACACAAGGAATTTTTGTCTTTGGTGCAGATGCTCTCAGTGTACATAAAAGAAAAAATACACTTGTCAAGAATCATGTGGTACAACACTTAATGATTGTCATAGGGTCAAATAAGCAATGAATAAATAATCAATATTAATAAAAATCTTAGGATATAAGCAACAATTTACAGTCATATGGTCCTAAGTGGGAGGAAATGGGTGATAGGAATGATGAGAAAAAACTAGTAGAAATAGAAGTGCAGACTTAGTAAAAAATTTGACAGTGTTGAGCGAATTATTTGTTTAGTAGAGTGAGGGCGTTTGGGGGCAAAACTGTTCTTGGGTCTAGTTGTCTTAGTGTGCAGTGCTCTGTAGTGATGTTTTGAGGGTAGGAGTTGAAACAATTTGTGTCCAGGATGCGAAGGGTCAGTAAATATTTTCACCGCCCTCTTTTTGACTTGTGCAGTATACAGGTCCTCAATGGAAGGCAGGTTGGCAGCCATTGTTTTTTCTGCAGTTTTGATCTTCTGAGGTCTATGTCGGTCTTGTTGGGTTGCAGAACCCAACCAGACAGTTATAGAGGTGCAGATGACAGACTCAATCATTCCTCTGCAGAACTGTATCAGCAGCTCCTTGGGCAGTTTGAGCTTCCAGAGCTGTCGCAGAAAGAACATTCTTTGTTGTGGCTTTTTTGATGATGTTTTTGATGTTGGGTGACCATTTCAGGTCTTGAGATATGATAGAACCTAGAAATTTGAAGGACTCTACTGTTGATACTGTTGATACTTGTGAGAGGTGGAAGGGTGGAAGGGTTTCTCCTAAAGTCTATCACCATTTCTACGGTTTTGAGTGTGTCCAGTTCTAGGTTGTGCTGGTCACACCACAAGGATAGTTGTTCAACCTCCCATCTGTATGCGGATTCATCATTGTCTCGAATGAGCCCGATCACTGCTGTATCATTGAACCTGTGATTTTCAATGGACTGCTGCCAGTTCAAAATCTCACATTTCAGTTAGAAGACCTCAGGAATCTGTCCTCTTCTTTCTCCTGTTCCCTGTTTTCATAGATTCATGGAAAGTCCACCAGATGTCACACTTACTGCATGGCTTAAAGATTCGACTCTGGAGTTATTATCAGAAGAAGTCAGGATAAAATAACTCTTTTCTTTTGCCCTTGGCGCTATCAGGACACCAAAGGAGAGAGAAAAATCCTCCACAAAGCAACACTAAGCAACATCACAAAACAACACAAGCAACATCCTCATAAAAGGAGACTTGACATTTCGGCTGGATCATCATTAAAGTTATACACCAGGTTTACAAAAGCACAACCATCTAGAAGTAAGAACTTCTTGATTCACAATAACTCTCAGGATTGAACGATAATTTACACACCTGTATACACACACACACAAACACAGGGTGTAGGGACAGAAACAAAGTTTGTGTCTAAATTACATGGATGATTGTTCTCACAATGCCTTTCAAGTAGTTACTTTGTGCCACAGTACTTCCAATATATTAGCTTCAGAGAAACAGAATAGCAGAGTTGAAAACGACCTTGGAAAGGACCATTTCATACAAATACCGTAGCTGTCCAGTCTTTAAGAATCTCCAGAAATGGAGCATTCACAACTTCTGGAGGCAAGCTGTTCCACTGGTTAATCAGATAGATAGATTAGATAGATAGATAGATAGATAGATAGATAGATAGATAGATAGATAGATAGATAGATAGATAGATAGATAGATAGATAGAAAGAATTCTGGGAGTTGAAGTCCAGATATCTTCAAGTTGCCAAGGTTGGGAAACACTGATCTAGTAAGCATATAAATAAAATGGACTAGCATCATGAATTAACCTTGAAGCACAAAGTTTTGGGGAAATCTGTGGTCTTTGTTGATTCTGCCCTTAAAATGCTGCAGGTCGAGAAAAAAAAATATTCTCCTTATTTGCCTTCAATGTTGTCTTTAAGAATGAATCGCATTTTGATTTGTTTCAATTACATGTTTTAACCAGCTCAGATTCTGGGGCCATAATCAGACAGACCAAATATGCACAAAGGGAGGGGGGGGGCTTTAAGCAACATTTAAAAGTTCTACTTCCTGGAAGTCAAATGTATAATTTCTGTTTCTCAAATTGTCTCCATATGCTGGTGGAATCCGACTTTGTTAGCCGTTTGATCATTTCGGCAGCTTTACACAGCATTCAAGTAGAATAGATTTGTCCTCTGCTGCAGTAAATTAGATCGAATTCAAAGTCTATGGCGGTGATGGTGAACCTATGGCACGGGTGCCGCAGGTGGCATGCAGAGCCATATCTGTTGACACACAAAGTGTTTATTTATTTATTTATTCATTCCATTCATTCATTCATTCATTCCATTCATACATTCATTCATTCCATTCATTCATTCATTCATTCATTCATTCCATCCATTTCATTCATTCATTCATTCATTCCATTCATCATTCATTGCATTCATTCATTCATTCCATCCATTTCATTCATTCATTCATTGCATTCATTCATTGCATTCATTCATTCATTCATTCCATCCATTTCATTCATTCATTCATTCCATTCATTCATTCCATCCATTTCATTCATTCATTCATTCATTCCATTCATTCATTCATTCATTCATTCATTCCATTCATACATTCATTCATTCCATTCATTCATTCATTCATTCCATCCATTTCATTCATTCATTCATTCATTCATTCATTCATTCCATTCATACATTCATTCATTCATTCCATTCATTCATTCATTCATTCATTCATTCATTCCATCCATTTCATTCATTCATTCCATCCATTTCATTCATTCATTCATTCATTCATTCATTCCATTCATTCATTCATTGCATTCATTCATTGCATTCATTCATTCATTCATTCATTCATTCATTCATTTATTAGATTTGTATGCCGCCCCTCTCCATAGACTCAGGGTGGCTCACAGCATACAATAAAACAATTCATAACAAATCTAATAAATTTAAAAAACATTAAAAAAAACCCACTATTAAAGCAGACATACACACAAACATACCATACATAAATTGTATAGGCCCGGGGGTGGGGGATGCCTCAATTCCCCCATGCCTGACGGCAGAGGTGAGTTTTAAGGAGTTTACGGAAGGCAAGGAGGGTGGGGGCAGTTCTAATCTCTGGGGGGAGCTGGTTCCAGAGAGTCGGGGCCGCCACAGAGAAGGCTCTTCCCCTGGGACCCGCCAGACGACATTGTTTAGTCGACGGGACGTGGAGAAGGCCAACTCTGTGGGACCTTATCGGTCGCTGGGATTCGTGCGGCAGAAGGGAGTCCCGGAGATATTCTGGCCTGATGCCATGAAGGGCTTTATAGGTCATAACCAACACTTTGAATTGTGACTGGAAACTGATCGGCAACCAATGCAGACTTCGGAGTGTTGGTGTAACATGGGCATATTTGGGAAAGCCCATGATTGCTCTCGCAGCTGCATTCTGCACGATCTGAACTTTCCGAACACTCATCAAAGGTAGCCCCATGTAGAGAGCGTTACAGTAGTCGAACCTCGAGGTCATGAGGGCATGAGTGACTGTGAGCAGTGAATCCTGGTCCAGGTAGGGCTGCAACTGGTGCACCAGGCGAACCTGGGCAAACGCCCCCCTCGTCACAGCTGAAAGATGTTTCTCTAATGTGAGCTGTGGATCGAGGAGGACGCCCAAGTTGCGGACCCTCTCTGAGGGGGTCAGTAATTCCCCCCCTAGGGTAACGGACGGACAGATGGAATTGTCCTTAGGAGGCAAAACCCACAGCCACTCCGTCTTATCAGGGTTGAGTTTGAGTCTGTTGACACCCATCCAGACCCCAACAGCCTCCAGGCACCGGCACATCACTTCCAGTGCGCACGTACACGCTTTTTCAGCACCCGAGGGAAAAATGGTTTACCATCACTGGTCTATGGAATCACTGGATGTGATTCTAGGCATATTGAAGGAGCTGGATTTAACGACCACAATTGGAGCTTAAAAATTTGTGTTGCTAAGCAAGACCGTTGTTAAGTGAATGTTGTCCCATTTTACAACCTTTCTTGCCACTGTTGTTATGTGAATCAGAGCAGCCAGGGACATGGTTGTTATGTGAATCCAGCTTCCCCATTGACCTTGCTTCTCAGAAGGTCGCAAAAGAGGATCACTTCCCCTGGAGGGAAACATAGAAACATAGAAGACTGACGGCAGAAAAAAATCTCATGATCCATCTAGTCTGCCCTTATACTATTTCCTGTATTTTATCTTAGGATGGATCTATGTTTATTCCAGACATGTTTAAATTCAGTGACTGTGGATTTACCAACCACGTCTGCTGGAAGTTTGTTCCAAGGATCTACTACTCTTTCAGTAAAATAATATTTTCTCACGTTGCTTTTGATCTTTCCCCCAACTAACTTCAGATTGTGTCCCCTTGTTCTTGTGTTCACTTTCCTATTAAAAACACTTCCCTCTTGAACCTTATTTAACCCTTTAACATATTTAAATGTTTCGATCATGTCCCCCCTTTTCCTTCTGTCCTCCAGACTATACAGATTGAGTTCATGAAGTCTTTCCTGATACATTTTATGCTTAAGACCTTCCACCATTCTTGTAGTCCGTCTTTGGACCCGTTCAATTTTGTCAATATCTTTTTGTAGGTGAGGTTTCCCGAACTGAACACAGTATTCCAAATGTGGTCTCACCAGCGCTCTATATAAGGGGATCACAATCTCCCTCTTCCTGCTTGTTATACCTCTAGCTATGCAGCCAAGCATCCTACTTGCTTTTCCTACTGCCTGACTGCACTGCTCACCCAGATAGAAATGTACACGGTTGCCATCAGACACAGCTGCAAGAATGGAGAGACCTAAACCAAACTGAAAAAAATACATTAAATTGCTAAAGTGGGTACCTCAAAATCAATTCGACAATCGGGAAGAACTTTTAAGCCTTTTCCCACCCGAAAGATTTCAGAGAAATCAATTGAACCCACTCTAATGCTTCACTGGAACATCAAATTGATTCCGATCGATGTTCTGTCTGATTCAGGCTTTGCAAAAAAGGTTGGTGATCCAAATCGAATGATTAATTCATAAAGGAGCGATTGAGTGCTCTGACGATGGCCCTGCCAGTAGCCATGTCTTCTCAAGACCTAAGGCAGAGTCCAGTTGTGGGTTCTAAAACCCTTCTGTACCGGTGTAGAATAGAGTAGAGTAGAGTAGAGTAGAGTAGAATAGAATAGAATAGAATAGAATAGAATAGAATTTTTATTGGCCAAGTGTGATTGGACAGACAAGGAATTTGTCTTGGTGCATATACACTCAGCGTACATAAAGGAAAAAGATACAATTGTCAAGAATCATGTGGTACAGCACTTAATGATTGTCATAGGGGTCAAATAAGTAATGAGACGTCCCTCCTGGCCGGCTGAAACGTGGACTCCAGGAAGGACGTCTTCGTGATGTCAAAGCTCTGCCCATGGAATTCCCTATTGGGATTCCCCACCTCTGTTTGAGCCTCCCGACCGGCCGACAGCTCCGCGGCTCTTCTGCAAAGCTGACAGCTGGGCACCAGTGCTTCTCGGCGGCCTCCCAAACCCAAACGCCTAATCCGAACTTTTGCCGAACTTCCAGGTTCGGCGTTCGGGAGAAAGCCGAGAAGCCCCCCGGCTGTTTCAAAAGGTGACAGCCGGGCGGCGGCGCTTCTCAGCAGCCTCCCGAACCCGGACCTGAACTTTTGCTGAACTGTTTGGCTTCGGCGTTCGGGAGAATGCTGAGAAGTGCCCGGCTGTTTCAAAAGGTGACAGCTGGGTAGCGGTGCCATTTTTGCATTTTTTTTTCCCTTGCACGTATTAATCCGTTTTACATTGTTTCCTATGGGAAACATTGTTTTGTCTTATGAACTTTTTACCTTACGAACCTCCTCCCGGAACCAATTAAGTTCGTAAGACGAGGTATCACTGTACTACTATGTTTTACAGGGTGTGTTCCAAAAGTAATGCAATTTTTTTAAAAAAGTAATTTATTTAACAGATTTGTACAAACACTTAAAATTCTTCAAAGTACCATCCTTGGGCCTCTGCACATTTTTTCCAGTGACTCTGCCATGACCGGTTCGTGCCCTGGAAGGCGTCTTTGGGGACCACTCGCAAGGTCTTCACAGCTGATTGGATCTTTTCTGTGGATGAAAAACGCGCCTTGTCACAACACGCTACAAGTCCATGAGTTCCTGGCCAAACACCAGGTGCCAACGCTGCCCCACCCCCCCTATAGTTCTGATGTCGTCCCAGAAGACTTCTTTTTGTTCCCAGCCCTGAAAGGAACCTTTTTTCACCCACAGAAGAGATCCAATCAGCCATGACGAAGACCTGGCGAGAGGTCCTCGAAGACACCTTCCAGGGCGCATACCAGTCATGACAGAGTCACTGGAAAAAAATGTGTAGAGACCCAAGGACAGTACTGTGAAGAATTGTAAGTGTTTGTGCAAATTTGTTCAATAAATTATTTTTTTTAAAAAAAATGCATTATTTTTAAACGCACCCTGTATTCATAAATCTTGTATACAGCATGATTTTAATTGTTTTAATTGTTAATTACTGATTTTAATTGTTTTTCACTTTTTTTAAGGGGGGGTATATTGCATTTTATGTGTATTCTAGGAGTTGGACTAAAAGACCTCCAGAGTCCCTTCCAAGACTATTGTGCATGGGAAAGAGAGAGATTTATTATTTTATGATATGCAAAAGGTATCAAATGTGGGTTTTTTAAATCTTTTAGTGATGGAGATCAGAAGTCACTTCTTGAAACCTTTCTCTTCTTTCTCTTGTCTTTTTTTTCCCATTTTCCTGCACCATTTATTCGATTTCTCTTTTCTTCTTTGAGTTTAGATTGCATTTGTTTTAACTCTTGTAACCCATAAATTACTGAATATTGAATAATTATCCAATGAAGATTTAAAAAAAAGAAAAGATCGTGGTCTATGTAAAATGCCAACCTTGGGAAGATTGGCATGTCGCAGGGTATGAGCAGGCTGGTGCTGATTCCCCAAGCATCTCTACGGCACAATCTGTGACTCACATGCTGAAGAGGGGAGGTCACCCATCTGCTGGAAAGATGGATAAAGCGTGTTTCTTCCTGGTACGACTTTCTTCAACATCTGATAGATCAATATGGCAGAGTCTTGTGCCAGATTTTTTTTCTCTTGCAACTCTTTTGTCTGTTCACCATTTAGTTTTTATGGAAAAAAAGAAATTACACTTCCCTTCTTTTCCTTCCTTTCTTCCTTCTTTCCTTCCCTTTCTTCTTTTATTTATTTCTTTCTCTCTCTCTTCCTTATTTTCTCTCTCCCTCCTTCCCTTTTCCTCCCTCCCTCCCCCCTTCCTTTCTTGCTTTTACCCTTCTTTCCTCCCTTCCTTTCTTGTTTTTTCTCTTCCTTTCCTTTTTTTCTTCTCTTTTTAACTTCCTCCTTCCTTCCCTCCTTCCCTCCCTCCTCCCTCCCTCCCTTCCTTTCTTGTTTTTTCTCTTCCTTCCTTCCTTCTTTTCTTCTCTTTTTAACTTCCTCCTCCCTCCCTCCCTCCTTTCCTTTCTTGTTTTTCCCTCCCTCCCTCCCTTCCTTTCTTCTTTCTTTTCTCCCTTTCTTTTCTTTTTTAGCTTCCTCCTTCCTTCCTTCCTTCCTTCCTTCCTCCCTCCCTCCTTTCCCTTCTTGTTTTTCCCTTCCTTCCTTCCTTCCTTCCTCCCTCCCTCCCTTTCTTCTTTTATTTCTTTCTCTCTCTCTCTTCCTTCTTTTCTCTCTCCCTCCTTCCCTTTTCCTCCCTCCCTCCCCCCTTCCTTTCTTGCTTTTACCCTTCTTTCCTCCCTTCCTTTCTTGTTTTTTCTCTTCCTTTCCTTTTTTTCTTCTCTTTTTAACTTCCTCCTTCCTTCCTTCCCTCCCTCCTTCCTTCCTCCCTCCCTCCCTTCCTTTCTTGTTTTTTCTCTTCCTTCCTTCCTTCTTTTCTTCTCTTTTTAACTTCCTCCTCCCTCCCTTCCTCCCTCCTTTCTTGTTTTTCCCTCCCTCCCTTCCTTTCTTCTTTCTTTTCTCCCTTTCTTTTCTTTTTTTAGCTTCCTCCTTCCTTCCTTCCTTCCTCCCTCCCTCCTTTCCCTTCTTGTTTTTCCCTTCCTTCCTTCCTTCCTTCCTTCCTTCCTTCCTTCTATTTCGAGTGGAGGAGTGAAGGGCTCTTCTGGTGAAGTATCTGTGGACATTTTCAAGGGTGTTGATGTCTGAGATGCGATATGGGTTCCAAACAGATGAGCTGTATTCGAGGATGGGTCTGGTGAAAGTGCCCTTGTACTCATGGAAGTGCATTTAAAACAAACAAACAAACAAAAAACCCTTTCTCCGATTTGCTGGAGTAATAAGGATGACATATTGTGCTGTCTTGAAGCACTTTGGAGATCGATTTTGGCCTTCTTTGAATTAGGCTTTCTACTCCCATTAACTGGGGGTGGAATATTTCGTAGGGATGTTAATTGGGCCTTTCATGAGCCTCCATTCAATCCCTGTCAATGGTAGACTCCAGGACGAATCCATAGTGATGTGTCTCGCCCTCCATGACTTTGCTTCAAGCCATCATGATACTAGCCTACTTAATCACCCGAGCTTACAAAACTTTCGCCAGACCCATCCTCGAATACAGCTCATCTGTTTGGAGCCCATATCGCACTGTTGACCTGATTCCTACGAGGTCAGCAAGGGGTGTGCATAAGTGCACCAGCCTTGCCTTCCATCCCGTGTCTGAATATTTCTCTTTTACTAGTATCATGTATATAAATATTGTTATATCTTTATATACCACCAATGCGTACTTGACAAAACATATAGGTAAATAAAAAGAAATAAATAGATTATTGCACCTCCACCTTTTCTCCTCCTCCTCCTCCTCCTCCTCCTCCTCCTCCTCCTTTTCTCTTCCTTCTCCTCTTTTCCTTCCTCTCCTCCTTCTCTTTTTCTTGTTCTCATTCTCCCCTCCTCCTCCTCTTTCTTCTCCTTCTCCTCCTAATTGTCCTTCTTCTCCTTCTCCTAGTTGTTGTTGTTGGTGGTGGTGGTGGTGTTCTCCTCCTCCTTCTCCTTTTCCTTCTTCTTTCCTTCTTTCAGTATTTCTTGTTCTTCTTCTTGTTTTTCTTCTTGTTTTTCTTCTTGTTTTTCTTCTTGTTTTTCTTCTTGTTTTTCTTCTTGTTTTTCTTCTTGTTCTTCTTGTTCTTCTATTTCTTCTTCTTCTCCTCTTTCTCCGTCTCCTTCTTCTTTTTCTTCCTTCTCCTCTTTCTCTCCTCCTCCTCCTCCTTTTCTCTTCCTTCTCCTCTTTTCCTTCCTCTCCTCCTTCTCTTTTTCTTGTTTTTATTCTCCCCTCCTCCTCCCCCTTCTCCTCTTTCTCTCCTCCTTCTCCTCCTCCTTTTCTCTTCCTCCTCCTCTTTTCCTTCCTCTCCTCTCCTTGTTTTTCTTCTTGTTCTTCTTCTTGTTCTTCTATTTCTTCTTCTTCTTCTTCTTCTTCTTCTTCTTCTTCTTCTTCTTCTTCTTCTTCTTCTTCTTCCTCCTCCTCCTCCTCCTCCTCCTCCTCCTCCTCCCTCTGCCCTGTCTCCTATTACAGGCAATCCTTGCTCAACAATCACAGCTCTGCCCTGAATTTTGGTTGTGAGTCGTTGTGGTTAAGCTGGCCAAAGCCTGTGACCTGACTCAATTTTACAATGGTTCTTAGGGTGGTCATAACGTCTGCTGCTGTAGCCACCACAAATCCCGGGCCAGAGCCAAAATGAGATCATTTGACTGTAATGATTGTGTTTGTGTGTGTATGATAGCAATAGCAATAACATTTAGACTTTTGATTAATTGATTGATTGATTGGATTTCTATGCCCCCCCCTCTCTGAAGACTTATATACCACTTCATAATGCTTTTGCAGCCCTTCTAAGCAATTTATAGATTCAGCCTATTGCCTCCAACAATCTGGGTCCCCATTTTACCCACCTCGGAAGGATGGAAGGCTGAGTCAACCTGGAGCTGGTGGTGAGATTTGAACTGCTGAACTACAGCTAGCAGTTAGCTGAAATAGCCTGCGGAGAGGGGCGGCATACAAATCTAAATAATAAATAAATAAATAAGTATGTGTATGTGGGTTGTGTAGCAATGATAAGGGATCAAGAGTGAGTCCTCTCTCTATATATATATTTGCAGCTTTACAGTCCTGTTTTTCAAAGGCATAGCAACTAGAAGTATATATAGTATTCCAAGTGTGGTTACAGCAAACATTCATATAATAGGATTATGTGACTGTCAATTCCCTTTTCCAATCCCTTTTCCACAGGTTTGTAGGATGGAAATTTCGTGTTTCGCTACTGCTACCCAAATATTGCATTTCTAAGTTGGTTCCCTGCTGAGAATCCTATATATATATTTCTACATATATACACACTGCTCAAAAAAATAAAGGGGACACTTAAACAACACAATATAACTCCAAGTAAATCAAACCTCTCTGAAATCAAACTGTCCACTTAGGAAGCAACATTGATTGACAATCAATTTCACATGCTGTTGTGCACATTCAGTTTTGTACATAACAAAATATTCAATGAGAATATTTCATCCCTTCAGATCTAGGATGTGTTATTTGAGTGTTCCCTTTATTTTATTTTATTTTTGAGCAGTATATATATATATATATTTATAATGTAGATTGTTCTGAGTTCGGGTTTTGCCCTGTGTAATATTTTGAGTGTCTATGCGACGTTTCGGTGAAATCACATTCACCATCATCAGGCTGAAGTTTTAAGCTTCGTGCTGCTGTAAATATGGAATGTTTGCAACTGCCATTTGTTCCTTACATATAGTGTTGGGGGTGGAGATTTGGTTTGAATGTAGCAAATAGATTGGGTGACTATGTTTTAATGATTTGATTGGTTGGTGGAATCACAATTACTTGAAGGATTGACATGGTGATGATTATGAAATGTTTTTTTTGTTTAAGGCTGGTTTCCAAATCTTTGGTAGGTGGGACGTGTCATCTCTTTTATTCATGCAGAGGGGGTGTTTTTCTATCTCTATTGCTTCCATAGTAATTCTTCTGTATAAATTTTCTGTTTTGGAAAGTAATTTAGTTTTTTCAAAGTCAATTTCGTGCCCTGTTTTTTTAATGTGGGAGATCAGGTGGTAAGGATGGTATTTAATATGGAGTGCTGTTTGGCTTTCACTGAATCTACAATTATTTGTACAAGCCAATTAAAAATGGAGCAAGAATCCTGTCTAATGGGCTCTCTCCCTCTTAGCAAACATCAATTTGGATCGCAATTGTGGTCGTGTGTTGTTGGGGTTGAAGCTGAAGTGCCCGTTGACAATGCAAAACAGGGCTTGGCGGGGCTCCTAATAAAATCAAAATGGCGGCCACAACACTGTCATGGAAGCCTCTGCCTGTTTTGTGTTTTTGGTTTTGTGTGCGTTCTACATACACAAAAGATACCAAAGGGTCCATCTTACACAAAGCCAGACAACAGTCGTCTGCCATCACCCGGCGTTTTATTTCATTTGCAATTCATATCTGCCTCTTGCCAGTTTTCCTAATTCAAACAACGTGAAAAAATAGCAAAGAATTCCACGAAGCCTCCTAAAAAATCCCCGGAGCTAATCTTGGGGGATTTGGCGGGGGGGGGCAGAGAAGGAAACACTGCCCTCCCCACAACCTTCTGCTGATAAATAACTACCACCACCACCAAAAAAGCGAATAAATAAACAGAATCATTTCCTATTGATTCCCTGTTTTACCCCAGGACGATGTCTCCGGCTGAGGTGTATTTTTGCGGTCAACATCATTAAATGTTTGGACTGGAGGCCAAGAGCTACTTTTAATGAAAAACACACACACACAAAAATGTTTCTCTTGCAGAGAAATTTGACCAGGGGAGTTTCAAAGATGAAAACAGACTTCTCTGACGACACAAACATCCAGGGATTGTTTAGAAAGCTTAGAACTACGTTGCCTTAAACACGACCTAAGCATAGCCCATAAAATAATCTACTACAACGTCCTTCCTGTCAACGACCACTTCAGCTTCAACCACAACAACACACGAGCACACAAACCTAAAGCAAACTGCTCCAAACTCGACCACAGGACTTTAGTAACCGAGTAGATGATGCGTGGAACTCACTACCTGACTCTGTAGTATCATCACCTAACCCCCAAAACTTTACCCTTAGGCTACCCACTGTTGACCTCTCCCGATTACTAAGAGGTCAGTAAGGGCTGTGCATAAGTCCACCAGCGTGCCTTCCGTCCCCTGTCCTAATGTTTCTCTTTTACTAGTATCATGTATATAAATATTATTACATCTTTGTATACCACCAATACGTACTTGACAAAACAAACAAACAAATAAATAAAATTACTTTCTTTTCACTGTATATATCAGGAAGTCCCCAAACTTGGCTGCTTTAAGACTTGTGGACTTCAACACCCAGAACTCTGGAAGTTGAAATCCACAAGTTTTTTTTTTTTTAAGTTTCTTTATTAAATTTTCACAATGAAGAAAATTCAAATTACATTTTGTTCCATTTTACAGATCCTAAACCATCTTTGTTAGTGAGTTACATTACTTTTTAACCTATTACATTCAGTAGTATACATTATATCTTATACATTTATTGTCTAATATTTATTACAATTCCTGAGTGGTAAATAAAGATATTTACAAGGTAGCTGTAGTTCATTTCGATTGTACTGTTACTTGTTATTATATTATTTCTATATTCTCTTTTGAATCCATTCATGCCATTTTTGCCATGTTCTTTTTGATTCGTTGGTTTTATTTCCCTTAATTGAATTAGTAATTTCGTCCATTTCCACACAAGTATATATTTATTCGTTCTTCCATAATTGTGCTATTGCTAATCTTGTTGCTGTGTTTATATGGGTTATAAGAAGTAAAGTTTGTTTGGAGTGATGTCTCCTCCAGATTCCTAACAACATACCATCTGGGGTATATTCTATTTCTTCTTTGATAATCTCAGTGAGCCAGTTATGAATTATTTTCCATTTTTTTGGTATTTTACAAGTTTTAAAGGTGCCAAGTTTGCAGACCTCTGCTATATATATAACGGGAAGGGGGCCTATCCAAGAGTCTTAAAGAGCATTTGTGCATATTAATATTCTGCGAATCTCATCTTTCCCATTGTCCATCTCCTCCCATTTATGACTGCAACTTGTTGCTTGTGTCCTTACGACTTATATTAATATTGTTTCCTGCATTTGTACCCTATCACAATCAATAAGTGTTTCATCTCATGATTCTTGGCAAATGTATCCTGTCTTTTATGTACACTGAGAGCATCAGCACCAATGACAAATTCTTTGTGTGTTCAGTCTCAGCAAATGAAGTATTCTATTCTATTCTATTCTATTCTATTCTATTCTACTCTATGCTGGTTGAGAGTGTCTAAGGATCCCTTCCGATCTCCCAAAGTCTAGAATCTGCCCCTTTAAGAGCCTCTCCAACAGATTCCAACAAATTATAAAGTTTAATGTGGAAGAAGTGGAAAAAAATATGAACCTTGTCATTAAATGCCTGGGGCATAATTATCTGAGCTGCATTCACTTAATATAATACTGTAGATTTCAGTGGGGGGGTTTTTTCCCTACTGAACCCACACAAAGTTGGCCTTGATTAACCTTTTAAACTCTGGCTACTAATGTTAACACTTGAAGATCAAATGTAGGCTCTGAAGAACATTACACAGCCCTGGTTTATTATATTAAAAGTCTTCTCCTTCTCCCCCTTCTCTTTCTATTTCTCCCTTCTCCTTGTTTTTTCCTTCTTCTTCAAAACCCTCTTCTTCCTGTCTCTCTCCGTCTGCTTTTCTCCTTCCCCTTCTCCCTCTACTTCTCCCTCCTCCTCCTCTTCTTCTTCTCCTCCTCCTCCTCCTCTTCTTTCTTCTTCTTCTTCTTCTTCTTCTTCTTCTTCTCCATCTCCTCCTCCTCCTCCTCCACCACCACCTCCTCCTCCTCTTCTCCTCCTCCTCCTCTCCTCCTCCTCCTCCTCCCCTCCTCCTCCTCCTCCTTCTCCCACTTCTTCTTCTTCTTCTTCTTCTCCTCCTCCTTCTCCTTCTTCTCCTCCTCCTCCTCCACCACCTCCTCTTCCTCCTCTTCTCCTCCTCCTCCTCTTCTCCTCCTCCTCCCCTCCTCCTCCTCCTCCTCCTCCTTCTCCTCCTCCTTCTCTTCTTTCTTCTTCTTCTTCTTCTTCTTCTTCTCCTTCTCCTCCTCCTCCTCCTCCTCCACCACCACCTCCTCCTCCTCCTCCTCTTCTCCTCCTCCTCCTCCTCCTCCTCTTCTTTCTTCTTCTTCTTCTTCTTCTTCTCCATCTCCTCCTCCACCACCACCACCTCCTCCTCCTCTTCTCCTCCTCCTCTCCTCCTCCTCCTCTCCTCCTCCCCTCCTCCTCCTCCTTCTCCTTCTCCTTCTCCTACTTCTTCTTCTTCTCCTCCTCCTCCTTCTCCTTCTCCTTCTTCTCCTCCTCCTCCTCCACCACCTCCTCTTCCTCCTCTTCTTCTCCTCCTCCTCCTCTTCTCCTCCTCCTCCTCTTCTCCTCCTCCTCCCCTCCTCCTCCTCCTCCTCCTTCTCTTCTTTCTTCTTCTTCTTCTTCTTCTTCTTCTTCTTCTTCTCCTCCTTCTTCTCCTCCTCCTCCTCCTCCACCACCACCTCCTCCTCCTCTTCTTCTCCTCCTCCTCCTTCTCTTCTTCTTCTCCTCCTCCTCCTCCTTCTCCTCCCTCTCACTCTGTTGCAAGTCAACAAATATCTTACTCCCTCTAGAAGATGCATCTTTCCCCCCTAAAAGAGGCTGAAAATTTGGGTGTGTCTTATATTCCGAATGTAGCTTCTTTTTCCCCCAAACTCCCCCCCCCCCAGCCCTAATAAGTTGCTAATGATCTTCCCATTTCTTCCAGCCTTGTAGGGTACTTTTCATTGCTACTCCCTCTGGGGAAAAGTATTTTCAGCCCTAACAAATTGCTAACGATTTTTCCAGCTTGCAGGATTTTTCATTGCTACTCCAAAGACATTTTTTCCAGCCCTAGGTTTTTGCAGGCTTGTTTTCATCCGTCCAAAGAAGAATTTTTTTCAGCCCTAACCAGGAGATAAAATGATGTGCTGAAGACTGAGCATGCTAGCCAGATGAATACCTGGTGGGTAGATTTTCCCTCAGCTATTTTCCTCCCCCAAAACTAAGGTGTGTTTTATACTCTGAAAAATAAGGTAATTGCGTTTGGCTTTTGCAAACACAAATGCGAAATGCAATGAGTTTGGAAATATGCATTAGGGGGCAATTTGTATGGAAACACATATTCATGCAGATAAAGAAACTGGTTCCTGGCCATTGGGAAGAAATGTTCATAAGAGGCAATTACAGTGATACCTCGTCTTACGAACTCAATTGGTTCCAGGACAAGGTTTGTAAAGTGAAAAGTTTTTAAGACGAAGCAATGTTTCCCATAGGAATCAATGGAAAAGCGATTAATGCCTGCAAGACCAAAACTCAACCCTTTTGCCAGCCGAAGCGCCCGTTTTTGCGCTGCTGGGATTTCCCTGAGGCTCCCCTCCATGGGAAACCCCACCTCCGGACTTCTGTGTTTTTGTGATGCTGCAGGGGAATCCCAGCAGCGCAGAAACTGGTGCTTCGCTGGCAACGGAAGTCCGGAGGTGGGGTTTCCCAGCGAGGGGAGCCTCAGCGAAATTGCAGCATCGCAAAAACACAGAAGTCCTCAAAACCCTACCTCCAGACTTCCGTATTTTTGTGATGCTGCGATTTCGCTGAAGTTCCCCTCGCTGGGAAACCCCTCCTCTGGACTTCCATTGCCAGCGAAGTGCCCATTTTTGCCATGCTGGGATTCCCCTGCAGCATTGCAAAAACACAGAAGTCCGGAGGTGGCGTTTCCCTTGGAGGGGAGCCTCAGGGGAATCCCAGCAGCACAAAAATGGGTGCTTTGCTGGCAAAAGAAGTCTGGAGGCGGGGCATCCCAGTGGCAGCGGCTTGGGTTTGTAAGGTGAAAATAGTTTGGAAGAAGAGGCAAAAAAATCTTAAACCCCGGGTTTGTATCTCGAAAAGTTTGTATGACGAGGGGTTTGTAAGACGAGGTATCACTGTAGTTAAAATGTTTGCAGCAGTCCATAGATTCGAATGCAAACAAAATGACATTTCTGGGACTGATATGTTCCATAGCAATCCAGTGCATATTTTGCATGGAGAAACTTGACATTTTAAATGCTTGGTGTGTTTATTTCTGCAAAATTAAAGCCTAATCCAATTATTTCGGAATCTCTCTGAAGGAGCGAGTGGTTTTGCTTTAGTAAACAAAGTTTGTTGGTCTCTAGAAGGCCTTTTCTTTTTATTTTATTTATTTTATTTATTTATTTTGTTCAATACACAATGAGGGTTTTAGCGGGTATATATATATACACATAGTAAAATACATGATGAAGGTTATACAGGAGATACTCATAGTAAAATATATCTAAGAAATAATAGAAAAGAAGGTATAGTAATAGAAGATATCAATGAAAGAATAGAAGAAGAGATATAGGAATAGAAGAAAGGTATAGGAGGTATAGGAGAGCAATAGGACAGGGGACTCTAGTGCACTTGTACTCACCCCTTACTGACCTCTTAGGAATCTGGATAGGTCAACCGTAGATAATCTAAGGGTAAAGTGTTGGGGGTTTGGGGATGACACTATGGAGTCCGGTAATGAGTTCCACGCTTCGACAACTCGGTTACTGAAGTCATATTTTTACAGTAAAGTTTGGAGCGGTTAATATTAAGTTTAAATCTGTTGTGTGCTCTTGTGTTGTTGTGGTTGAAGCTGAAGTAGTCACCGACAGGCAGGACGTTGCAGCATATGATCTTGTGGGCAATACTTAGATCTTGTTTAAGGCGTCTTAGTTCTAAACTTTCTAGGCCCAGGATTGAAAGTCTAGTCTCGTAGGGTATTCTGTTTCGGGTGGAGGAGTGAAGGGCTCTTCTGGTGAAGTATCTTTTCTTCCCAATGTCTGTACATATCTGAGATGGTCCGACGGGCCGTTTGCAGGTCAAATCTGAAGGTCAGCAGACCTCTAACATTGACATATAGGCAGTAATTACGGGCGGTTGGGACATGCCGGCAGAACATATACCATACCATACTATGCCATACCATGCCATACCATACCAGCACAGTGGTTAGAATGTAGTATTACAGGCTGACTCTGCTGCTCAAGGTTGACCCAGCCTTCACTTGATAAAATGAAGATCCAGATTGTTGGGGCAGTAGGCTGAGCCTGTAAACTGTTCAGAGAGGGGCTGTAACGCACTGTGAATATTTCTAAGTGCTACTGCTGCTGCTATTATAAGCCAGAGAAAGGGCACAGCAGATATGAGGATAAGGCAGCGTAATGAGGACACACGAATGGACACTGATCTCTACTAAGTACAAGCTCTCCTTGATTTTTGGAAATGTCCCAAGAAGAATCTACAAGGATTCTAACACTGTCCTTTGGCAACTAAAGCCCCTGCTGGTTTCAGACAGACTGAGTAAAAATAACTTTCCCAGGGGAGAATTATTTTTAGACAGGAAAGTCTTTTGCAAGGAAGGGTATTCAGACCAGGGATCAAACTTGACAAGTTTGATATCCAGAAATATTTCACAAGAAGAGTTCTCCACTCCTCTGCCTGCAACAGAAATACCTTATTCCACCAGGCTTGAACTCTTGGGCTTAGAAAACCTACAGCTACGTCGCCTTCGATCTGATCTAAATGTAGTTCATAAAATCATCTACCACAGTGTCCTGTCAGTCAATGAATACTTCAGCTTCAACCGCAACAACACAAAGGCACAAAACAGATTCAAACTCAATGTAAACCGCTCGAAACTCGACTGCGGAAAATACGACTTCAGCAACAGAGTGATCAATGCAGCACTACCTGACTCTGTGGTTTCTTCCCCAAACCCCAAAAACTTTAAGCTTAGATTGTCTACAGTTGAGCTCACCCTATCCCCATACCCACCTCTGTTGTCAGGCATGGGGGAATTTAGACTTTCCCTTCCCCTAGGCTTATAAAATTTATGCATGGTATGTCAGTATGTATGATTTGTTTCTTAAATTGGTTTTTTTAAAATTAACTTAAATATTAGATTTGTTTACATTGTATTATTATTGCTGTTAGCCTCCCCGAGTCTACGAAGAGGGACGGCATACAAATCTGATAGATAAATAAATAAATAAATAAATAAATAAATAAATAAATAAATAAATAAATAAATAAATAAATAAATAAATAAATAAATAGGTCTGTAAGGAGCATGCGTAAGCGCACCATTGTGCCTACCGTCTCTGTCCTACGGTCCAAATTTACCTATATCTACTTTGCTTTTTTCCCCCCAACTAGCTGCTAACGATGTTCCCAGCTCTTACCTTGTAGGCTCTTTCATTGTTACTCTGTGAAGAATGTTTTCCAAGCTCTTAGTCTTTGCAGGGTTTTTTCATTGCTCTAACTTGCTCCAAATAAGTTTCTTTCCAGCCCTAACCAGGTGTTAATGATATTCCCAGCTTTTACTGGATTGCAAGCTCTTTCATTGTTACTCTCTGTGAAGAATGTTTTCCAAGCCCTAAGTCTTTGCAGAGTTTTTTTCATTGCCCTAACTTGCTCCAAATAAGTTTCTTTCCAGCCCTAACCAGGTGCTAATGATATTCCCATCTCTTACTGACTTGCAAGCTCTTTCATTGTTACTCTCTGTGAAGAATGTTTTCCAAGCTCTTAGTCATTGCAGGGTTTTTTCATTGCTCTAACTTGCTCCAAATAAGTTTCTTTCCAGCCCTAACCAGGTGCTAACGATATTCCCAGCTCTTACTGGACTGCAAGCTCTTTCATTGTTACTCTCTGCGAAGAATGTTTTCCAAGCTCTAAGTCTTTGCAGGGTTTTTTCATTGCTCTTACTTGTTCCAAATAAGTTTCTTTCCAGCCCTAACCAGTGCTAACAATATTCCCAGTTCTTACCAGCTTGCAAGTTCTTTCATTGTTACTCTCTCCAAATAAAGTTTTTTAAAGCCCTAATCAGGGGATAAAATAATGTGCTGGCTACGGACGCTAATAAGCAGATTCTTTTCCCTATTTTTCTCCCCCAAAACTAAGGTGCATCTTATATTCCAGTGTGCCTTATACTCCGAAAAATATGGTATCTTGTACACGTTTTGACAAATAAAATAAAATAAGTTCCAAGAAGTCTTCCCTGGGTTACAAATCGTAGAAAAAAAATGATCATGAATTGGATGCCCTTGGTCATCCTGCTTCCAATCCTAATTGAAGAATGAAAGAGGTCATTGTCATGGCTTTTCATCTTGCCAAAAGTGTTATTCACACACGATGTTGGAATGAGTGACATGTTTGCTATGGGAGCATTCCTTGGATTCTCACCTTGGAAAGGGTCAACCAGAGGATGAGAAGGATTGGGATGGTGTGAAGCTGAGGTTATTACTGATCTGAGACAAATCGGGGGAGGGTGGGTGTTAGAAGAGATTAGAGTTGGATGAGACCTTGGAGGTCTTCTAGTCCAACCCCTTCCTGAGGCAGGAAACTCTACACCACTTCAAAAAATGGTTATCCAACATCCTCTTAAAAACTTCCAGTGTTGGAACATTCACAACTTCTGGAGGCAAATTGTTCCACGGATTAATTGTTCTGACTGAGATATTGGAATGTTATCACCCTTCTTCTTCTTCTTCTTCTTCTTCTTCTTCTTCTTCTTCTTCTTCTTCTTCTTCTTCTTCTTCTTCTTCTTCTTCTTCCTCTTCCTCCTCCTCTTCTTCTTCTTCTTCGTCTTCTTCTTCTTCCTCGTCCTCGTCCTCCTTTTCTTCTTCTTCTTCTTCTTCTTCTTCTTCTTCTTCTTCTTCTTCTTCTTCTTCTTCCTCCTCCTCCTCTTCTTCTTCTTCCTCCTCCTCCTCCTTTTCTTCTTCTTCCTCCTCCTCCTCCTCCTCTTCTTCTTCTTCCTCCTCCTCTTCCTCCTTTTCTTCTTCTTTTTCTTCCTCCTTCTCCTCCCCTCCTCCTCCTCCCCTCCTCCTCCTCCTCCTCCTCCTCCTCCTCCCCTCCTCCTCCTCCTCCTCCTCCTCCTTCCATAATATTCACCATGATGCTTTCTGCTCCAGTCTGGAATGAGTAAAGACAAAAACTTTATCTTTTGTACAAAATCCTTTCAGATTCAGATCACTCCGTTTAGCCTGAAGCTAAATGCATCCAATTTTCTCAGCTCTCTGTTCTTTGTTCTTAAGACTTCATTTCCTTCTCTACAGCTGTTAGATTTCTTTTGAATTCTTCAAAAGGATATTAATTTTGGAAGCTACTGATTGTAAAGGGGATATAAAGTGGTACCTCTGTTTACGAACTTAATTCATTCCGTGACCAGGTTCTTAAGTAGAAAAGTTTGTAAGAAGAAACAACTTTTCTCATAAGAATCAATGTAAAAGCAAATAATGTGTGCGATTGGGGAAACCACAGGGAGGGTGGAGGCCCTTTTTCCTCCCAGGAGATTCCTAGAGAGGCCCCATGGAGGCTTCTCCCCGCCTTTTCCGGCCCTGTTTCCTCCCAGGAGATTTCTAGAGAGGCCCCACTGAGGCCTCTCTCCACCTTTTCCGGCCCTGTTTCCTCCCAGGAGATTCCTAGAGAGGCCCCACGGAGGCTTCTCCCTGCCTTTTCCAGCCCTGTCTCCTCCCCGGAGATTCCTAGAGAGGCCCCATGGAGGCTTCTCCCCGCCTTTTCCGGCCCTGTTTCCTCCCAGGAGATTCCTAGAGAGGCCCCACGGAGGCTTCTCCCTGCCTTTTCCAGTTACAGTTTCGGAGGCTCTGGTTTGTAAGTGAAAATGGTTCTTGAGAAGAGGCAAAAAAATCTTGAACACCCGGTTCTTATCTACAAAAGTTCGTAAGTAGAGACATTCTTAGGTAGCGGTACCACTGTAATTCTGCTTGTTCCTTTCAACTGTCTTGGCTTGAAGTGCCCCTTAGTCCATTAGTGGTTCATAGGAACACAGGGGTAGGTTCAGACTGGTTCAAACCAGTTCGCCCATACTGGTAGCGACCCGTTGGTGATGTCACAATGATATCATTGACTCAGTTCCGGTCGATGTTGGACCGTGGGCACCGCCATCTTTTTTAGAAACATAGAAGGTTGACGTCAGATGAAGACCTCCTGGTTCATCTAGTCTGCCCTTATACTATTTCCTGTATTTTATCTTAGGATGGATCTATGTTTATCCCAGGCATGTTTACATTCAGTTACTGTGGATTGACCAACCACATCTGCTGGAAGTTTGTTCCAAGCATCTATTATTTCAGTCAAATAATATTTTCTCACGTTGCTTCTGATCTTTCCCCCAACTAACCTCAGATTGTGCCCCCTTGTTCTTGGGTTCACTTTCCTATTAAAAACACTTCCCTCCTGAACCTTATTTAACCCTTTCACATATTTATTAAAAATAAACTTTATTAATTTATTAAGAATGGGGAAGGGGAATGGGAATACAAAAAGAATAAGAGGGATGCAAAACAAGAGAACCTTTTACAGAATAACCTATATAGATTGTTATATATTCATTTCAAGCATTTATCTATAGATATTTATATTATATTCAATATTCGTAATTACATGATCTCATATCTATTAAGTAAATTAATTTAAGAATAAAGTAGAGTTTTGATATATGTATTAAGAAATAAGGAAGACAGTAGAAGTTTTGGATAGGGTAAGGGAGGGGGGATAGTATCTGCAAAGTAGCAGGCGTATGTATTTTGACAACATAGTTTTGGTTATATTTGTTAAGTTTGTGTATTAATACACAAACCCTTTCAAATATTTAAATGTTTCAATCATTTCCCCCTTTCCCTTCTGTCCTCCAGACTGTACAGATTGAATTAATTAAGTCTTTCCTGATACGCTTTATGCTTGAGACCTTCCACCATTCTTGTACCCCGTTTTAAAAAAAAAATAAAAAAAAATTTCACCCCATTTTCTAAAATAAGGTCAGCAACAGAAGGCAAAAAAAAAATCTGTAAGAAAATTCTTTGGCTTCTCTCCAAATCATGTACGTTTTTTTGCATTCAATGCTATGCAATATTAAACGAGAAATACATTTCCTAATAACATCTTGTTTTTCAATCGTTTGCTCTTTGATTAAATTGTATTGGCTTGTCTAGTATGTCTAGTTCAGGGGTAGGCAAACTTGGTTCTTCTATGGCATTGGGACTTCAACTCCCAGAATTCCTGGGCTAGCATAACTGGCTCAGGAATTCTGGGAGTTGAAGTCCACAAGTCATAGAAGAACCAACTTTGCCCACCCCTGGTCTAGCTTAATGAAAAGAAGGACCAGGGGAGACATGATAGCAATGTCCCAATATCTCAGGGGTTGCCACAAAGAAGAAGGAGTCGACCTATTCTCAAAAGCACCTGAGGGTAGAAGAAGAAGCAATGAGAAGCAACTTAGACCTAAGGAGAAATTAAACTAAGTTAGGACAATTAATCAATGGAACGGTTTGCCTCCAGAAGTTTGTTTGTTTGTTTGTTTGTTTGTTTGTTTGTTTGTTTGTTTGTTTGTTCGTTCATTCATTCATTCATTTATTAGATTTGTATGCCGCCAATCTCCGTAGACTCGGGGCGGCTAACAACAATAATAATACAATATTTAACAAATTACGGTAAGTTAATTTAAAAAGCCTAATTTAATAAACCAATCATACATACAGACATACCATGCATAATTTTTTTGTAAGCCTAGGGGGAGGAAAATATCTCAGTTCCCCCATGCCTGACGACAGAGGTGGGTTTTAAGGAGCTTACGAAAGGCAAGGAGCGTGGGGGCAACTCTGATCTCTGGGGGGAGTTGGTTCCAGAGGGTCGGGGCCGCCACAGAGAAGGCTCTTCCCCTGGGTCCCGCCAAACGGCATTGTTTAGTCGACGGAACCCGGAGAAGGCCAACTCTGTGGGACCTAACTGGTCGCTGGGATTTGTGCGGCAGAAGTTGGTCCCGGAGATATACTGGTCTGGTGCCATGAAGGGCTTTATAGGTTATGGGCATGACCATAAATAAGTAAATAACTTATCAAGCAACCTTTACAGACCCCAACCATTCAATAAACAATGAATGTCAAGGAAGATAAGAAGTAATTTTGAAAACTCCAGCTTCCCATTCTTTGCTCTTAAATCTCAGCCATGAATTCTATGCTTTAGCTTTCGAAAATAATAGAGTTACTGAACTGCTAAACTTCGCTTCTTGGAAGTCCTGGCAACTTTTAAACAATGTTAAGGTTGGTTGGAATGAAGTAATTTCAAATGATTCCTGATGCACTGGAACATTTCTGGTAGATTGTTTTCTAACTTACTTGAATATTATGTATGTTTATATTTATGTATGTATGTATGTATGTATGTATGTATGTATGTATGTATCTGTTTGTTTGTTTGTTTGTTTGTTTATTTTGTCCAATACATAATACACATTGAAGAGAATAGATATTGGCTGCCGATCAATTTCCGGTCACAATTCAAAGTGTTGGTTATGACCTTTAAAGCCCTTCATGGCATCGGACCAGAATATCTCCGAGACCGCCTCCTGCCGCACGAATCCCAGCGACCGATTAGGTCCCACAGAGTGGGCCTTCTCCGGGTCCCGTCAACTAAACAATGTCGGTTGGCGGGCTCCAGGGGAAGAGCCTTCTCTGTGGCGGCACCAGCCCTCTGGAACCAACTCCCCCCGGAGATTAGAACTGCCCCTACTCTTCCTGCCTTCCGTAAACTCCTTAAAACCCACCTTTGCCGTAAGGCATGGGGGAACTGAAACATCTCCCCCTGGGCACATTTAATTTATGCATGGTATGTCTGTGTGTGTGTCTGTTAGCATATGGGGTTTTAAATATTTAAATATTTTAAATTTGTCTGATTGCTTATGATTTGTTTTTACATGTTGTGAGCCGCCCCGAGTCTTCGGAGAGGGGCGGCATACAAATCTAAGTAATAAATAAATAAATAATAAATAAATATAAATAAAGAAAAGAATAGAAGAAAAGATATAAAAGTATAGGTGAACATATTTGAAAGGAAGAAAAGGTAAATGAGATAAGGAGAGACAATTGGACAGGGGACGGAAGGCACACTGGTGCACTTATGCACGCCCCTTACTGACCTCTAAGGAACCTGGAGAGGTCAATCGGGGATAGTCTAAGGGGAAAATGTTGGGGGTTAGGGGTTGACACTACTGAGTCAGGTAATGAGTTCCACGCTTCGACAACTCGGTTGCTGAAATCATATTTTTTACAGTCAAGTTTGGAGCGGTTAATATTAAGTTTGAATCTGTTGCGTGCTCTTGTGTTGTTGCGGTTGAAGCTGAAGTAGTCATTGACAGGTAGAACGTTGCAGCATATGATCTTGTGGGCAATACTTAGATCGTGTTTTAGGCGACGTAGTTCTAAGCTTTCTAGACCTAGGATTGATAGTCTGCTTTCATAGGGTATGTGTGTATGTGTGTGTAACATATTTTGCTGATAGTGAGAAGGAAGGGAGACTACTATAGGGAGACTACTCAACAAAAAAAAATCACATATATATAAGTTCAAGTCCCAGTGAGGGTTTGGCTAGCTGATGAGGCCAGAACAAGGCCGGAATAGATCTATCCTAGTCTCCCTTAATTTTCAAACTCAGCAAAAGCATGTCACACACACATACACACACAAACACACACATATGGCTAAAAAAATAAATAAAGGGAACCCTCAAATGACATATCCTACATCTAAATGAATGAAATATTCTCACTGAATATTTCATTTGCACAACAGCATGTGAAATTGACTGTCAATCAGGTGGGTTTTAAGGCGTTTAGGAAAGGCAAGGAGGGTGGGGGACTTAGGAAGCAACACTGATTGACCATCAATTTCACCTGCTGTTGTGCACATTCAACTTTGTACAGAACAAAGTATTCAATGAGAATATTTCATTCATTCAGATCTAGGA
>NC_091956.1:5882128-6127337 GCF_031021105.1 Erythrolamprus reginae
GCTGCTGCCGTCTTTGTGGCTGCTGGCCGCCGCGCTGGTGCCGTCGGAGAGCTCGGCTGATGGACGCGTAAGTGGGGTGCAAATACTTCTGGATCTCGGGGAGCGAAGGTTGCTTTCCCGGTGAGGAAGAGGGGGGAAAGCGCCGACTTTGGAAAGCGGGGGAGCCGAGGTTGCGCTCCTCCTGCGGGGAATTAGCGCTTGGCACGGCTCCTCCTCCAGGCTCCCGTAAGGTTTTAATTTGGAGAATGGTAGGAAAAACTTTTGTTTCCACTCTCTCTCTTTCTCCTTTTTTCTCTTTCATTCTTCCTCTTCCTCTTTCTCTTTCTTTCTTTCTTTTTTCTTTCTCTCTTCCTTCCTTTCTTTCTCTCGTACTCTTTTTTCTCTCTCTTTCATTTTTGCTCTTTCGTCTCTTTCTTTCTTTGTCTTTCTCACATTTTTTTCTCGCTTTCTTGCTCACTCTCTCTCTCTCCCCCTGCCCCTTTTTTCTCTTTCATTCTTGCTCTTGCTCTTGCTCATTTCTCTTCCTTCCTTCCTTCCTTCCTTCCTTCCTTCCTTTCCTTCTTTCTTGCTTTCCTTTTTTCTTTTATTCTTACTCTTTTCTCTCTCTTTCATTCCTTCTCTTTCGTCTCTGTCTTTCTCATACATTTTCTCACTTTCTTGCTCACTTTCTCTTTCCTCCCTCCCTCTCTCTCCCTTGTCTCTCCTTCATTCCTCCCTCCCTCCCTCTCTCTCCCTTGTCTCTCCTTTCCTTTCTTCCTCCCTCCCTCCCTCTCTCTCCCTTGTCGCTCCTTCTTTCCTTCCTCCCTCCCTCCCTCTCTCTCACTCTCCCCTGTCTCCTCTTCCTTCCTCCCTCCCTCTCCCTTGTCTCTCCTTCTTTCCTTCCTTCCTCCCTCCCTCTGTCTCCCTTCTCTCCTTCTTTCCTTCCTCCCTCCCTCTCTCTCCCTTGTCTCTCCTTCTTTCCTTCCTTCCTCCCTCCCTCCCTCTCCCCTGTCTCCTCTTCCTTCCTCCCTCCCTCCCTCTCTCTCCCTTGTCTCTCCTTCATTCCTTCCTTCCTCCCTCCCTCTCTCTCCCTTGTCTCTCCTTCTTTCCTTTCTTCCTTCCTCCCTCCCCCTCTCTCTCTCCCCTGTCTCCTCTTCCTTCCTTCCTTCCTCCCTCCCTCTCCCTTGTCTCTCCTTCTTTCCTTCCTCCCTCCCTCTCTCTCCCTTGTCTTTCCTTCTTTCCTCCCTCCCTCCCTCTCTCTCTCCCTTGTCTCTCCTTCCTTCCTTCCTCCCTCCCTCCCTTCCTCCATCCCTCCCTCCACCCCTCTCTCTCCCTTGTCTCTCCTTCCTTCCTTCCCTCTCTTTCTCTCCTTCACGTCCTTCACTTATGCAAACATGTGATGCATTGGGTTGAGGGAAAGGTACTTGCCCTGCAAGTTGTCAACCTTTAGCAGATCCAGGGGCAGCCAAAGATTGGCAGCACTTATCCCACATCAAGAAAGATGAATATTAGCAAGAAATTCGAGAAAAGAAAATCGGATGAGATTCTTTTTAGCTTGAAGCATACTTTCCTGGTGGAAGATGATCGTTGTCAGAAAAGACAGTTGTGTCTAATATTTCCAATAATCAGAATTTTCTGAAGGGTTTGATGTGGATGAAGATTTTCAGTTACCCAGGTAGAATTGTTGGGAAGTTGAGTCAATTGGACTTCTTTTCTTAACTTTCTGAAATGTTATCTTTATGGGCTCTTTAGTTGTTTGCTTGCAAACGTTTTATTACCTGGCTGGGTAGTATCATCAGGCTGAGTGAGTGTGGGCTTTGCCCTCTTTTTACGTAGAATAGCCTGCCTTGCCAGTGTTGGTGGGAGCTGTAGTTTTCTCTAGGGAGGAGTTCCCTGATCAGGATATTGGGGGGTTTTTTTTTGCTTGCTTGCTTTTTTTTCGTTGTCTGGTGCTAAACTCTGCTTATCTGAGTGTAAGCTGCCGAAAGATTGTCTTCTGATCTTTTGGTTTCCTTCTTAACTTTTTCAAATCTCCTTTGAATGCTGGGTAAACCAGGTTTATCTCTATGTGTCTGTTGAGGTCTGACTGCCAGGAATGCCCTTGTATTTTTGGATTTGGTTCAGGTCTACGATACTCACAGTTTCCCAGCTGCAATTACGGTTGAGTCTTTCCATGAGTCCTGAGATTAACTAAGAGGTTTTCATCCTGTGTTCTGACTCCGAGTTGGTGCTTGTAGATTCTTCATCGGTGCCTTAACCCAGTGTTTCCCAACCTTGGGAACTTGAAGATATTTGGACTTCAACTCCCAGAATTCCCCAGCCAGCGAATGCTGGCTGGGGAATTTGGGGAGTTGAAGTCCAGATATCTTCAAGCTGCCAAGGCTGGGAAATACTGCCTTAACCAACACACCAGACTGACTCTATCCATATCCTTCCACTTATTGACTGTATGACTGTAACTTTGTTGATTGTATCTGCAATTTATATTGATTGGTTCCTAAGATGATTTGATTGGTTATTTGTACCCGGAATATCATTCAGTGTTATGATTCTTGAGGAATATAGCTTTTCTTTTATGTACACTGAGAGCATCTGCACCAAAGTCAAAAATTCCTTATGTGTCCAATCTCACCAATAAAGAATTCTATTCTGTTCTGTTCTAGTCTAGTCTAGTCTAATCCAGCCCAGTCCAGCCCAGCCCAGCCCAGTCCTTTCCTTTCCTTTCCTTCCCTTTCTTATTCTATTCTGTTCTATTCTACTCTACTCTATTCTACTCTATTCTATTCTATTCTACTCTACTCTACTCTACTCCACTCCACTACATTTTCTCTTCTCTTCTCTTCTCTTCTCTTCTATATATTCTCCATTCCATATTTTCTCTTCTCTTCTCTTCTCTTCTCTTCTATATATTCTCCATTCCATATTTTCTCTTCTCTTCTCTTCTCTTCTCTTCTCTTCTCTTCTCTTCTCTTCTCTCCTCTCCTCTCCTCTCCTCTCCCCTTCCCTTCCCTTCCCTTCTCTTCTATATATTCTCCATTCCATACCCTGTTTCCCCAATAGTAAGACACCCCCGATTGTAAGACGTATCGGGGGTTTCAGGGGGGTCGGCTAATATAAGCCGTACCCCGAAAGTAAGACATATGTCTTACTTTCGGGGAAACACGGGGGTATTGCCGCCTCCCTCTCATCTAGCTGCGCGCCGCCTCCTGCCCACGTCCGCACCGTCCCCTTCTCCATACGTCGCCGCGTCTGCCACCTCCCTCTGATACAAATGAGCGCCGCCTCCTGCCCACTTCCGCGCCGCCGCCCCTCCATACGTCACTGTGTCTGCCGCCTCCGTCTGATCCAAATGAGCGCCGCCTCCTGCCCACTTCTGCGCCGTCCCCCCTCCATACGTCACCGCGTCTAAATGTTAATTTTATGGTTAAAACAAAAAATTCAACAATTTTTTTCCAATATAAGACATACCCCGAAAGTAAGACATAGTGGGGCTTTTGGGGATAAAAAGAAAGTAAGACACTGTCTTACTTTCGGGGAAACACGGTATTTTCTCTTCTCTTCTCTTCTCTTCTCTTCTCTTCTCTCCTCTCCCCTTCCCTTCCCTTCTCTTCTATATATTCTCCATTCCATATTTTCTCTTCTCTTCTCTTCACTTCTCTTCTCTTCCCTTCCCTTCCCTTCCCTTCTATTCTATTCTATTCTATTCTATTCTATTCTATATATTCTCCATTCCATATTTTCTCTTCTCTTCTCTTCTCTTCTTGTCAAAGGATCATGATGCCTCTGTTGGCCCTGAGTTGGAGTATGTGCTGGAGTGGCGGTGTGTGTGTGTGTGTGTGTATATAATAATAATTAATAATAATAATTTATTAGATTTGTATGCTGTCCCTCTCCGAAGACTCGCTGACTAGCTGACCTCTTATTATTTATATGAATGAATGAATGAATGAATGAGTGAATGAATGAACGAATGACTAAATAAATAAATAAATAAAGTCCACTTTGGCCTCATTCCCTGAACATTTTAAAATACTTTCTGAGCATTTTCTTTCTCTTCAAAGTTGGCCAACCCGAAGGAAACATTGCAAAACAATTCCATTTCCTTGTATCATTTTTCACTGAAATCGCTTGTTTGGAATTTTTGCAATTTGTAATACTATTACTAATACAGTGGTACCGCTACTTAAGAACTTAATTCGTTCCGTGACCAGGTTCTTAAGTAGAAAAGTTTGTAAGTAGAAGCAATGTTTCCCCTAGGAATCAATGCAAAAGCAAATGATGCGTTAAAAGCTTCCACTGTTGGAGCATTCACAACTTCTGGTGGCAAGTTGTTCCAATGATGAATTGCTCTAACTATCAGGAAATTTCTCCTTAGTTCTAAGTTACTTCTCTCCTTGTTTAGTTTCCTCCCATTGCTTCTTGTTCTACCCTCAGGTGCCTTGGAAAATAGTTCGACTCCTTCTTTGTCTCAGCCCCTGAGATATTGGAAGACTACTATCATGTCTCCCCTGGTCCTTCTTTTCATTAAATTTGGCATACCCAGTTCCTGCAACCGTTCTTCAATTCAATTCAATTCAATTTATTAGATTTGTATGGTCCCCCTCTCCGAAGACTCGGGGCGGCTCACAACAATAATAAAAACTATTCCAGCGAAAATAAATCTAATATTAAAAAGCACATAAAAACCTATCATATTTTAAAAAGAAAACAACATATACATACCCAAACATAAATATAAAAAAGCCTGGGGGAAAGGTGTCTCAACTCCCCCATGCCTGGCAGTATAGATGGGTCTTGAGTAATTTACGAAAGACAAGGAGTGTGGGGGCAGTTCTAATCTCCGGGGGGAGTTGATTCCAGAGGGCCGGGGCTGCCACAGAGAAGGCCAACTCTGTGTTCTTCATATGTTTTAGCCTCCAGCCCTCTAATCTTATTAACCCTTCACCTGATCTTGATTCTGTTTATGCAACCTAGGACTGTGTTGGCTTTTTTGGCAGCTGTTGTACTCTGCAGCATTTTAATCACATCATGAAAGTTCACACACTTGGCATCTCGTAGCTGTTCTGTCGGGCTCCTCCCAAAAATGCACAGGTACAAATTTCAGACACACACACGTTTGAAAATGCAAAACAATGTTCTTTATAATGAAAAGTCACTTAAACCAAGCCCTCTTTTGGTATAGCAAAGAGCACTCGTCTCCAAACAAATTGGTAATTTGTACAAGTCCCTTATGAGTTCTGTGATACTTAGCTTGCAGCTGTGAGGCAATTCACAGTCCTTCTTCTTTCACAAAGTGAAACACACTTTGCTCTGGTTTAGCTTCAAAGCGGGGGAAAATCAGCACACAAAAGGTCAAAGTCAGTAAAGCAGTCACGAAACACAACGATCAGATAATCCTCCACAATGGCCAAACCCACAGGCTGCTATTTATAGCTGCCTCACTAATGACCACAGCCCCACCCAACCACAGGTGGCCTCATTTTCTTTGACCTCTCAGTTGTTGTTGCCTATGCATCGCTCTCCACATGCGTGGCTGTATCATTAACTCGTTCTGAATCCAAGGAGGAGCTAGATAATTGATCTCCTTCTGAGCTGTCTGCCACACTCTCCTCCTCCCTGTCACTCATGTCTTCTTGGTCAGAGGAGCCTTCATCAGCAGATTCCACCGGGGGCAAAACAGGCCTGCAGCATGTGGATGTCTCCCCCACATCCACAGTCCTTGGGGCAGGAGCTGGGCCAGAGCTAACCACAACAGCAGCGGTCTTAAATGTGAAAAAGTATTAAGTCACTTTTTAAAATGCCATTGGAACTTCAAACGGTCACTAAATGAACTGTTCTAAGTTGAAGACTTCTTGTATTTCTGACCGTGGCAGCATTCCCACACTCATATGATAAAAATCCGCATAGTTGGCAATTGGCAACTGTTGTAAGTGTGAAAAAATGGTCATGAGCAGTAATGGGCTGCTACCCTCAATTGCAACAGCACTGGGGGTAGTAAGTTTATGCACTATTTATTGAATACTTAATAGGTTTTTTTTAATTGTCCTTCCTTCTCCAGTACCTTAATATGATCCTTAATTACTTTTAAAATAGGAAATAATTAAATGGTATTAATTTATTTAGAACTGAACTTTTATAGCAATGAAAGAAAATCGAGCTACTTGCCTAATCTGTTACTATACTGAACCTTGTGGGTTAAAGACAAAACCTTAAAATGTGACTGGGCTCCCCAACTAATAATAATAATAATAATAATAATAATAATAATAATAATAATAATAACAACAACAACAACAACAACAACAATAATAATAATAACTTCAGCAAAACAGCAAAAACTTCAGAAAAGAAGGATTTAGGGGTAGTGATTTCTGACAGTCTCAAAATGGGTGAGCAGTGCAGTCAGGCGGTAGGGAAAGCAAGTAGGATGCTTGGCTGCATAGCTAGAGGTATAACAAGCAGGAAGAGGGAGATTGTGATCCCGCTATATAGGGGGCTGGTGAGACCACATTTGGAATACTGTGTTCAGTTCTGGAGACCTCACCTACAAAAAGATATTGACAAAATTGAACGGGTCCAAAGACGGGCTACAAGAATGGTGGAAGGTCTTAAGCATAAAACGTATCAGGAAAGACTTCATGAACTCAATCTGTATAGTCTGGAGGACAGAAGGAAAAGGGGGGACATGATCGAAACATTTAAATATGTTAAAGGGTTAAATAAGGTCCAGGAGGGAAGTGTTTTTAATAGGAAAGTGAACACAAGAACAAGGGGACACAATCTGAGGTTAGTTGGGGGAAAGATCAAAAGCAACATGAGAAAATATTATTTTACTGAAAGAGTAGTAGATCCTTGGAACAAACTTCCAGCAGACGTGGTAGATAAATCCACAGTAATTTAAACATGCCTGGGATAAACATAGATCCATTGTAAGATAAAATACAGGAAATAGTATAAGGGCAGACTAGATGGACCTTGAGGTCTTTTTCTGCCGTCAGTCTTCTATGTTTCTATGTTTCTATAATAATAATAATAATAATAATAATAATAATAAGAAGAAGAAGAAGAAGAAGAAGAAGAAGAAGAAGAAGAAGAAGAAGAAGAAGAAGAATTAATAATTAATAATAATTTATTAGATTTGGATGCCACCCCTCTCTGAGGACTTGGAGCTGTCTAATGTTGTCTAATTTATTTATTTATTTGTTTGTTTGTTTATTTGTTTGTTTGTTTATTTATTCATTCATTCATTCATTCATTCATTCATTTATTTATTAGATTTGGATGCCGCCCCTCTCCAAAGACTCGGGGTGGCTCACAATGTAACAGTGATACAATGCATTACAAATCTAATAGGAGAAAAATAAAATCAATTTTAAAAACATTAATAACATAGTAAAACCCCTAACTATACAATCATACACATTCAACGTAATCCATCCTACAGTAAGGCTGAAAACGTAGCAAAAAAAAGGGGGGAGAGGGTGGTAATTATCCCCACGCCTGTCTATGCTGTCGATCATTTGTCCTTTTTGTGACTATTCAAATAATGGGACCAAATCCACGGAAAAAGAGTCCAAGCCCCTATTTGAAAACTTATCTTAGAAACATAGAAGTCTGACGGCAGAAAAAGACCTCATGGTCCATCTAGTCTTCCCTTATACTATTTCCTGTGTTTTATCTTACGATGGATATATGTTTATCCCAGGCATGTTTAAATTCAGTTCCTGTGGATTTACCAACCACGTCTGCTGGAAGTTTGTTCCAAGGATCTACTACTCTTTCAGTGAAATAATATTTTCTCACGTTGCTTTTGATCTTTCCCCCAACTAACTTCAGATTGTGTCCCCTTGTTCTTGTGTTCACTTTCCTATTATCTTGGTCGGTAAGCCCCTCCCACCCAGTCACATGATTGTCAAGCCACTCCCACCTGATCACATAGAAACATAGAAACATAGAAACATAGAAGTCTGACGGCAGAAAAAGACCTCCTGGTCCATCTAGTCTGCCCTTATACTATTTTCTCTATTTTATCTTAGGATGGATATATGTTTATCCCAGGCATGTTTAAATTCAGTTACTGTGGATTTATCTACCACGTCTGCTGGAAGTTTGTTCCAAGGATCTACGACTCTTTCAGTAAAATAATATTTTCTCATGTTGCTTTTGATCTTTCCCCCAACTAACTTCAGATTGTGTCCCCTTGTTCTTGTGTTCACTTTCCTATTAAAAACACTTCCCTCCTGGACCTTATTTAACCCTTTAATATATTTAAATGTTTCGATCATGTCCCCCCTTTTCCTTCTGTCCTCCAGACTATACAGATGGAGTTCATGAAGTCTTTCCTGATACGTTTTATGCTTAAGACCTTCCACCATTCTTGTAGCCCGTCTTTGGACCCGTTCAATTTTGTCAATATCTTTTTGTAGGTGAGGTCTCCAGAACTGAACACAGTATTCCAAATGTGGTCTCACCAGCATTCTATATAGTGGGATCATAATCTCCCTCTTCCTGCTTGTTATACCTCTAGCTATGCAGCCAAGCATCCTACTTGCTTTCCCTACCGCCTGACTGCACTGTTCACCCATTTTGAGACTGTCAGAAATCACTACCTCTAAATCCTTTTCTTCTGAAGTATTTGCCAACACAGAACTGCCAATACAATACTCAGATTGAGGATTCCTTTTCCCCAAGTGCATTATTTTACATTTGGAAACATTAAACTGCAGTTTGGCCGACAAACATGGCCGACAAACCACTCCTACCCAGTCACATGGCCATCGAGCCACACCCACAAAATAAGCCACGCCCGCAGTGTGGTAGTAAAAACTTTGGCAGCCCGTCCCTGGTCATAAGTCACTTTTTTCAGCGCTGTTGTAATTTCAAACGGTCACTAAGCATGCCGTTGTAAGTCAAGGACTGCCTGAGTAGGATAATAAATCTCAGTGAAGTCACTTCAGCGTGCAAATTTAAAGAGACGCCCTAAAGCGTCATACGCGGGTTTTTCAAGGCAGTTTTATATTGATGATGGATAGATATTTATCTTTATGGCAGTGTCCTCTGTTTTTTAGATGACCATAAAAGCCGGGAAAATGGGCGAACTGTTTAGCCCTCCTGAATAAACAGAGGCTGCCAAGTTGTCTGAGGCTCTTTTAAAGTCTCCCTCCCAGGCTAGTCCCCACATAAATTAAGGCCCACATAAATCCTAACCTTTTGGTGAGAGAGAGAGAGAGGAAAAAAAGTTCACATTTCAAATCACAACTGCTGCTTTTTTCTTACTCCGGAGGGATCAAACTCCTGCAATGATGCTTTTTAACCTTTTGCACACAGTAGAAGGTTTTCAACAGGGACGGGAGGCTAGTAGCTATTTCTCACCCAAGGAGTTCAGACTGGGTCCTTTTGTTGGTTGGTTGGCTAGTTGGTTGGTTGGTTCATATGTATTAGCTGACCATCTCCCTTAGAGGGGGGGGGGCTCTGGGTGATAAGAGGGCTGTGGGCGATTAAGAAATATGGAATATAAAGAATGGGATGGGATAGAATATAGAAAATGGAATGGAATGGAACAGAATTAAAATAGAACAGAACAAAAGAGAATAGAAAAGAAAAGAAAATATGGAGAGGAATGGAATAGAGTAGAGTAGAATAGAATGGAATGGATTGGATTGGAATGGAGTAGAGTAGAGTAGAGTAGAGTAGAGTAGAGTAGAGTAGAGTAGAGTAGAGTAGAGTAGAGTAGAGTAGAATAGAATAGAATAGAAAATATGGAATTGAGTGGAGTGGAGTAGAATAGAACAGAACAGAATAGAATAGAAAATGTGAAATGGAGTAGACTGGCGTGGAGTGGAATAGAGTAGAGTAGAGTAGAAAAGAAACAGAACAGAAGCAGAACAGAAGCAGAACAGAAACAGAACAGGAACAGAACAGGAACAGGAACAGAAACAGAAACAGAAACAGAAACAGAACAGAAACAGAACATAATAAAATAGAAAATATGGAATGGAATGAAATATAATGGAATGGAAATAAATAGAATAGAATAGAATAGAATAGAAGTCTGACGGCAGAAAAAGACCTCCTGGTCCATCTAGTCTGCCCTTTTACTATTTTCTGTATTTTACCTTAGGATGGATATATGTTTATCCCAGGCATGTTTAAATTCAGTTACTGTGGATTTATCTACCATGTCTGCTGGAAGTTTGTTCCAAGGATCTACTACTCCTTCAGTAAAATAATATTTTCTCACGTTGCTTTTGATCTTTCCCCCAACTAACTTCAGATTGTGTCCCCTTGTTCTTGTGTTCACTTTTCCTATTAAAAACACTTCCCTCCTGGACCTTATTTAACCCTATAGAATAGAATGGAATGGAATGGAATAGAATAGAATAGAATAGAATAGATGAGATGGAACAAAATGGAATTCCATTCAAGAATTCTAGAATATTTCCTGGAAACCAGCTTTGAAATCTGCTGCAGTCTTATTTGCATGTGTTTCTAATCCAGTAGTAATTGCCGGCTTGATCAAAACTCTGCATACCAGTTAGCCTTTGCCTCACAGCTATTTGTTCACCAACTCTTCGTACCTTTCTCTGCACAGAAGGCATCTGAGAAGCCGTTGTTGAAATCTTTCTTTGATGCCCGTGTCTCGTGTCTCTTTCCCCACCCTTGCCACAAACAAACTGGAGAACCTGATGAATTTTATTCTGCAATTTAGAATAGAATAGAATTCTTTATTGGCCAAGCGTGATGGGACACACAAGGAATTTGTCTTCGGTGCAGATGCTCTCAGTGTACATGAAATAAAAAGAGACATTTGTCAAGAATCATGAGGTGCAACACTTAATGATTGTCTTAGGGGTCAAATAAGCAATCAGGAAATTATCAATATTAATATAAATCGTAAGAATACAAGCAACAAGTTACAGTCATAAGTGGGAGGAGGTATGCGATAGGAACGATGAGAAAAACTAATAGTAATAGTAACACAGCCTTAGTGAATAGTTTGACAGTGATGAGGGAATTTATTTTATTTATTTTATTTTATTTATTTATTTTGTCCAATACATAATACACATTGAAGAGAAAGATATGTAATAATATAAGTAAAGAAAAGAATAGAAGAAAAGATATAAAAGTATAGGTGAACATATTTGAAAGGAAGAAAAGATAAATGAGATAAGGAGAGACAATTGAACAGGGGACGGAAGGCACACTAGTGCACTTATGTACGCCCCTTACTGACCTCTAAGGAACCTGGAGAGGTCAATCGTGGAGAGTCTAAGGGAAAAATGTTGGGGGTTAGGGGTTGACACTACTGAGTCAGGTAATGAGTTCTGCATTTCGACAACTCGGTTGCTGAAGTCATATTTTTTATAGTCAAGTTTCGAGCGGTTAATATTAAGTTTGAATCTGTTGCGTGCTCTTGTGTTGTTGCGGTTGAAGCTGAAGTAGTCATTGACAGGTAGAACGTTGCAGCATATGATCTTGTGGGCAATACAGTGATCCCCCGAGTTTTGCGATCCCGATCTTTACTAAAAGCTATGTCGTGATTTTTCCACCCGGAAGTAAAAACACCATCTGCGCATGCGCGCCTTTTTTTTCTATGGCCATGCATGCGTAGATGGTGGAGTTTGCGTTCCCCGCCGGGCAGATCAGCTGCTGGGCGGCTTCCCTGGGTCTTCCCCCTCTTGCTGGCGGGAGGGCGAGCGGCGGGCATCAGCGAGGAGCCGGGGTTTCCCCTTTGCGTGGGCGGCCGGTAAGACCCCAGCGCCGCTTCCCAGCTGAGTCCTGAAGCCAAACGCGGAAGTTCGCCTTTGCCGTTTGGCTTCAGGACTCAGCTGGGAAGCGGCGCGAGCGAACGGCGTGGGCGGGCGAAGGGCGGGCGAGCGGCGGGCGCGCGGGCAGGCAGGCGGCGGACAAGCGGCGGGCGGACAAGCGGCGGGCGCGGCAGCAGCGAGGAGCCGAAGATCTGCGTGGGCGGCGGGGAAACCCCAATCTTCGGCTCCTCGCTGCTGCGGCGGAAGTAAAAACACCATCTGCGCATGCGCAGATGTTGTTTTTACTTCAGCACCGCTACTTCGCGAAGAATCGATTGTCGCGAGGGGTCCTGGAACGGAACCCTCACGATAATCGGGGGACCACTGTACTTAGATCGTGTTTTAGGCGACGTAGTTCTAAGCTTTCTAGACCTAGGATTGATAGTCTGCTTTCGTAGGGTATTTGTTTAGCAGAGTTACATTGTCTTGTATGTCTAATTGTCTTGGTGTGCAGTGCTCCGTAGCGAAGTTTTGAGTAGGAGTTGAAACAGTTTGTGTCCAGGATGCGAGGGGTCAGTCAATATTTTCCCCACCCTCTTTTTGATTCGTGCAGTATCCAGGTCCTCAATGGAAGGCAGGTTGACAGTAATTGCTTTTTCTGCAGTTCTGATTCTCCTCTGAAGTCTGTGTCAGTCTTGTTGGGTTGCAGAACCGAACCAGACAGTTATAGAGGTGCAGATGACAGACTCAATGATTCCTCTGTAGAACTGGATCAGCAGCTCCTTGGGCAGTTTGAACTTCCTGAGCTGGCGCAGAAAGAACAGTCTTTGTTGTGCTTTTTTGGTGACGTTTTTGATGCTAGGTGACTATTTTTTTAAAATTTAAGGATGCTTTGATTAGGATACCTTTAAAAGCAAAAACGGCTTTTTAGATCTGGGTCAGCTCCTAAGTCAATTCATATTTCTCTCCTTTCTTCTAGGCTGCCCACCAAGAAACTATTCAAAGAGGTAAGTGGTTTTTGGTCAATTTGGTTATTTGCTTTCATCATCATCACCACCATCACCATCAGTTTAATGACCCCATAATCCCTTGCGAGATGCATACATGTTTCCACATCCCTTCTCTCCTCCCCACACATGTGCACAGTCAAGGGTGGGTAGCAGGCAGGATGGGGTGGAACGCAGTTCCACTGGTGGAAATGAAGATGTGTGCACAGCTCCAGTTGATCGGCAGCTGTCACTTCCTGGATTACTGGTCTCGTCTCAGCTCTCCTTTTTTCCCCTGCTGCGTCTGCGTCTGCGCTCCTTGCTTTTTTCCTCTTTTCCTCCTTCCTGGCCTCGGACGAGCTTCCCTCTCTCCTGCCTGGCTCCCCTCCAGCCTCACGCAGCCATTTCCCCCCTGAGGTCCAAGCAGAAGGCATGGGTGGAAGTGGCACTGCCAACATTTATTATTATTATTATTATTATTATTATTATTATTATTATTATTATTTATTATTTATTAGATTTGTATGCCGCCCCTCTCCGTAGACTCGGGGCGGCTCACAACAGCAAAAAAACAATGTATAACAAATCTAATAATTTACAAATCCCTTATTAAAAAGCAAAAACACACACACAAACATACCATGCATAAACTGTATAGGCCGGGGGGAGATGTCTCAATTACCCCATGCCTGACCGCAAAGGTGGGTTTACGAAGGAGTTTACGAAAGGCGAGGAGGGTGGGGGCAGTTCTAATCTCCGGGGGGAGCTGATTCCAGAGGGTCGGGGCCACCACAGAGAAGGCTCTTCCCCTGGGTCCCGCCAAACGACATTGTTTAGTCGATGGGACCCGGAGAAGGCCAACTCTGTGGGACCTAACTGGTCGCTGGTATTATTATTATTATTATTATTATTATTATTATTATTATTATTAATTTATTAATTTATTAATTTATTAATTTATTAATTTATTAATTTATTTATTTATTATTTAGATTTGTATGCTGCCCACTCCGCAGAATAATTACTATTACTATTACTATTACTATTACTATTACTATTACTATTACTATTACTATTACTATTACTATTACTATTACTATTACTATTACTATTACTATTACTATTACTATTACTATTACTATTTGATCACCGACCTCAGCCCTGCCAGAAAATCTAGGTCTTTATGGCTTTTTGGAAGGCCTGTATCTATTCGTTCTCTTTTGAGTTATTACTCTGTCCTGCTTTTCATCCACTCTGTTTTAACAGAAGTGACCATAGAAGGGAAATTACTGATGTGGTGTGTTCAGATCTTTTTAAATCTATGCTTTCATTTGACGGCTTAGCAAGTAACTCTTCCTTTCTCCTATGGCGGTTGATGGCGAACCTTTTTTTCCTTGGGTGCTGAAAGAACCTGTGCACATGCCATTGCACATGTGTGAGTGCCCACACCCATAATTCAATGCCTAAGAAGGGCAAAAACAGCTTCTCTTGCCCCCTGGAGGCTGGAAATGGCCTGTTTCTCAACTTCTGGTGGGCCCAGTAGGCTCGTGTTTCACCCTCCCCAGGCTCCAAAGGCTTCCCTGCAGCCAGGGGAGGGTAAAAAATGACCTCCCCCATCCCCTGGAGGCTCTCTGGAAGCCAAAAACGTCCTCCCTGAGCCTCTGTGCGAGCCCAAAATCAGCTGGCCGGCCCTCACATGCAGGTTGGAGCTGAGCTAGGGCAATGGCTCGCATGCCAGCAGATATGACTATGTGTGCCACCTGTGGGAAGGAAAGAAGGAAGGGAGGAAGGAAGGGAGGAAGGGAGGGAGGGAGGAAACGTTTAAACTTTAATTCTGTAGAAGAGAACAAAAACAGAAATTTCATCAGAGATAAACAAAATCAAAGTTAGGAAGGAAGGAAGGAAGGAAGGAAGGAGAGGAAGGAGGGAGGGAGGGAGGAAGGAGAGGAAGGAGGGAGGGAGGGAGGAAGGAAGGAGATGAAGGAGGGAGGGAGGGAGGGAGGGAGGAAGGAGAGGAAGGAAGGAAAGAAAGGAAAGAGGGAGGGAGGGAGGAAAGAAGGAAGGAAAGAAGGAACGAACGAATGAATGAAACTTTTGAACTTTAATTCTGTAGAAGAGAACAGAGACAGAGCAATTTCAAATTTTGAAAAGCAAGGAAGGAAGGAAGGAAGGAAGGAAGGAAGGAAGGAAGGAAGGAAACTTTTGAACTTTAATTCTGTAGAAGAGAACAGAAACACAAATTTCATCAGAGATTAGCAAAATCAAAGTTGGGAAGGAAGGAAGGAAAGAAAGAAAGAAAGAAAGAAAGAAAGAAAGAAAGAAAGAAAGAATCAAGGAACCAATGTGTAAATAAATCCTCTCTTTTTAAAACAGAAACCACAAAGCACAGCCTAAGACCATATGCCTTAACCATCCCAGTCCGCAGCAGCGCAGATGGAAGCTTTGTTTCCAACTATATTTCTGGAAGACACTTGAGAAGATTAGCAAGGGATGTTTCACCCACCCAACCCAAGGAACTCTACTTCAATGTATCCGCTTTTGGGAGAGAATTTCACCTCCGATTGAGACCTAACACTCGTCTAATAGCTCCTGGCGCAGTGGTGGAGTGGTATGAAGATTCCCCATCGGTCCACAACGAAACGGAAGAGGATCACCAGCATCAAGGCGAGGGGGTCACGGAGAGACTATGGAAAAAGGAATCCCTTTGGACCAACTGTGCTTACGTTGGAGATCTGGTGGATATTGCAGGAGCTTCCGTCGCCATGAGCAACTGTGATGGCCTGGTAAGATACACATTTTAAAGCAGATGCTGTTATTCTCGAAATAATAGTAAATACTCTTAGCTCAGGGTTTTAGATCTTGGCAGCGGTTTGCTCCCCAAGCTTGTTTCAATGTAAGTTTCTGAATGTTTCGCTACCACGCTAGGCAACATCATCACTAGGGTTCAACAGTGCAGTCAGGCGGTAGGGAAAGCAAGTAGGATGCTTGGCTGCATAGCTAGAGGTATAACAAGCAGGAAGAGGGAGATTATGATCCCGCTATATAAAATGCTGGTGAGACCACATTTGGAGTACTGTGTTCAGTTCTGGAGACCTCACCTACAAAAAGATATTGACAAAATTGAGCGGGTCCAAAGACGGGCTACAAGAATGGTGGAAGGTCATAAGCATAAAACGTATCAGGAAAGACTTCATGAACTCAATCTGTATAGTCTGGAGGACAGAAGGAAAAGGGGGGACATGATCGAAACATTTAAATATATTAAAGGGTTAAATAAGGTCCAGGAGGGAAGTGTTTTTAATAGGAAAGTGAACACAAGAACAAGGGGACACAATCTGAAGTTAGTTGGGGGAAAGATCAAAAGCAACGTGAGAAAATATTATTTTACTTAAAGAGTAGTAGATCCTTGGAACAAACTTCCAGCAGACGTGGTTGGTAAATCCACAGTAACTGAATTTAAACATGCCTGGGATAAACATATATCCATTGTAAGATAAAATACAGGAAATAGCATAAGGGCAGACTAGATGGACCATGAGGTCTTTTTCTGCCGTCAGACTTCTATGTTTCTATGTTCTCTTTTGCTTATCAATGTTGGGTCAGTGTGGTCAGTTGGTCCTGTGATTGGTTGTTCGTTTGGAGCTATATTTAAATTTGGAGCAGCTGATTGGTTCTCCTGTCAATTGATCATTTGAATGGTCTAGTTACTTATGTATTTTTTAAGATAATTGTTTTAATTAAAAAGACTTTATTTAAACAAAACATACAGAGTCCATAAACATATTTACAATCATACATTCCAATAGGTGTAGATTAAATAGAAAAGAGAGAAAGAGAAATAGAAAGAAAAAAAGGAGAAAATAGAGAAGTAGGGGAGAGAAACAAGGATAGCTGACTATTACTGTTGTCTCAACTGTTTGTGAATTTATTTTTTACTTATTTATTTATTTTGTCCAATACACAATGAGAGTTTTAGTGGGTATATATATGTCACATGCTTTTTTGATGAATTTGAAAATTAAGGGAGACTAGGATAGATCTATTTTGGCCTTATTTTGGCCTCATCAGCTAGCCATACCCACTGGGACTTGAACCTGCAACCTTTGCCTTGTAAGGCAGAGAATTATCCTCTAGGCTACAGTATCCAATCCCTTCAGCTCTGCACAGGGAAGGGTTACATATTATTGTGTCGAATCACCCTGGTGTATTGAAGGAACATCACAGCTCCTTATTTGCCTCTCGGCAAACCCAACCCAGAGCCATTTCCAAGGCAGTTAATTTTATTGATAGCCGACAATTCTATCTGTATGTGTCACATGTTTTTTTGCTGAATTTGAAAATTAAGGGAGACTAGGATAGATCTATTTCGGCCTTATTTTGGCCTCATCAGCTAGCCATACCCACTGGGACTTGAACTTGCAACCTTTGCCTTGTAAGGCAGAGAATTATCCTCTAGGCTACAGTATCCAATCCCTTCAGCTCTGCACCCGGGAAGGGTTATATATTTTTGTGTCGAATATATACACACATAGTAAAATACATGGTGAAGGTTGTAGAGGAGATACTCATAGTAAAATACATCTATGAAAGAATAGATTCCTCTTAGGAATCTGGATAGGTCAACCATAGATAATCCAAGGATAAAGTGTTGGGGGTTTGGGGATGACACTATGGAGTCTGGTACTGAGTTCCACGCTTCGACAACTCGGTTACTGAAGTCGTATTTTTTACAGTCAAGTTTGGAGCGGTTAATATTAAGTTTAAGTTTAAACTTAAGTTTAAGAGAAACAAGAATAGCCAACTGTTACTGCTGTCTCAACTGTTTGTGAATGTTTCATGGAGTTTCATGGAGAAAAGATACAACATATAAAACATTTCTAAGCCAATTAATAGAATAGTTCGTTTAAAAATTATCTTAAAACTAATCATTTAAAATCGAACAGTCACATGCATACTATCACATCCAATACATTCTCGTGACCCCAGGCCTGACGACATAGGTGTTTTTAATAGGAAAGTGAACACAAGAACAAGGGGGCACAATCTGAGCTTAGTTGGAGGAAAGATCTGAAGCAACATGAGAAAATATTATTTTACTGAAAGAGTAGTAGATGCTTGGAACAAACTTCCAGCAGATGTGGTTGGTAAAGCCACAGGAATTGAATTTAAACACGCCTGGGATAAACATATATCCTTCCTAAGATAAAAAACAGGAAATAGTGTAAGGGCAGACTAGATGGACCATGAGGTCTTTTTCTGCCGTCAATCTTCTATATTTCTATGTATAGTCTGAAGGGAAAGGGGGGACATGATCGAAACATTTAAATATGTTCAAGGGTTTTTTTATAATAATGGGTTTTTAACTGTTTTTAGTATTGGATTATTGTTATATGCTGTTTCATGTTGCTTTTAGCCGCCCCGAGTCTCTGGAGAGGGGCGGCATACAAATCCAATAAATAAATAAATGAAATAAATAAATAAATAAGGTCCAGGAGGGAAGTGTTTTTAATAGGAAAGTGGACACAAGAACAAGGGGACACAATCTGAGGTTAATTGGGGGAAAGATCTGAAGCAACATGAGAAAATATTATTTTACTGAAAGATTAGTAGATGCTTGGAACAAACTTCCAGCAGACATGGTTGGTAAATCCACAGTGACTGAATTTAAACATGCCTGGGATAAACATATATCCATCCTAAGATAAAATACAGGAAATAGTATAAGGGCAGACTAGATGGACCATGAGGTCTTTTTCTGCCATCAGTCTTCTATGTTTCTAGGTGCGTTTTCAGGTTCTTACGAAAGGCAAGGAGGGTGCGAATCGCTAGGGAGAGCTGATTCCAGAGGGCCGGGCCCCCCACAGAGAAGGCTCTTCCCCTAGGTCCCGCCAGCCAACATTGTCTGGCTGATGGGACCCTGATGAGACCCACTCTGTGGGACCTGACCAGACACTGGGATTCATGCGGCAGAAGGTGGTCTCGGAGATAGTCTGGTCCTATGCCATGTAGGGCTTTATAGGTCATAACCAACACTTTGAATTGTGTCCGGAAACCAATCGGCAGCCAATGCAATCCGCCCCTGTTCCCAGCCTAAAGCAAGCTGGACTCCTGGGAGTTCTAGTCCTTGCCAACGTATCTGGACGGCTTCCATGGAAGCTATGATACAAGTTGGAGGTTTTGAAAGTGAGACAGGAGTGGAAGGCCAGCTCTTTCCAAAATGGACTGGAAGCCAAATTCCATCCAAATTGAAGTTTTGCATGCGACCGCTTGTTCGGCAGACGTGTGAACAGGCGGAGAAGGCTGGCGCTAGCACCCTGGGACTTGTGGCAAAGTGATAGATCCATGCTGGAATCCAATCTCTTTGGAATCGTTATGGATCTGTTCTGGATGGTGTACTGTCGGGCTCTCTGGTAGAATCCTCCCAAAAATTCACAGGTACAAATTTCAGACACACACACGTTTGAAAATTCAAAACAATGTTCTTTATAATGAAAATTCACTTAAACCAAGCCCTCTTTTTGTAGAGCAAAGAGCACTCGTCTCCAAACAAACTGGTAATTTGTACAAGTCCCTTATCAGTTCTGTGATACTTAGCTTGCAGGCAATTCACTGTCCTTCTTCTTTCACAAAGTGAAACACACTTGGCTCTGGTTTAGTTTGAAAGCAGGGAAAAATCAGCACACAAAAGGTCAAAGTCAGTAAAGCAGTCACGAAACACAACGATCAGATAATCCTCCACAATGGCCAAACCCACAGGCTGCTCTTTATAGCAGCCTCACTAATGACCACAGCCCCACCCAACCACAGGTGGCCTCATTTTCTTTGATAATAATCTCTCAGTTGTTGTTGCCTATGCATCGCTCTCCGCATGCGTGGCTGTATCATTCACTCTTGTTCTGAATCCAAGGAGGAGCTAGATAATTGATCTCCTTCTGAGCTGTCTGCCACACTCTCCTCCTCCCTGTCACTCATGTCTTCTTGGTCAGAGGAGCCTTCATCAGCAGATTCCACCGGGGGGGGGGGCAAAACAGGCCTGCAGCATGTGGATGTCTCCCCCACATCCACAGTCCTTGGGGCAGGAGCTGGGCCAGAGCTAACCACAACAGATGGACTCCATTCCCTGCATATAAATTTGCTTTTGGCTCTATGGAGAGAATTGCCCCTTCTTTTCTCTACAATTCCTTTCTTTTCTTTTCCTTTCCCGCCGTTCTCTGTTGGAAAAGTTCCCGAACAATATGTGCCAAATCCACCTCATTTTTTTTCTGAGAAATGCACTCTCAAATTGCGGAAAGCATAGTTTTAAGAAACGGCCTTGAACTGGCCTCTTTTGCAGGCTTTCCCAGATGTTGCAACCTCTGCTGGGAAGAAGACCTCTTGGGTTCCACAATGGAATCAATTATTATTATTATTATTATTATTATTATTATTATTATTATTATTTTAAAAATTATTATTTTCAAAGACAAAACAAGACATACATACAAGACATCCGCTCTTGATCGAAGTCTTTGGTAAAAACCTATTTGTTGATTAGAAGATCAGGTCAAAGGAAAAATAACGTATTTCATATTTCTGTTATATATAATTTCTTTGGGCCAATCACCAGGAGATAGTGAGTTCTAGTTCCGCCTTAAACATGAAAGCTGGTTGGGTGACTTTGGGCCAATCACCAGGAGATAGTGAGTTCTCGTTCCACCTTAAACATGAAAGCTGGTTGGGTGACTTTGGGCCAATCACCAGGAGATAGTGAGTTCTAGTTCCGCCTTAAACATGAAAGCAGGTTGGGTGACTTTGGGCCAATCACCAGGAGATAGTGAGTTCTAGTTCCGCCTTAAACATGAAAGCTGGTTGGGTGACTTTGGGCCAATCACCAGGAGATAGTGAGTTCTAGTTCCGCCTTAAACATGAAAGCAGGTTGGGTGACTTTGGGCCAATCACCAGGAGATAGTGAGTTCTAGTTCCGCCTTAAACATGAAAGCTGGCTGGATGACTGGGCCAATCACCAGGAGATAGTGAGTTCTGGTTCCGCCTTAAACATGAAAGCTGGCTGGATGACTTTGGGCCAATCACCAGGAGATAGTGAGTTCTAGTTCCGCCTTAAACATGAAAGCTGGGTGGGTGACTGAGCCAATCACCAGGAGATAGTGAGTTCTGGTTCCGCCTTAAACATGAAAGCTGGCTGGATGACTTTGGGCCAATCACCAGGAGATAGTGAGTTCTAGTTCCGCCTTAAACATGAAAGCTGGCTGGATGACTGAGCCAATCACCAGGAGATAGTGAGTTCTGGTTCCGCCTTAAACATGAAAGCTGGGTGGGTGACTTTGGGCCAATCACTTTCTTTCCACACAACCCACCTTGCAAGATTTGTTGTTGTCGTAAAAGGAGGAAGAGGTATAAGTATTATGTAAATTGCTAGTAAAATAATAAAGGCGGGATAAAAATCTAATCAATAAAATTAATAAAATAAAAAAGGTTCTACATAGAAGTAAAGTTTGGGAAGGATCGGTTTCAAATGAAAAAAAAAATTCCACCTTCTTCCTAGCATGTTTACCTCTTAGAAACATAGAAACATAGAAGTCTGACGGCAGAAAAAGACCTCATGGTCCATCTAGTCTGCCCTTATGCTATTTCCTGTATTTTATCTTAGGATGGATCTATGTTTATCCCAGGCATGTTTAAATTCAGTTACTGTGGATTTACCAACCACATCTGCTGGAAGTTTGTTCCAAGGATCTACTACTCTTTCAGTGAAATAATATTTTCTCACGTTGCTTTTGATCTTTCCCCCAACTAACTTCAGATTGTGTCCCTTTGTTCTTGTGTTCCCTTTCCTATTAAAAACACTTCCCTCCTGAACCTTATTTAACCCTTTAACATATTTAAATGTTTCAATCATGTCCCCCCTTTTCCTTCTGTCCTCCAGACTATACAGACTGAGTCCATGAAGTCTTTCCTGATACGTTTTATGCTTCAGACCTTCCACCATTCTTGTAGCCCGTCTTTGGACCCCTTCAATTTTGTCAATATCTTTTTGTAGGTGAGGTCTCCAGAACTGAACGCTGTATTCCAAATGTGGTCTCACCAGCGCTCTATATAAGGGGATCACAATCTCCCTCTTCCTGCTTGTTATACCTCTAGCTATGCAGCCAAGCATCCTACTTGCTTTTCCTACCGCCCGACCACACTGCTCACCCATTTTGAGACTGTCAGAAATCACGACCCCTAAATCCTTCTCTTCTGAAGTTTTTGCTAACACAGAACTGCCAATGCAATACTCAGATTGAGGATTCTTCTTTCAGTATATCCCCCACCCCATAATTAACTAAACTGCAGAATGGAACTGACAAGTGGGTTTTAGGAGGGTTTTGGGGTTGTTTTGGAACTTTTCCTGTGGCTGTAATAAGGCTGATTTAATAAAATAAAAAATCTCACACACGCAATAATTCATTTATCTCCTCTGCTGTCATATTATCTGGATTTATTATGATGGAGTATGATCTAGGGAAATGTCCTTTTTTGGCAATGGGAATTTAAATGTTTTTCAGGTGGTTTCATTCATTTTCCTCCCTTCCTCGCTTCCAAGAAAGGATGAATGAAAAATTCAATAAGTCCCTTGATAAAATCCAGAAATTGAACGCATGTATGAGAAAGAATCTGTGTACCGGGATAACGATGGGAGAATAATCCAAAACATATTAACCGACCTCCTGGTCTAAACGACCCTTTCCAAGAATGACATGTTAAGTTACATTCAGATTTAAGGCTGTTTCCAACCAGGAATATTTATTTAGTTTCAACCAGCAGAAACTTTGCTTTGATGAGAAGATAAATATGAACCTGAATTCGAAAGAGATGCTCATATAGCAAAAGCGGTTTTTACAACCTTGTGCAAATACTTGCAACCACTTAGTGACCATTCAAAGTTACAATGGCACTGAAAAAATACATTATTATTATTATTATGTCAGTACAAAACAGCAAACAAGATCACTATGCTGGATTTCATATTTCATCACCTGTCGGGCATTTTCCAAGCACCTAGGACTGCCTGATGTAGCGGCGAATTATGTTTGCTGATCCCAGTAAAGCGGCCTTTTGCAATTGACAGATGGAGATTTTGTCAATTCCGATGGTTTTCAAATGTCCGCTGAGATCCTTTGGCACTGCGCCCAGAATTCATCCGGAACCACCTTCTACCGTACAAATCCCAGCGGCCGATAAGGTCCCACAGAGTTGGCCTTCTCCGGGTCCCGTCGACCAAACAATGTTGTTTGGCGGTCCCCAGGGGAACAGCCTTCTCTGTGGCGGCCCCGGCCCTCTGGAATCAACTCTCCCCAGAGATTAGAACGGCCCCCACCCTCTTTGTCTTTCACAAATTACTCAAGACCCACCTTTATCGCCAAGCATGGGGGAGTTAAGATATTCCTTCCCCCTAGGCCATTACAAGTTATGCATGGTATGTTAATGTGTATGTTTGGTTTTATAATAAGGGTTTTTAGTTGTTTTATTAATTGGATTGTTACATGCTGTTTTTTTATCATTGTTGTTAGCCGCCCCGAGTCTACGGAGAGGGGCGGCATACAAATCCAATAAATAATAATAATAATTTAAAAAACCATTTTTTCTTATTCCCCCCAATAGTTGGGGATAGCCGCTCCGAGTCTTCGGAGAGGGGCGGCATACAAATCTAATAAATAATAATAATAATAAAGTTATTAATACTTTTAATTTTTTCCCTAATTGAAAAATACATTGCCGAACGCAACTGCAGTATGATTAAAAGGAATCTCTTTAGGGGGTCCTATGCCAGGGTATATAAGTAGGTGTAATGGAACATTCTGGAGCAACTCCAACTGCTGTTCTACATATGTTCAGCTAATCATCTCAACCAAAATTAAGATACTTTGCATATTTCTTCCAGTCGTTGGGAGAGAGATGACACTATTATGCTAATCAAACAAATGCATTCCAGATGTGAGGAATAGGATATTTTTCTAAATCTCTCCTCTGGAGAAACAGATGTTGGCTGGATTTTGCAGGATTTTGTCTTGCTGGGTTACTGGATAAGCCAATTCTCTTGAGTTTGAATTACAGGTAGTCGGAATAACACAGTTGGGAGGGTCCTTGGAGGTCTTCTAGTCCAACCCCCTACTCAATAACAATAACATTTACAATGAAGCAGAGACAGGTTACAAGCGGTGTGCCACAAGGGTCTGTTCTGGGTCCTATTCTTTTTAATATGTTTGTGGGTGACATAGGGGAAGGTTTGGTAGGGAAGGTTTGCCTATCTGCCGATGACTCTAAAGTGTGCAATAAGGTTGATATTCCTGGAGGGGTCTGTAATATTGTAAATGATTTAGCTTTACTAGATAAATGGTCAGAGCAATGGAAACTGCAGTTTAATGTTTCCAAATGTAAAATAATGCACTTGAGGAAAAGGAATCCTCAATCTGAGTATTGCATTGGCAGTTCTGTGTTAGCAAAAACTTCAGAAGAGAAGGATTTAGGGGTAGTGATTTCTGACAGTCTCAAAATGGGTGAACAGTGCAGTCAGGCGGTAGGGAAAGCAAGTAGGATGCTTGGCTGCATAGCTAGAGGTATAAGAAGCAGGAAGAGGGAGATTGTGATCCCCTTATATAGAGCGCTGGTGAGAATCGGCGACTTACAGCACATATGTTTTGACGAGGGCCGTCAGAGGGGAAAGCAGTTCTTTTAGCTTCCCCCTTTCCTCTCTGTAAATCGGGCAGTGTTCGGTGTGACTCTGACAGTTTTTCATCTCAGGGTTTTTTAAAAAAAAAATTAAAAAACCAGCAGCAGGTATGTTGTGACGCAGGTTTCGTACAACCGTTGAACCGATCACACCTTAAGCCAACAGAGCGGGGAGAAAGGTAGCTGTGTCTCGCTGGCCCTCGAGGGTGTGTGTGTTTTTAGAAGTAGGGCAGCAGCAGGTTTATAAAAGCCCATTTCATGTCCAGTCTTTGAGAAGTTCAAGGCCGGAGGGCTGTCTCCAGAGAGGGCTGCCTCTGCCCCTCTTACCTTGGACCCCCACCAATTTCTCCACCTCCCTTCTGCCTGGCCTTGTGTATTTGTCTTGGCAGGTCAACAAGAGCTGCTCTCCCCGAAGCGTAGCGTAGCCCTTCGACTGATGAAACACAGAGGTTTTCCCCTCCTTTTTCAGGGCAGCTATTTAGTAAGGTCCAAAGACATAGTGATAAGTGATGGGAGAACCAAACTTGCACAATTCGGGTCCATACCAAATTTTGCGGTGTTCGGTATGCCGAACACAAACCTGATTTTTTTTGAAACTTTGGGCAAACTTCGGGGTCGCGTTTGGCATTCGGAGCTTTGACATCACCGGCAGGTTGCTAAGGACGCTGAGGTGATCACTTCCTGGATTTCATGGAATCCAGGAAGTGATCACCTTGGCATACTTAGCAACCTGCCGGTGATGTCAAAGCTCTGCCCCCAGAATCTCGTCGTGGGAGGGATTCTCCAGCTCCTTCAAAGGGAGGTCTTCACGTAAAAATAAACATTGTTATTTTTACAAAAAAGGATGCCGCAGCGGCGCTGCAAGCAAAGGGCAGTCCTTTCACGTAAAAATAAACATGTTTATTTTTACCTGAAAGGACCGCCCTTTGCTTCCATGGAATCCAGGAAGTGATCACCTTGGCATACTTAGCAACCTGCCGGTGATGTCAAAGCTCTGCCCCCAGAATCTCGTCGTGGGAGGGATTCTCCAGCTCCTTCAAAGGGAGGTCTTCACGTAAAAATAAACATTGTTATTTTTACAAAAAAGGATGCCGCAGCGGCGCTGCAAGCAAAGGGCAGTCCTTTCACGTAAAAATAAACATGTTTATTTTTACCTGAAAGGACCACCCTTTGCTTCCATGGAATCCAGGAAGTGAGCACCTTGGCGTCCTTAGCAACCTGCCGGTGACGTCAAAGCTCCGAACACCGAACGCGACCCCAAACTTTGCCTGAAGTTTCAAAAAATGTCCGGTTTCGTGTTCGGCATACCGAACACCGCACAATTCGGTACGGACCCAAATTGTGTGGGTTCGGTTCGCCCATCCCTCGCACTACCTCCCATACACGTGGTGTATTTTTTTGGATTTTTTTTAATTCACCTCACCTTCTTCCTTTGGCAGTGACTGTCCTCCTCCTCTTCTTCCTCCTCCTCCCACCCAAATTCCGAGCTTTTATTCCTTTCCCAATGGGTTTGCACGCATTATTTGCTTTTACATTGATTCCTATGGGAAAAATTGCTTCTACTTAAGAACATTTCTACTTAAGAACCTGGTCACCAAACAAATTAAGTTCTTAAGTGGAGGTACCGCTGTATTTTGTACCAGTATTTTACATTTGTTTTTAATGTAAACCTTGGCACGAGTTATATTTTCATGTTTTGCTACTTAACTTTAGCTTATTATACGGCATTTTAACTCATTTATTTAAATTCTCTTTATTTTGCATTTTTAAAATGTATCTTTTTCTTTTCTTTACGCTGAGAGCATATGCACCAAGACAAATTCCTTGTGTATCCAATCACATTTGGCCAATAAAATTCTATTCTATTCTATTTTATCTAATTTTATTGCATTTTAAACAGTTTACACTATTGTATGGTGTTTGATAAGTCGCAGTTTTATGATGACCGAAGTGGTCACTATTTTTACTTTGATAGGGTCAATTGACTAATCAAATAAAATTGAGCTGAAATTGATATTTCGCTTGATGCACATGTGCAGAAGCTGAATCTCATGCCGACGGGCACATATGCTCCTGTCGTATACGCGAGCACCCATGATAGAAGGCGCACTAGTATCCTCAATCTGAGTATTGCATTGGCAGTTCTGTGTTAGCAAAAACTTCAGAAGAGAAGGATTTAGGGGTAGTGATTTCTGACAGTCTCACAATGCGTGAACAGTGCAGTCAGGCGGTAGGGAAAGCAAGTAGGATGCTTGGCTGCATAGCTAGAGGTATAACAAGCAGGAAGAGGGAGATTGTGATCCCCTTATATAGAGCGCTGGTGAGACCACATTTGGAATACTGTGTTCAGTTCTGGAGATCTCACCTACAAAAAGATATTGACAAAATTGAATGGGCCCAAAGACAGGCTACAAGAATGGTGGAAGGTCTTAAGCATAAAACGTATCAGGAAAGGCTTCATGAACTCAATCTGTATAGTCTGGAGGACAGAAGGAAAAGGGGGGACATGATCGAAACATTTCAATAGGTTAAAGGGTTAAATAAGGTCCAGGAGGGAAGTGTTTTTAATAGGAAAGTGAACACAAGAACAAGGGGACACAATCTGAAGTTAGTTGGGGGAAAGATCAAAAGCAACATGAGAAAATATTATTTGACTGAAGGAGTAGTAGATGGCTGGAAGAAACTTCCAGCTGACGTGGTTGGTCAATCAACTCAATCTGTATAGTCTGGAGGACAGAAGGGAAAGGGGGGACATGATTGAAATATTTAAATATGTTAAAGGGTTAAATAAGTTCCAGGAGGGAAATGTTTTTAATAGGAAAGTGAACACAAGAACAAGGGGACACAATCTGAAGTTAGTTGGGGGAAAGATCAAAAGCAACATGAGAAAATATTATTTGACTGAAGGAGTAGTAGATGCTTGGAAGAAACTTCCAGCAGACGTGGTTGGTCAATGAACTCAATCTGTATAGTCTGAAGGACAGAAGGGAAAGGGGGGACATGATCATAATATTTAAATATGTTAAAGGGTTAAATAAGGTTCAGGAGGGAAGTGTTTTTAATAGGAAAGTCAAGGCAAGAACAAGGGGACACAATCTGAAGTTAGTTGGGGGAAAGATCAAAAGCAACATGAGAAAATATTATTTTATTGAAAGAGTAGTAGATCCTTGGAACAAACTTCCAGCAGACGTGGTAGATAAATCCACAGTAACTGAATTTAAACATGCCTGGGATAAACATATATCCATCCTAAGATAAAATACAGAAAATAGTATAAGGGCAGACTAGATGGATCATGAGGTCTTTTTCTGCCGTCAGACTTCTATGTTTCTATGTTTCTATGTTAGTAGTGCCAAAGAGGATCAAACCATCAGTGGCAGGAATATATTTTGCTACTGTGATAAATCAATGGGACAGATTAATGCAGATTTTCCTTGGTTCCCCAAATGTGTCATTTTCCCAGTTCTACGTAGAGATGCTGTGAATTAAATCTCTGCTTCTCTATACGTTAAGCGGTGACGGGCCACCCAAATCTTGATGCCAGATCCAGTTCCAAGCTTCAAGCCCTTGAAGTCCTCCGAAGTTGGGCGCGATCCCAAAAGATGCTCTGTTGTTTTTAAGAGTTGCAAATTTCCAACAGATGCTCAACGTGAATTACGCTTTGGGCAAACTTAACATTTCTCCACGCTTCAGTAAAAATGAAATGAAGTTGCTGATTGACTGGGTTGGCATTAGTTCCAGAGCTACCTTGAGGATGTAGAGTGAGAAACAGTGGCGCGGCTTGTAAGAGGACTCGCGCCAAGTCCACATTGAGGATCAAGGGGCCATCTGGAGAGGTCAAAGAGGCCATTTACATTAACGCTGAGCAGCCCCCTCTCAACAGCTCCTGCCCCAAGGACTGTGGATGTGGGGGAGACATCCACATGCTGCAGGCCTGTTTTGCCTCTGGTGGAATCTGCTGATGAAGGCTCCTCTGACCAAGAAGACATGGAGAAAAAGAAAGTATGGATCATCGACATCGCAATCCCAGGGGACAGCAGAATTGAGGAGAAGCAGCTAGAGAAATTAGTGAAATACGAAGATCTAAAAATCGAGCTGCAACGACTCTGGTATAAGCCAGTGAAAGTGGTCCCAGTGGTACTTGGCACACTGGGCGCAGTGCCAAAGGATCTCAGCAGACATTTGAAAACCATCGGAATTGAACAAATCTCCATCCGTCAATTGCAAAAGGCCGCTTTACTGGGATCGGCAAACATAACTCGCCGCTACATCACGCAGTCCTAGGTGCTTGGGAAGCGCCCGACTGGTGATGAAATACGAAATCCAGCATAGTGATCTCGTTTGCTGTGTTGCATTGACATAATAATGATAATAGTAATAATAATAATAATAATAATAATAATAATAATAATAATAATAATAATAAACAACAACAACAACTACATTTTCTATCCTGCTTCTTCAGAGTCTACACACATATGGTGCAGAGAAAAATCTGATGTCTCCCAGACTTTTAATGATATTTTAAGATATGCTGGACTAGAAACCGGGAGTTCTAGTATTATGTTAGGCCTGGGAAATGGTTGGGTGACTTTGAGCCAATCACCAGCAGGAAGTGAGTTCCAGTCGCACGTTAGGCTTGAAAGTCAGCTGGGGAACTTTGCACCTGTCACCAGGAGACTGTGAGTTCTAGCACTTACATTAGGCATGAAAAATGTTTGGGGGACTTTGAGTAAATCACCAGCAGGAAGTGACTTCTAGCCCCACCTTAGGCATGAAAGCTGTTTGGGTGACTTTGGGCCAGTCACCAGGTGACAGTGAGTTCTAGTCGCACCTGAACCTTGTGGGTTCAGTACAAAACCTTAAAATGTGACTGTGCTCCTCAACCAATAATGCTGTCTATCATTTGTCCTTTTTGTGGCTATTCAAATAGTGTGAAAAAGAGTCTAAGAACTTATTCGAAAACTTATCTTGGTCGGTAAGCCATTCCCACCCTGTCACATGACCTTTAAGCCACACCCTGGTCACATGATTGTCAAGCCACTCCCACCTGGTCACATGGCTGACAAGCCACTCCTACCCACAAAATAAACCACGCCCACAGTGTGGCATTAAAAATTTTGGCGGCCCATCACTGCTCCAGCTCCTTAATTATTTTTGTTGTTCTTCTCTGCACTCTTTTCAGAGTTGATGTTCCAATACAGTGGTACCTCATGATACGAACTTAATTGGTTCCAGGAGGAGGAGGTTCGTAAGGTGAAAAGTTCGTAAGATGAAACAATGTTTCCCATAGGAATCAATGTAAAAGCAAATAATGATTACAAATCCTTCAGGAAAATCCCAAACTTTAGAAGGGAGGTGAACAGAGGGCAGGGAGGAGCAGCTAAAGGGAGCGGGTGGAAGAAGCAAGGCTAGGCTAAAGGGTGAGTGGGAAGGAAGAAAGGCAAGGGGGGCGCCCCTCCCTTTTCTTTTTTTCAAAAGACACCGTTTCAGTGCCTTTGCAAGCATGCAAAATCTTTACTCCTCCAAGCTGCCCCTCCCTTTTCTTTCTTAAAAAGACACCGTTTCAGTGCCTTTGCAAGCATGCAAAATCTCTACTCCTCCAAGCTGCCCCTCCCTTTTCTTTCTTCAAAAAAAGGGGAAAAAAGAAACCCCTTCATCCCAGCAGCAGCTGCTTGGGTTCGTAAGGTGAAAATAGTTCGGAAGAAGAGGCAAAAAAATCTTAAACACCGGGTTCGTATCTTGAAAAGTTTGTTAGAAGAGGCGTTCGTAAGATGAGGTACCACTGTATTTGGATTTATTGCTTTGAAGGCAGCTTTCTCATAAGGTCAAAAAGCACAGCGGACTTCCAAGTGATGTGTTTTACCAGCTCTGGCTCGAAGATGTAACACAAACCCTCTCTCTTGCTGGAGAAGCAATCACTTATTCCTCTCTTCCCAGTGAAAGAGAATTGGCTCAATTCCCAACTGCCTTTTTACTGTGAAATTCATCAGGCTGGATTCTTATTTCAGCGAAATAATCAATGCAGGCTGTGACCTTCCAATGCAATTTCTTTTCCCCCCTGCTGGACCAAACCAAGTTCTTGACGGTCATCCCTACAAGAAGCAGCAGGACAGCCAGATAGCAATAGCGTTTAGACTTATGAGAGTCGCCCAGAAAGTAATGCACCACATTTTTTTTCTCAGCCTACAGAAATGGTACCAATGCAAAACTTTAGATATACATTATTTGAATTTTCAGGAGTGTGTGTGTAAATTTTGCATTTCTTCAGACAGATAGCGTAGCTGCAGCTGTGTTTCGAAATGGCGTCTGTAAGAGATGTACGTCACAAGCAGCGTGTCGTCATTGAATTTCTCACTGCGGAGAAAGAAACTGTTGGGAACATTCACAAATGTTTGTGTACAGTTTATGGAGAATCTGCAGTCGACAGAAGTACGGTTAGTCGCTGGGCACAGAGGGTGAGGCCATTAGAAGATGGTTCAACAGAGCTCCAAGGCTTCGTGACCAGAACAAGAAGTGGTACCGACAGGGCATCCAAGCCCTTGTGTCTCGCTGGAGGAAGGCCATAGAATGGGACGGAGATTATGTGGAAAAATAGGGAGTGTAGAAGAAACATCCTTCTTTCTTGTGTGTAAGTTTCATTGTGTTCAATAAATAATTGTTGAAGAAAAAAATGTGGTGCATTACTTTCTGGGCGAGCCTCATTTATACCACTTCACAGTGCTTTACAGCCCTCTCTAAGCGGTTTCCAGAGAGTAAGCATAGTGCTCCCAATACCCATATTTCACCATCACTCCGCAGATTGCACTGGCTGCCGATTAGTTTCTGGACACAATTCAAAGTGTTGGTTATGACCAACAAAGCCCTACATGGCATCGGGCCAGATTACCTCCAAGACCGCCTTCTGACGCACGAATCCCAGCGCCCGGTCAGGTCCCACAGAGTCGGCCTCCTCCGGGTCCCGTCAACCAGACAATGCCGCCTGGCGGGGACTTCTCTGTGGGGGCCCCGACCCTCTGGAATCAGCTCCCCCTGGAGATCCGTAATGCCCCCACCCTCCTCACCTTCCGTAAAAGTTTAAAGACCTATTTATGCCACCAGGCTTGGGGCCATTAGATCCTAGCCCCCTGGTCGACGTGAGTGTTTTAGTTATGTTTTGTTGAATGAATGATAATGAATGCTTTTGAACTATATTGGAGTTTTTAAAGTCTTTTTAATCATATTAATTGGATTTTTAGATGTATTTGCTATGTTCTTTTGATATGTTGTGAGCTGCCTTGAGTCCTCGGAGAGGTGCGGCATACAAATCCGATAGATAGATAGATAGATGGATGGATGGATAGATAGATAGATAGATGATAGATAGATTGATAGATAGATAGATAGATAGATAGATAGATGATAGATAGATAGATAGATAGATAGATAGATGATAGATAGATAGATAGATAGATAGATAGGTAGGTAGCTAGATAGGTAGCTAGATAGGTAGCTAGATAGGTAGCTAGATAGGTAGAGAGAGAGATAATAGATAGATGGATGGATGGATAGATAATAGATAGATAGATAGATAGATAGATAGATAGATAGATAGATAGAAAGATAGATAGATAGATGATTGATAGATAGGTAGGTGCGTAGGTAGGTAGGTAGGTAGGTAGAGCGAGAGATAATAGATGAATGGATGGATGGATGATAGGTAGGTAGGTAGGTAGGTAGAGAGATAATAGATAGATGGATGGATGGATGGATAGATGATAGCTAGCTAGCTAGGTAGATAGGTAGATAGGTAGATAGGTAGATAGGTAGAGAGAGAGATAATAGATAGATGGATGGATGGATGGATGGATGGATAGATGATAGATAGATAGGTAGGTAGGTAGGTAAGGTAGTTAGGTAGGTAGGTAGATAGAGATATAATAGATAGATAGATAGATAGATAGATAGATAGATAGATAGATAGATAGATAGATAGATAGATAGATAGATAGATAGATAGATAGATAGAATAAAATAAATCTTGGTCCTTATTTTACTGACCTTGAACCGGTTCTATTTTATTTAATGACTTTATTGATTTATGAACTCATTTCACTTTCTTCTTTGCCACAAAGCTCAGAGAGCACCATGGATTCCACAATATTCCTACTAAATAAACGTAGGAAACAGCTTTGGACTGTTATTCAGGAAGCGATCCAATTCCCCAGAGTAATCCAGCCTCAATCAGTGGGGCTTACCGGGACAACCATGAAAACTCCTTGTGACATCTTAATGAAAAAATTCATCCTAGCATAAGCTTTGGGGCATTACGGGCTCCTTATTCTTGCATGAGTTATTGGGCATGCCATTATGAGGCTAGATAATGTCTAGACACACATATTTCATAAGGCGATAAATAATGAACGAAAGCTGTCAGAAACCTCTTGTAGCGATAGCAAAAGAACGAAGTTCAGGCCAGGGTGATTACCTAGCGATAATACACTGTCACAAAACACTGTGAACACGAACATACAGAAAACTCTGGAAATAATAACTGATGTACGTGTGTAGCGGTACATATAACACTTTAGATTTAGCAAGAGAATCCCCTGGGAATTTGATATTTTCTCCCCCATTGTTTCTTCGGTGTTTTTAAAGGCTTCTATGTCCTTACTTACTCAGAGGTTGGACGTCGTTTGGCAGGCCCCAGGGGAAGAGCCATCTCTGTGGTGGCCCCTGCCCTCTGGAATCAACTCTCCCCGGAGATTAGAACTGCCCCTACCCTTCCTGTCTTTCGTAAACTACTCAAGACTCACTTATACCGCCAGGCATGGGGGAGTTCAGACACCTTTTCCCCAGGCTCTTTTATATTTTGTTTTATGTTTGGTATGAATATGTTGTTTGTTTTTTTTAAATATGATAGGTTTTTATGTTTTTTAAAATTAGATTTGTTCTACTATAATATTGTTTTTATTATTTTTCTGAGCCACTCCGAGTCTTCGGAGAGGGGCGACATACAAATCTAATAAATAATAATAATAATAATAATAATAATAATAATAATAATAATAATAATAATTATTATTATTATTATTATTATTATTATTATTATTATTATTGGAAAGATAGAGAGAGAGAGAGAGATACAGACAGACAGACAGACAGACAGAGAAACAGAGAAGACTGACGGCAGAAAAAGACCTCCTGGTCCATCTAGTCTGCCCTTATACTATTTCCTGTATTTTATCTTAGGATGGATCTATGTTTATCCCAGGCATGTTTAAATTCAGTTCCTGTGGATTGACCAACCACGTCTGCTGGAACTGAGCGACGGTGGTGGAAAGCCATCTCCTCGATTAGCGCATGGCCCCCTGGCCCAACAATGGCCTCAGCTCCTCCCCCCTCCGGCGAGTTAGGGTGGTTGACTCGGCCTTCCATCCTTCCGAGGTGGGTCAAATGAGGACCCAGATTGTTGGGGGCAAGAGGCTGATTCTGTAAACCACTTAGAGAGGGCTGTAAAAGTGGTATATAAGTTTAAATGCTATTATTATTATTATTATTATTATTATTATTATTATTATTATTATTATTTATTAGATTTGTATGCCGCCCCTCTCCGTAGACTCGGGGCGGCTCACAACAATAACAAAGACAATGTAAGAACAAATTTAATAATTTAAAAAACACTAAAAACCCCATTATTAAAAGCAAGCATACACACAAACATATAAACTGTACAGGCCCGGGGGAGATGTCTCAGTTCCCCCATGCCTGACGGCAGAGATGGGTCTTAAGAACTTTACGAAATGCAAGGAGGGTGGGGGCAGTTCTGATCTCTCGGGGGAGCTGGTTCCAGAGGGTCGGGGCCACCACAGAGAAGGCTCTTCCCCTGGGACCCGCCAAATGACATTGTTTAGTCGACGGGACCCGGAGAAGGCCAACTCTGTGGGACCTAACCCGGTCGCTGGGATTCATGCGGCAGAATAATAAACGCTATTTCTAATGCTATCTCCTGAACTTTGGGGAAGTGTCTTCAGCCTTTGCAGACTCTAATAAATCCACATAACGCAGACAAATTAAGATGTCAGAGCTATGTATGATATTTACCCCCTGCTTGCCGCCAAATTCCACATTTCCTGACTCGCAGAGGCAAATCCCGCCAATTCGTCATTTTTTTACACTATCTCTAATATTTCTTTCGCTTGCATGAAATGTGCCTGGCTAATTTTAGATTTCAGCAGGCACATTCTCAGAATAGCTAACATAACGCAGAGTTAGCATCCTCAAAGAAATCCCGTGAGGGATTCCTGCTACTGGTTGTAGCTAAACACTGTAGCCACTGAAATGAGTTGGGAGCTAAAAACCCAGTCCTCCTTTCCTCTAGATCAGTGATGGCGAACCTATGGCACGGGTGCCACAGGTGGCATGCGGGGCCGTATCTGATGGCACGCCAGCCGTTGCCCTAGCTCAGCTCCAATATGCATGTGTGTGCCAACCAGCTGATTCTTGGCTCTGGGAGGATTTATTTATTTATTTATTTATTTATTTATTTATCTATTTATCTATTTATCTATTTATCTATTTATCTATTTATCTATTTATCTATTTATCTATTTATCTATTTATCTATTTATCTATTTATCTATTTATCTATTTATCTATTTATCTATTTATCTATTTATCTATTTATCTATTTATCTATTTATCTATTTATCTATTTATCTATTTATCTATTTATCTATTTATCTATCTATTTATCTATTTATTCTTTCTTTCTTTCTTTCTTTCTTCCATCCTTTCTTTCTTTCTTTCTTTCTTCCATCCATCTTTCCTTCCTTCCTTCCTTCCTTCCTTCCATCCATCCATCCATTTATTGGATTTGTATTCCACCCCTCTCCAAGGACTTGGGGCGGCTCACAACATATCTCCGGGACCGCCTTCTACCGCACAAATCACAGCGACCGGTTACGTCCCACAGAGTTGGCCTTCTCTGGGTCCCGTCGACTAAACAATGTCATCTGGCGGGACCCAGGGAAAGAGCCTTCTCTGTGGCAGCCCTGACCCTCTGGAACCAGCTCCCCCCAGAGATTAGAACTGCCCCACCCTCCTTGCCTTTCGTAAATACCTTAAAACTCACCTCTGCCGTCAGGCATGGGGGAATTGAGACATCTCCCCCAGGCCTATACAGTTTATGCATGGTATGTTTGCTTTTAATAATGGAGGTTTTTAGTGGGTTTTTTTTAAAATTATTAGATTTGTTGTAGGGTACATTGTTTTATTGTTGCTGTGAGCCGCCCCGAGTCTACAGAGAGGGGAGGCATACAAATGTAATAAACAAACAAACAAACAAACAAACAAATAAATATCAAGGAACAAAACAATACATCTGGAATCCAATAAATATGACTGAAAATAACTTAAAAGGTTCTAGTATACCATTCGTTACCATTCATTCCATGAAACACACTAAAACATTTGTTGGTCAGGAGGATGAGGATCTAATGGCCCCAGGACTAGTGGCATAGATAAAACTTTAAATTTTACGGAAGTCAAGGAGAGTCGAATCGAATCACCAGTTTACTACCGGTTCTATAGAACCAATGTGAACCGGGACGAACCCATTTCTGCTCCACATCTTTTTTTTTTAATGTGATGACCACAATGTGGTGTCTTTGCTAACAGAGCCATATTGCAGTTGTGTGTCTCTTTTGTGTGTGTTTATATCCCGTATTGATTAAAGCACGAGGAATAGCTTTAATTTGGTTCCAACCGCCTTCCTGGCCCTGGCCAAAGATTGCACTATTATTATTTTGTTTTTGTAGAAAGAAAATGCAATTCTCGGGCAGTATTTAGTGCCAAAGGACTCCCTCCCTCCCACCCCCCGAATTAATCAGCTTTTCGGATTTGCCAGGGAAGCTTTTAATGGAAGCTTATTCCTAACTTGATTCTCTTTGCCGTCCTTTTGGCATTCTTTTCTATCTTCTTTATGTGATTAATCGAGTAGCTGCCAAGGAAACCGAAGCCTCCTCAAAATTGCACAATGCTTTCCTCCTGTTATTGCTGGCTTGCGTGCAATTTGGAAAAATAGCTTTTTTCAGGTAGTCCTCAACTTATGACCACCATTGATCCCACTGTTTCAGCTACTAAGTGAGACATTTTATTAAAAGTGTCACTTTACAGTTTTTAAATGCAGAGGTACCTCTACTTACGAACCAAATTCGTGCCATGACCAGGTTCTTAAGTAGAAAAGTTTGTGAGAAGAAGCAATAACCCCATAGGAATCAATGGAAAAGCAAATGATGTGTGTGATTGGGGAAAGCACAGGGAGGGTGGAGGCCCCACAGAGGCTTCACCTCACCTTTTCCAGCCCTGTTTACTCCCAGGAGATTCCTAGAGAGGCCCCACAGAAGCTTCTCCCTGCCTTTTCCGGCCCTGTTTCTTCCCAGGAGATTCCTAGAGAGGACCCACAGAGGCTTCTCCCTGCCTTTTCCGGCCCTGTTTCCTCCCAGGAGATTTCTAGAGAAGCCCCATGGAGACTTCTCCCCACCTTTTCTGGTTACAATTTGGGAGGCTCGGGTTTGTAAGTGGAAAATGGTTCTTGAGAAGAGGCAAAAAAATCTTGAACATCCAGTGGTTATCTTGAAAAGTTCATAAGTAGAAGCATTTGTAGGTAGAGGTGCCACTGTGCCTGTCTTTTCCTGAAAATAACATTAAAAAACCCCCTGTTATTAAGCAGACATACACACAAACATACCATACATAAATTGTATCGGCCCGGGGGAGATATCTCAATTCCCCCATGCCTGGCGGCAAAGGTGGGTTTTAAGGAGTTTACAAAGGAAAGGAGGGTGGGGGTAGTTCTAATCTCCGGGGGGAGCTGGTTTCAGAGAGTCAGGGCCACCACAGAGAAGGCTCTTCCCCTGGGACCCGCCAAACGACATTGTTTAATCAACAGGACCCGGAGAAGGCCAACTCTGTGGGACCTAATCGGTCGCTGGGATTCATGCGGCAGAAGGCGGTCCCGGAGATATTCTGGTCTGATGCCATGAAGGGCTTTATAGGTCATAAGCAACACTTTGAATTGTGACCGGAAATTGATCGGCGACCAATGCAGACTGCGGAGTGTTGGTGTAACATGGGCATACCTGGGGAAGGCCATGATTGCTCTCACCGCTGCATTCTGCACAATCTGAAGTTTCCGAACACTTTTCAAAGGTAACCCCATGTAGAGAGCGTTACAGTAGTCAAATCTCGAGGTGATGAGGGCATGAGTGACTGTGAGCAGTGAGTCCCAGTCCAGATAGAACCACAATGTGCACCAGATATAGAGGTGCAGATGACAGACTCAATGATTGCTCTGTAGAACTGTATCAGCACCTCCTCGGGAAGTTTGAGCTTCCTGAGTTGGCGGAGAAAGAACATTCTTTGTTTAAGCACCTGTTTAAGCATTTTTCCTTTTCTTTTTTCCCCTTTCTCCTCAGGCTGGCATGATCAAAGTTGGCAAAGATGGATTTTTCATTGAGCCCCTGGAGAAAGGCCAACAAAGAGAGGAAGAGAGCGGACGGCTTCACATGGTTTATAGGAGGTCAGCAATTGCAGAGGGTTCCTCCGATATTCTCCCTGATTTCCAAAGTAAAGGTATAGCATCTGTCTACGGATCCTTCATTTACCCATCATTTTTGTTCCTTTCTTCATGTCGTATTCTTGAAAAATACTTGTGTTCTTGAATGTAAAAACTTCAGCTCTTTGTTTATATCAAGTTCTCAACACGCTCAAAACATTAACAATTGCAGCTGAGAGATGCCTTTTTTTAAGCCAAAACTTCAGAAGAGAAGAATTTAGCGGTAGTGATTTCTGACAGTCTCAAAGTGGGTGAAGAGTGCGGTCAGGCAGTAGGGAAAGCAAGAAGAATGCTTGGCTGCATAGCTAGAGGTATAACAAGCAGGAAGAGAGAGATTGTGACCCCGCTGTATAGAGTGCTGGTGAGGCCACATTTGGAATACTGTGTTCAGTTCTGGAGATGTAGCGGTGAATTATGTGTGCCGATCCCAGTAAAGCGGCCTTTTGCAATTGACAGATGGAGATTTTGTCAATTCCGATGGTTTTCAAATGTCCGCTGAGATCCTTTGGTACTGCGCCCAGCGTGCCAAGTATTATTATTATTATTATTATTATTATTATTATTATTATTATTATTATTATTATTTAGATTTGTATGCCGCCCCTCTCCGTAGACTCGAGATGCAGAAGGACCACTCCTTCAATAACCAAGTGGTTAGAATGACCATTGAGAAGGACATCCTTCTTCCCAGCCAAAATCGGTCAGCATCTTGTCCCCCTTCAACTTGGCAAGGAAGACCCAAAGAAGGAACATGATGGGAAGCAAAACTCTCTACCCAGTGCGGCACGTAAAGGAACAGCGATCCTTTGAGGAAATTTTCCTTTAAGAGCCAAACTACTGGGTAGTCCCGTTTTCATAAATAAATAGCGAACAGCTCCAAAGAAATTGAGGCAAGCAATTAAGCTGTGTTAGCAGGCCAATTTTTCCTCCTTTGAATGTCTTCCTGATGTGTCCACGGACACCTTCTGGTTCTCCATAAAATCTCTATTCTCCCTTCTCATCACACACAAACTGTAACACACACACACATCCCGAATATCTGGAAAAAAAGAAGATTTAGTCTGGGCTAGAGAAATGAAGAAAGTTATGTCTGGATGGATTGGGCAATCAGCCAACTTCTTCCAAGAGTCACTCTAGGTCAGCCCATTCCTAGAAGCCAAAAAAAGTGAACTAAAACCAACTGGATGAATGTAGACAACCAGTTTGTATGCATAGCCTCTTCTATACCTTCCTATAGATTTGAAACTTCCTTCGTTGTTGTTTTTCTAAGTTAGAAGCAGAGTTACCAGTCCATATTATTTGGGGGGATCTTCCCCACATGCCACATAGCATAGACATGACATAACAGAACATAAACAACAAAATACAGGGATGCCTTGTCCTACAAACTTAATTGGTTCCGGGACAAGGTTCTTAAGGTGAAAAGTTTGTAAGACGAAACAATGTTTCCCATAGGAATCAATGGAAAAGCGATTAATGTGTGCAAGCCCAAAATTCACCACTTTTGCCAGCTGAAGCGCCCGTTTTTGCACTGCTGGGATTCCCCCGAGGCTCCCCTCCATGGGAAACTCCACCTCTGGACTTCTGTGTTTTTGCGATGGTGCAGGAGAATCCCAGCAGGGGAATCCCAGCATCGCAAAAACGAGCACTTCGCTGGCAACGGAGGTCCGGAGGTGGGGTTTCCCAGCAAAGGGAGCATCAGTGAAATCGCAGCATCGCAACCCCCCCGAAATCCATGAAACCCCACCTCCGGACCTCTGTGTTTTTGTAATGCTGCGATTTCACTGAGGCTCCCCTCGCTGGGAAACCCCACCTCTGGACTTCCGTTGCCAGTGAAGCGCCCATTTTTGTGCTGCTGGGATTCCCCTGCCGGGATTCCCCTGCAGCATCACAAAAACATGGAAGTCTGGAGGTGGGGTTTCACATGGAGGGGAGCCTCAGGGGAATCCCAGCAGCGCAAAAACGGGTGCTTCGCTGGCAATGGAAGTCCGGAGGTGGGGCATCCCAGCAGCAGCAGTGGGTTTGTAAGGTGAAAATAGTTTGTAAGAAGAGGCAAAAAAATCTTAAACCCCGGGTTTGTATCTCGAAAAGTTTGTATGACGAGGCGTTTGTAAGATGAGGTATCACTGTATTCATTTAGCAGTGTTGCATATCGATATACCTTCCGTGTTTATCATTAAATTTTATTTATATATATAAATACATAGTAACAATACAAAAACAACACAAACACATAGAATTAAAAACATAATGGGAAGCGGGTGAGTGCACAACAGCTCTGTATGGTGGTATCAACTATATACATTCTCTATAGCCTATTATAGATAACTTAATAATTTGAATTGCTTATTATTAAAGATAGTTGAATTAACAGAAAATAGAAAAGAATATAAGAAAAAAAAACCCAAGTAATAGTCTTAATTATTACACATAACTTTATCTTCTTTGTTCATTGATTTATCTATTGTCACAAATTTCCTAAATCCAACCTATTATAATGTCTTAAGGGCTGAAATGTTCCTCTGAGCATGCACGGAAATTAAAACCTGTAGTTCAGCAGTTCAAATCTCACCACCGGCTCAAGGTCGACTGAGACTTTCATCCTTCCGAGGGGGGTCAAATGAGGACCCAGATTGTTGGGGGCAAGAGGATGATTCTGTAAACCACTTAGAGAGGGCTGTAAAAGCACTATGAAGCAATATGTAAGTCTAAATGCTATTAATAATAATAATAATAATAATAATAATAATAATAATAATAATTTATTAGATTTGTATGCCTCCCCTCTCCGAAGACTCGGAGCAGCTCACAACAAACAATATACAGTGTACAAATCCAATGTTTTTTTTAAAAAATAGTTTTAAATAACCCTTATAATAAAAGGCAATCATACAATCCAAACAAACCATACATAAACCATAATAGCTGTGGGGTATATCAATTTCCCCATGCCTGGCAACATAGGTGGGTTTTCAGGAGTTTACAAAAGGCAAGGAGGGTGGGGGCAGTCCTAATCTCTGGGGGGTAGCTGATTCCAGAGTGCCGGGGCCTCCACAGAGAAGGCTCTTCCCCTAGGTCCCGCCAGATGGCATTGTTTAGTCGACGGGACCCGGAGAAGGCCAACTCTGTGGAACCTAATTGGTCGCTGGGATTCGTGCAGCAGAAGGCGGTCCCGAAGGTATTCTGGTCCAATGCCAAGTAGGGTTTTAAAGGTCATGACCAACATGCTATTGCTATTTGGGTGGGTAGCAGTTGCCACTACCAGTTCACCCGAACCAGTCCAAACATAGAAACATAGAAGACTGATGGCAGAAAAAGACCTCATGGTCCATCTAGTCTGCCCTTATATTATTTCCTGTATTTTATCTTACACAGGATATATGTTTATCCCAGGCATGTTTAAATTCAGTTACTATGGATTTACCAACCACGTCTGCTGGAAGTTTGTTCCAAGCATCTACTACTCTTTCAGTGAAATAATATTTTCTCCTGTTGCTTTTTATCTTTCCCCCAACTAACTTCAGATTGTGCCCCCTTGTTCTTGTGTTCACTTTCCTATTAAAAACACTTCCCTCCTGAACCTTATTTAACACTTTAACATATTTAAATGTTTCGATCATGTCCCCCCTTTTCCTTCCGTCCTCCAGACTAGACAGATTGAGTTCAATAAGTCTTTCCTGATACGTTTTATGCTTAAGACCTTCCACCATTCTTGTAGCCCGACTTTGGACCCGTTCAATTTTGTCAATATCTTTTTGTAGGTGAGGTCTCCAGAACTGAACACAGTATTATTCCAAATGGGGTCTCACCAGCGCTCTATATAAGGGGATCACAATCTCCCTCTTCCTGCTTGTTATACCTCTAGCTATGCAGCCAAGCATCCTACTTGCTTCCCTACCGCCCGACCACACAGCTCACCCATTTTGAGACTGTCAGAAATCACGACCCCTAAATCCTTCTCTTCTGAAGTTTTTGCTAACACAGAACTGCCAATGCAATACTCAGATTGAGGATTCCTTTTCCCCAAGTGCAAACCGACTGAATATCATTTCTGTGTAACACCTTCATGGCACTTTTTTGAAGCCATGCCTGAAAAGATTTCCAAAGGATCCCAAACGAAGCCGAATTGGGAAAGCCTTTTGTACCAAGTTTCCAAATCTAAAAATAAATAAATAAAATCCAATTTTATGAAAGCCACCCAAAAGTAGCATTGTATCAGAATAAAACGGCAGGAATAACTGCTGGGGATTTTGGAGGTCGCTCCTTGTTGCCTCTTGACTCGATGTATTCAAAAGATGCCCAGAAGCTGGGCTATAAGTAGAAGAAGACATGCAAAGCTCAGCCGAAATCATTCATATTATTTTTAAACCAAATTCTTGGACAGGATTCCACTCTATGGAGACTCGGGGGAGAAAGCCTTAACTTTACTTTCTGTTGGCAACAGCGTCGGCTGTATGCAAATATTTGCAAGCTGGAAAAATTACAGGGAAAACCCACAAAATGCTACCCAGATTGTGGAAAGCGGGGCTGTTCCTCCTGGCACCAGACTAGTTCTTTGCCCATAAATCTCGGCCGGTTGGAAAAAGAAACAACAACAACAAAAAAATGCCCATAATATCCTAGAATTTGGGGAACGTTGGGGATATCTTTGTGCGGCGCCTGCTGCACGAATTTAATTTTCCGATGATTATGCAGAGTGAAGTTTTCTATTTCGCACAGTTTGGGATTTTGCAATACATGAATGTTGCAATAGTCATCACTTATTGCAGTGCCGTTGTCACTAAACGAATTGATGTAAGTCGAGGATTACTTTTAGAATAGAATTGGATAGGATAGCATAGGATAGGGTAGAAAAAGAATAGAATAGAGTAGAGTAGAATAGAGTAGAGTAGAATCGAATCGAATAGAATAGAATAGAATGGAATGGAATGGAATAGAATAGAATAGAATAGAATTCTTTATTGGCCAAGTGTAATTGGACACACAAGGAATTTGTCTTTGGTGCATATGTTCTCAGTGTACATAAAAGAAAAAGATACATTTGTCAAGAATCATGCGGTACGACACTTAATGATGGTCATAGGGGTCAAATGAGTGATGAGGTAACAATCAATATTAATAAAAATCTTAAGAATACAAGCAACAAATTATAGTGGGGGGAAATGGTGATAGAAATGATGGGAAAAATAGTAGTAATAGTAGTGCAGATTTAGTAAAAAGTCTGACAGTGTTGAGGGAATTATTTGTTTAGCAGAGTGATGGCCTTCGGGGAAAAAACTGTTCTTGTGTCTAGTTGTCTTGGTGTGCAGTGCTCTGTAGCGACATTTTGACGGTAGGAGTTGAAACAGTTTATGTCCAGGATGCGAGGGGTCAGTAAATATTTTCACTACCTTCTTTTTGACTCGTGCAGTATACAGGTCCTCAATGGAAGGCAGGTTGGCAGCAATTGTTTTTTCTGCAGTTCTGATTCTCCTCTGAAGTATATACTGTATAATTAAATAACTAAATAACATAACTGAATAACTAAGTAACTAAGTAACTAAGTAACTAAGTAACTAAGTAACTAAGTAACAATAACTAAATAACTAAATAACTAAATAAGAACTAAATAAGAACTAAATAAGAACTAAATAAGAACTAAATAACTAAATAACTAAATAACTAAATTTGGCGGGACCCAGGAGAAAAGCCTTCTCTGTGGCGGCCCCGACCCTCTGGAACCAGCTCCCCCCCGGAGATCAGAACTGCCCCCACCCTCCTTGCCTTTCGTAAAGCTCTTAAGACCCATCTCTGCCGTCAGGTATGGGGGAACTGAGACATCTCCTCCGGGCCTATACAGTTTATACATGGTATGTTTGTGTGTATGCTTGCTTTTAATAATGGGGTTTTTAGTGTTTTTTAAATTATTAGATTTGTTCTTACATTGTCTTTGTTATTGCTGTGAGCCGCCCCGAGTCTATGGAGAGGGGCGGCATACAAATCTAAATAATAATAATAATAATAATAATAATAATAATAATAATAATAATAACTAACTAACTAACTAACTAACTAACTAACTAACTAAATAACTAAATAACTAACTAACTAACTAACTAACTAACTAACTAACTAACTAAATAACTAAATAACTAAATAACTAAATAACTAAATAACTAACTAAATAACTAAATAACTAAATAACTAACTAAATAACTAAATAACTAAATAACTAAATAAACAAATAAACAACATCAGCCCTTTACCCGCCCTGTCAAAGTTCCCACACACATCTTTCGTCCATGGGAATAAAGTCCTTGCATAGCACATAGCCTATTTGTCAGCCGTCTCAGAGAAACTTGTCTGCAGGAAAGCAAACTCAACCCCTTCTCGCTCCGCTTCCCTCTTTTCATTAGCCAGTTGACAGAAAAACCCTGAGGGAAATTATCTTATTTCCCTTGAGAGCAGCAGTAAAGTGAAAGAATTGGGATTCAACAGAGGAAATGACTCGTGGGAGAACACAGCTTGTCCCTATGGGAATGTTTCCTCCTGCTGTGTTTATTCTGGTGAGGGGGAGGAAAGTTTGGCGATGTACATATTATTATTATTATTATTATTGTTGTTGTTATTATTATTATTATCAATATCATTATCATTATCATTATCATCATCATCATCATTATCATTATTAATATTATGTCAATACAACACAGCAAATGAGATCACTATGCTGGATTTCGTATTTCATCACCAGTCGGGCGCTTCCCAAGCACCTAGGACTGCGTGATGTAGTGGCGAGTTATGTGTGCCGATCCCAGTAAAGCGGCCTTTTGCAATTGGTTTTCAAATGTCCACTGAGATCCTTTGGCCCTACGCCCAGCGTGCCAAGTACCACTGGGACCACTTTCACGGGCTTATGCCAGAGTCGTTGCAACTCGATTTTTAGATCTTCGTATTTCACTAATTTCTCTACCTGCTTCTCCTCAATTCTGCTGTCCCCTGGGATTGCGATGTCGATGATCCATACTTTCTTTTTCTCCACGATCACAATGTCTGGTGTGTTATGCTTCAGAATTCGGTCAGTCTGAAGTCGGAAGTCCCACAGTAGTTTTGCTTGCTCATTTTCAACCACTTTTTCGGGCTTATGATCCCACCAGTTCTTTGCCACGGGTAAATGGTAGTTCCGGCACAAGTTCCAGTGGATCATCTGTGCCACAGCATCATGTCTATGCTTGTAGTCAGTCTGTGCGATCTTTTTGCAGCAGCTGAGTATGTGATCGATTGTTTGATCTGTTTCTTTACAGAGTCTGCACTTTGGATATTTATTATTATTATTATTATTATTATTATTATTATTATTATTATTACTATTATTATTATTAATTACATTTGTGTGCCGCTCCCAACAATCTGGGTCCTCATTTTACCAACATCGGAAAGATGGAACGCTAAGTCAACCTTGAGCCTGGTCAGATTTGAACTAGTGAACTACAGCCAGAACTACAGCAGAAGCAGCTTGCAGTCCTGCTCTCTAACCACTGTGCCACCAAGCCTCATTATGCATGTACATGGATGGACCGGTGCGCAGTCCCGGTTGGAAAAATCCCTGAGATGTGCAGGCGTCCCATCTATCTTCACGTTTGGCAGCTTGTATTAAAATTCTACACAGTTTGCCAGTTGTTGAGTTTAATTTCAGGCTAATCGTTAAAGGCCTCCCTAAACGAAGGATCAAAACGTTGTGTTTTTTTCAAAGATAAATAAACAACAGGTGTTTTTCTATGCTTTGAACATTTCAGCCTGGAGGAGAGAACAGGTTAAGCGTAAATTAATGATTGTTGAGCTGCGAGAGGGCAGCTTTCTTACAACCTACACACACACACAGAGAGAGAAAATGAAACTACAGTGGTACCTCTACTTACGAACTTAATTCGTTCCGTGACCAGGCTCTAAAGTAGAAAAGTTTGTAAGAAGAAACAATTTTCCCCATAGGAATCAATGTAAAAGCAAATAGTGTGTGCGATTGGGGAAACCACAGGAAGGGTGGAGGCCTTGTTTTCTCCCAGGAGATTCCTAGAGAGGCCCCATGGAGGCTTCTCTCCACCTTTTCCAGCCCTGTTTCCTTCCAGGAGATTCCTCGAGAGGCCCCACAGAGGCTTCTCTCTGCCTTTTCTGGCCCTGTTTCCTCCCAGGAGCTTCCTAGAGAGGCCCCATGGAGGCTTCTCTCCACCTTTTCCAGCCCTATTTCCTTCCAGGAGATTCCTCAAGAGGCCCCACAGAGGCTTCTCCCTGCCTTTTCTGGCCCTGTTTCCTCCCAGGAGATTCCTCGGGAGGCCCCAAAGAGTCTTCTTCCCGCCTTTTCCAGCCCTGTTTCCTCCCAGGAGATTCCTCAAGAGGCCCCACAGAGGCTTCTCCCTGCCTTTTCCGGCCCTGTTTCCTCCCAGGAGATTTCTAAAGAGGCCCCACAGAGGCTTCTCCCTGCCTTTTCCGGTTACAGTTTTGGAGGGTCAGGTTTGTAAAAGCAAATAATGCACTATTTCGAGTCTACTGAGAGGGGCGGCATACAAATCTAATTAATAATAATAATAATAATAATAATAATAATAATAATCATCATCATCATCATCATCATCATAATAATAATAATCATCATCATCATCATAATCATCATCATCATCATAATAATAATCATCATAATAATAACAATCATAATAAAAATAAAAATAATCATAATAATCACCATCATCATCATCATAATAATCATAATAATAATAATAATAATCATCATAATAAAATAATAATCATAATAATCATAATAATCATAATAATCATAATAATCATAATAATCATAATAATCATAATAATCATAATAATCATAATAATCATAATAATCATAATAATCATAATAATCATAATAATCATAATAATCATAATAATCATAATAATCATAATAATCATAATAATCATAATAATCATAATCATAATACTACAGTGGTACCTCTATCTACAAACGCCTCTACTTAGGAACTTTTTTCTTGAGAAGAGGCAAAAAAAAAATCTTGAACACCCGGTTCTTATCTAGAAAAGTTCTTAAGTAGAGGCATTTGTAGGTAGAGGTACCACAGCATTACTCTGATGAAGAATGGCTTTGCTTTTTGAAGCACAGCCTTTTAATTATTCCTTAAGGGAGTGAAAGGCTTCCAAAGTTTGTGAATTATTGCGAAAACATAAAGCCGTTGTTTCCTGGCAGATTTTAACTTCTTTCCTACCCTGGAGCACAGCAAGATCCTGGATTGATATTTGAGTTCCTGCCAATTAGGTCACACACTTGGACCGATCTCCTGCTGAAAAGGTTATAGACGAGGTGCAAGGGTTTAGGCCAGGTTCACACAGAAATTAAGGTGTCCCCTTCAGACCCCAAAGCTGCTTTTTTCAAGAGCCAACCGGGCTTTCTTTGTTTTCCCTTCAAGATTTTTCCCTTCTCATCCAGGAAGCTTCTTCAATTCGGGCTGAATGGGGCAGCATGGAAGGATTTATATTTATATTCCTTGCGGTCATCTGGTCCTTAGCATTCTCTTTGAGAGTTATTGAGTATCTCTGAGCACAGATAAATCTCTCTGGTTGAGGCCAGGCGGGGATTGAACTGTGCAAAAAACGCAGCCCCTATAAAGGAATCCTCAACCTGAGTATTGTATTGGCAGTTCTGTGTTAGCAAAAACTTCAGAAGAGAAGGATTTAGGGGTAGTGATTTCTGACAGTCTCAAAATGGGTGAGCAGTGTGGTCGGGCGGTAGGAAAAGCAAGTAGGATGCCTGGCTGCATAGCTAGAGGTATAACAAGCAGGAAGAGGGAGATTGTGATCCCCTTATATAGAGCGCTGGTGAGACCACATTTGGAATACTGCATTCAGTTCTGCAGACCTCACCTACAAAAAGATATGGATCAAATTGAACGGGTCCAAAGATGGGCTACAAAAAGGGTGGAAGGTCTTAAGCATAAAATCTATCAGGAAAGACTTCGTGAACTCCATCTGTATAGTCTGGAGGACAGAAGGAAAAGGGGGGACACGATCGAAACATTTAAATGTGTTGAGGGGTTAAATAAGGTTCAGGAGGGAAGTGTTTTTAATTGGAAAGTGAACACAAGAACAAGGGGACACAATCTGAGGTTAGTTGGGGGAAAGATTAGAAGCAACGTGAGAAAATATTAGGGGGGTTAGGAAATAAACCACAGGGAGGGTGGAGGCCTTGTTTCCTTCCAGGAGATTCCCAGAGAGGCTCCACAGAGGCTTCTCCTTGCCTTTTCCAGCCCTGTTTCCTCCCAGGAGATTCCTAGAGAGGTCCCACAGAGGCTTTTCCCCACCTTTTCCGGACCTGTTTCCTCCCAGGACATTCCTAGAGAGGCTCCACACAGAGGCTTCTCCCCACCTTTTCCACTTACAGTTTCGGAGGCTCGGGTTTGTAAGTGGAAACGTGGACTCCAGGAAGGACGTCTTCGTGACGTCAAAGCTCCGCCCATGGAATTCCCTATTGGGATTCCCCACCTCCTTTCCAGCCTCCCGACTGGCCCGACAGCTCCGCGGCTCTTTTGAAAAGCTAACAGCTGGGCGGCGGGGCTTCTCAGCGTCCACCTGAACCCGAACGCTGACCCCGAACTTTTGCCGAACTTCTGGGTTCGGCATTTGGGAGAATGCTGAGAAGCCCCCCGGCTGTTTCAAAAGGCGACAGCCAGGCGGCAGGACTTCTCGGCGGCCTCCCGAATGCCGAACCTGGAAGTTCGGCAAAAGTTCGGGTTTGGCGTTCAGGTTCGGGAGGACGCCGAGAAGCCCCCCCGGCTGTTTCAAAAAGCGACGGGGCTTCTCGGCGGCCACCCGAACCTGAACTTTTGCCGAACTTCCGGGTTCGGTGTTCGGGCGGCGGGTTCGTAAGACAGAAAAAGTTCGGAAGAAGAGGCAAAAAATTTCCGAACCCCGGGTTCGTATCTCGGATTGTTCGTATGGCGAGGGGTTTGTATCACGAGGTACCACTGTATAATTAAGTCGGGACGGAGACGACAGAGTTTTATGTTGTCTAAACCAAGAATTTCAAGTCTGGCAAGTATGTTATACGCACATTCACACACATATGCGTACATGAACACATGGTCCCTAAGATTCAGGATGGACACAAATGAATGTTTGCATGGAACAGTTCACTCGGGAATGGTTGAGGCTTGACCTGGCCCACCAGACCATAAATGTTATCCAGGGGAGGAAAGAAGCTGAGATGAAAGCATCCCATGATTCATTATGTTGCATCACAAGAGTTGCTTCAATTTGACCTGCATCTGGCTAATATTTATTCAAGCATGGTTCATCTTTGAGGGGCTGGGTGGGAATGGAAGGCAGCCCAAAATGTATCCACATGGAAAGTTGATAATTCATAGTGCGTAATTGGCACGGAGAGCAATGTATAGCTGTGAGAGTTGGACCGTAAAGAAGTCTGAGCACTGAAGAATTTGATGCTTTCGAATTGTGGTGCTGGAGAATTTATTTATTGGATTTATTTATTCATTGGATTTGTATGCCGCCCCTCTCCGTAGACTCGGGGCGGCTAACAAGAATGATAAAAACAGCATGTGACAATCCAATTAATAAACAACTAAAAACCCTTATTATAAAACCAAACATACACACAAACGTACCATGCATAACTTGTAATGGCCTAGGGGGAAGGAATATCTTAACTCCCCCATGCCTGGCGGCATAAGTAAGTCTTGAGTAATTTACGAAAGACAGGGAGGGTGGGGGCAGTTCTAATCTCCGGGGGATTGGTTCCAGAGGGCTGGGGCCGCCACAGAGAAAGCTCTTCCCCTGGGGCCTGCCAAACAACATTGTTTAGTCGACAGGACCCGCAGAAGGCCAACTCTGTGGGACCTTATCGGTCACTGGGATTCGTGCAGTAGAAGGCAGTTCTGGAGGTAATCTGGTCCAATGCCATGTAGGGCTTTACTACAGATCCCTAGATCTCTTCTTCCTCAAAGAAGGAAGAAGCAACTTAGAACTAAGGAGAAATCAGTAATGGCTGCCCATTACTGGCGTGGGGGGAGTGCGCATAAGTGGTGGGAGGGGAGGGGTGTGGGTATGTATGCTAGCACACCCTCACACATCCATAGAAAACATAGAAGACTGATGGCAGAAAAAGACCTCATGATCCATCTAGTCTGCCCTTATACTATTTCCTGTATTTTATCTTAGGATGGATCTATGTTTATCCCAGGCATGTTTCAGTTCAGTTACTGTGGATTTGCCAACCATGTCTGCTGGAAGTTTGTTCCAAGGATCTACTACTCTTTCAGTAAAATAATATTTTCTCGTGTTGCTTTTGATCTTTCCCCCAACTAACTTCAGATTGTGCCCTCTTGTTCTTGTGTTCACTTTCCTATTAAAAACACTTCCCTCCTGAACCTTATTTAACCCTTTAACATATTTAAATGTTTCGATCATGTCCCCCCTTTCCCTTCTGTCCTCCAGACTATACAGATTGAGTTCATTAAGTCTTTCCTGATACGTTTTATGCTTAAGACCTTCCACCATTTTTGTAGCCCGTCTTTGGACCCGTTCAATTTTGTCAATATCTTTTTGTAGGTCACGTCCCCAGAACTGAACACAGTATTCCAAATGTGGTCTCACCAGCACTCTATAAGTGGGATCGCAATCTCCCTCTTTCTGCTTGTGATACCTCTAGCTATGCATCCAAGCATCCTACTTGCTTTCCCTACCGCCTGACTGCACTGTTCACCCATCTTTGAGACTGCCAGAAATCACTACCCCTAAATCCTTCTCTTCTGAAGTTTTTGCTAAAAAACAAAAGACATCTCCCAGCTGCAATTGTTAATGTTTTGAGCGTGTTGAGAATTTGATATAAACAAAGAGCTGGAAGCAACGAGGAAACAAAAATGCTTTTCGCTTGTGATAGGTTAGGACAGTGATGGCAAAACTTTTTTGGCATGCGTGCCAAAAGGATGTGTGAGGACTAGAAATAAAGAAAACCCCAGAATTTTTTTTCACTAGATATTACAAATTATAAATATAAAAAAGAAATTTATTATTTAATAACTCATATTTTGGTAGCGGCCAGGATTATTTTTGCACAAAGATGGAAAGAAACGGAAACCCCTAAAGAAGAGGAGGTAATTAAGAAAATTATTGATTATGCTGAGATGGACATGATGACAAGGCGGTTAAATAATCAAGAAGAATCAGAATTTTATAAAATCTAGAAGAGGGTTTATGTAAATTTTCACGGGTATATGTATGTAGATTGTTCTGAGTTCGGGTTTTGCCCTGTGTAATATTTTGCATGTCTATGCGACGTTTCGGTGAAATCACATTCACCATCATCAGGCTGAAGTTCCAAGCTTCGTGTTGTTGTAAAATGGAATGTTTGCAACTGTCATTTCTTCCTAGTATATAGTGTGGGGGTGGAGATTTGGTTTGAATGTAGCAAATAGATTGGGTGATTATCAGATCACTAAAACATAATCACCCAATCTATTTGCTACATTCAAACCAAATCTCCACCCCCACACTATATACTAGGAAGAAATGACAGTTGCAAACATTCCATTTTACAACAACACGAAGCAATAGGAAATTGAACCCAAGAACAAGGGGGCACAATCTCAGGTTAGATCAGAAGCAACATGAGAAAATATTATTTTACTGAAAGAGTAGTAGATTCTTGGAACAAACTTCCAGCAGACATAGTTGGTAAATCCACAGTCACTGAATTTAAACATGCCTGGGATAAACATTTATCCATCCTAAGATAAAATACAGAAAATAGTATAAGGCAGTGTTTTTCAACCAGTGTGACGCGGCACACTAGTGTGCCGTGAGACATGGTCAGGTGTGCCGCGAAGCTCAGAGAGAGAAAGAAAGCAAGAGAGAAAGAAAGAAAGAGAGAGAGAAAGAAAGCAAGAGAGAGAAAGAGTGAGAGAGAGAAAGAAAGAGAACAAGAGAAAGAAAGCAAGAGAGAGAGAAAGTGAGAGAAAGAAAGCAATAGAGAGAGAGAAAGAGAGGGAGGGAAGGAGAGAGAGAAAGACATAGAGGGAGGGAGGGAGGGAGAGAGAAAGAGAGCAAAAAAGAGAGGGAGGAAGGAAGAGAAAAAAGAGGGATGGAGAGAGAAAGAAGGAAGGGCGAGAAAGAGGAAGGGAGAGAGAAATAGAGCGAAAGAGAGGAAGAGAGAGAGAGAATTTTTTTGTCCAAACTTTTTTTAGCCTCCCCCCTCCCCCCCGCTCAATGGGCCCCAGGGTTTCGTAAATGTAAAAAATGTGCCGCAGCTCAAAAAAGGTTGAAAATCATTGGTATAAGGGATAGGATAGAATAGGACCATGAGGTCTTTTTCTGCCATCAGACTTCTATGTTTCTACTTAGTGGCAAATGGATTTATAATACAGGGCAGAAGAATGAAAGAATTCAGTTAAGGAAGGACAGTGACATCTTTCAAGGAATGACACAGGACGTTTTTAGGAATCTGTCAACAAATATGTTTGATGTGTAAGAATGACAGCATGAGGGAAGCCCTTATTAAAGGAAGACAGCAGCCGAGCGGGATTTTAAAAGCTGTGAAAATCCTTCTTCCTGCTTTCTGGAGAACCTTTCCCCCAGGGCTGGATGCAAGTCAACCTCCGTTGCTTTCATTTGCCACTTTTGTTTGTTTTAAGGATGAAACATGTCAACAACTGCTAGGAATTATAACAGCCAAAGACATCTGGAGCATCTCTCCTCCGTAGTTTCGTGCCAATAGGGGGGGGGAAAGATTTTGTACATAATCGGTTGGATTTGATGAAAAAGAAAGTTTGTTTTTCTTCCGAAGAGGAAGAAGCTTGATATGAAATTCTCCTGGGATGTGAATTTTCTTTGTTGTAAGACAGTTAAACTCTTTCCCTCTCCCTCTCTCTCTATCTCTGTGTCTCTCTCCTTCGCCCTCTCTCTCTGTCTCTGTCTCTCTCTCTCCCCCCTTTCCATCTCTCTCTCCTTCTCCCTCCCTCTCTCTCTGTTTCTCTCTCTCTCTCTGTCTCTCTCTCCCCCTTTCCATCTCTCTCTTTCTCCCTCCATCTCTCTCTGTTTCTCTCTATTCCCGTCTCCCTCTCTCTCTGTTTCTCTCTGTGTGTGTGTCTCTCTCCTCCTTTTCATCTCTCTCTCCTTCTCCCTCCCTCTCTCTCTGTTTCTCTCTCTTCCCATCTCCCTCTCTCTGTTTCTCTCTCTCTCTGTGTGTCTCTCTCTCCCCCTTTCCATCTCTCTCCTTCTCCCTCCCTCTCTCTCTGTTTCTCTCTCTTCCCATCTCCCCCTCTCTCTGTGTGTGTGTCTCTCTCTCCCCCTTTCCATCTCTCTCCTTCTCCCTCCCTCTCTCTCTGTTTCTCTCTCTTCCCATCTCCCTCTCTCTGTTTCTCTCTCTCTCTGTGTGTCTCTCTCTCCCCCTTTCCATCTCTCCCCTTCTCCCTCCCTCTCTCTCTGTTTCTCTCTCTTCCCATCTCCCCCTCTCTGTGTGTGTGTGTCTCTCTCTCCCCCTTTCCATCTCTCTCCTTCTCCCTCCCTCTCTCTCTGTTTCTCTCTCTTCCCATCTCCCCCTCTCTCTGTGTGTGTGTCTCTCTCTCCCCCTTTCCATCTCTCTCCTTCTCCCTCCCTCTCTCTCTGTTTCTCTCTCTTCCCATCTCCCCCTCTCTCTGTGTGTGTGTCTCTCTCTCCCCCTTTCCATCTCTCTCCTTCTCCCTCCCTCTCTCTCTGTTTCTCTCTCTTCCCATCTCCCCCTCTCTCTGTGTGTGTGTCTCTCTCTCCCCCTTTCCATCTCTCTCCTTCTCCCTCCCTCTCTCTCTGTTTCTCTCTCTCTCTGTCTCTCTCTCCCCCTTTCCATCTCTCTCTTTCTCCCTCCATCTCTCTCTGTTTCTCTCTCTTCCCGTCTCCCTCTCTCTCTGTTTCTCTGTGTGTGTGTGTCTCTCTCCTCCTTTTCATCTCTCTCTCCTTCTCCCTCCCTCTCTCTCTGTTTCTCTCTCTTCCCATCTCCCTCTCTCTGTTTCTCTCTCTCTGTGTGTGTCTCTCTCTCCCCCTTTCCATCTCTCTCCTTCTCCCTCCCTCTCTCTCTGTTTCTCTCTCTTCCCATCTCCCCCTCTCTGTGTGTGTGTGTCTCTCTCTCCCCTTTCCATCTCTCTCCTTCTCCCTCCCTCTCTCTCTGTTTCTCTCTCTTCCCATCTCCCCCTCTCTCTGTGTGTGTCTCTCTCTCTCCCCCTTTCCATCTCTCTCCTTCTCCCTCCCTCTCTCTCTGTTTCTCTCTCTTCCCATCTCCCCCTCTCTCTGTGTGTGTGTGTCTCTCTCCCCCTTTCCATCTCTCTCCTTCTCCTTCCCTCTCTCTCTGTTTCTCTCTCTTCCCATCTACCTCTCTCTCTGTTTCTCTCTCTCTGTGTGTCTCTCTCTCCCCCTTTCCATCTCTCTCTCCTCCCTCCCTCTCTCTCTGTTTCTCTCTCTTCCCATCTTCCTCTCTCTCTGTCTCTCTCTCTGTCTCTCTCTCCCCTTTCCCTCTCTCTCTCCTTCTCCCTCCCTCTCTCTCTGTGTCTCTCTCTTCCCATCTGCCCCCCTCTCTCCCTTCCTCTTTCTATCTCTCTCTATCTCTCTCTGTCTGTCTTTGTCTCTCTGTGTGTCTCTGTCTCTCTCTCCCCCTTTCCCCCTCTCCTTCTCCCTCCCTCTCTCTCTGTATCTCTCTCTTCCCATCTCCCTCTCTCTCCCCTCCTCTCTCTCTCTGTGTGTGTCTTTGTCTCTCTGTGTGTCTCTGTCTCTTTCTCCTGCCTCTCTCTCCATCTCTCCCTCTCTCTCTGTCTCTCTCTGTCTCTCTCCCTCTCCATCGTCCCCTCCCCTCCCCCCTCTCTCTCCCTTTCTCCCCCTCCTCTCTTTTGCTTTCTGTCTCTCTCTATGTGTATGTACGCACAAACATGCACGCACAGCTCTTCTAAAATTATACACGTTCAACCTCATTTACTGCAATAGGAAAACCCTACCCAGAGCCCCGAAGGGGGAAAAAGAAAAAAGAAAAATCAAAATTTTTCTACCGGTTCTGCATATCTGACCATACACGTAGGAGCCCATCGCTGGTCACATTAAACGTTGTTTGTGCACAGTTGGTCAGGTCAGACTGCAGGTATGAAAATGCTGACATCTGAACGAATGTTGGAGTCTGTCTTCAAATAAGACTCCTCCGTCTGTCACTCTGAAGCTGAAATGGGCTGAGAGGGAAGAAGAGGTCTTTGCTGTGCAGATTTGGATCTGATCTTCAGCTTTGGGAGGGATGCGGGCCAGGCCTCCTGTTGTCATCACATCCATCTTCAAGAACATGTGGTTCCTGTTAGTGCACCTTTGATTTGAGACCTTCTGTTGACACTCTTGGGGACTTGAATCCAGGGCAGCCACTGGTAGGCTGCCTTAAAAGAACCACAGCCGTGGAACCAAAATACCTTTTCTTTGTTCAGGTGGGGTAGACGTGGAAAACAGTCATAACTCTTACAGGAGGAGGGGAGGGGGGGGAGGAGAGAAGAGAAGAGAAGAGAAAGCAATAATGGAATGGAATGGAGGAGAGGAGAGAAAAGGAAATAAAACAGAAGACAAGAGAAAGTAATAATAGAATAGAATGGGGGAGAGAAGAGAAGAGATATGGAATGGAGAACAGAATATAGAATAGAAGGGAAGGGGAGAGGAGAGGAGGAAAAAACAGAAGTGAACGGAAAAAAGGGAAAAGAAATTAAATGAAACGAAACGAAAGGAAACAAAAAGAAAAGAAAAGAAAGGAAAGGATGAAGAAAATAGAAGGGAAGAGAAGGAGAGGAAAGGAAAGGAAAAGAAAGAAAAGGAGAGGAGGAATAATAGAAGTGAATGGAAAAAAGGGAAAAGAAATGAAAGGAAAGGAAAGGAAAGGAAAAGAAACAAAAAGAAAGGAAAGGATGAAGAAAATAGAAGGGAAGAGAAGGAGAGGAAAGGAAAGGATGAAGAAAACAGAAGGGAAGAGAAGGAAAGGAAAGGATGAAGAAAATTGAAGGGAAGAGAAGGAGAGGAAAGGAAAGGATGAAGAAAATAGAAGGGAAGAGAAAGAGAGGAAAAGAAATGGAAAAAAAATAGAAGGGAAGGGAAAGAAGGAAAGGAAAGGAAAGGAAAAAGGAGTGAGAAGGAAGGAAGAAGGTAGGGAGAAAGGAAAAAAGGAAAGAAGGGAAAGAAAGGAAGAGAAGGGAATGGAGGGAGGGAGGGAAAGAGGGAGAGAGGGAGGAAAGGAAAGAAGGGAAAGGAGAAGGGAGAAGGAGAAAGAAATGAAGGAAGAGAAGAGAAGGAAAGGAGGACGGAGGGAGGGAAGGAGAGAGGAAGAAAGGAAAGAAGGGAAGGGAAGAAGAAGGGAGGGAGAGAGGGAAAGAGGGAGAGAGGAAGGAATGACAGGAAAAAAAGAAAAGGAAGGAGGAAGGAGGGAGAGACGGAGGGAGGGAGGAAAAAATAAGGAAAGAAAGAAAAAGAAGGGAGGGAGGGAGGAGAAAGGAAGGAAGGAAGGATGGATTTCATGTTTGGTTTATATCTTCATCACTTCTCCAGAATGCCAGAAGAAGACATAAACAAATAACTTATGCTACTTTCTCCAACACCTTATTCTGTTAAATTTCAAGTGCTGGGATTGGAGACATTCGCGCTTTGGGGAAAGGTCTTCTCAGATGGATGCTAACTAAAGATAGATTGATAAAAGTTCTCTCTTTCATTAAAACAAGGGGTTTTCTTAAGGAGTATTTTTCCAAAGCTTTATGTTTACAGTAATCCTCCCTTTTTAATAATAGTAATATTTTTTCTTTAAAGTTTTGGCTCTGACATAGATGTCAGAAAGACACCCCTTGCTATGCATTCATGAATAGTTTTACATCTCTCCAAGTGAACTCTGGAGACTTCAAACTACTCCCACAACTGTCGGCATGAAATTCCAGAAAGCTGCCCAACTTAATTAAAAGTCAATCAATTATTTGAGGGAGGCCTTGAACCGTTCTCCTTTTCCTCAGTTGCTATGGGGAGTTGTGTTTACAGAACGAAAATAAGTGTGCGATTTTTAGCTTTGTCCAACTTTTCTAATTTGCTTTCGGAATGTCCTGCTCCAACACCACACAAAAAGGTCATTAAACCTGCTCTCTAAAATAACATCCAGAGAATTTATGCGAAATTGTATTTTTTTAAATATCAAATACTCACTGTTTATAGACAATAGACTAAACAATGTCATCTGGCGGGCCCCAGGGGAAGAGCCTGCTCTGTGGTGGCCCCGGACCTCTGGAATCAACTCCCCCCCAGAGATCAGAACCGCCCCCACCCTCCTTGCCTTTTGTAAGCTAATTGAAGACCCACCTATGTCGTCAGGCATGGGGAAATTGAGATATCCCTGGGCTTATATTGTTTATGTATGGTATGATTGTGTTGCATGGTTTTAATAGTGGGTTTTTAGATGTCTTTTAATATATTGGATTTGTCACATTGTTGTTTTTGTTGTGAGACGCTCCGAGTCTCCGGTAAGGGGTGGCATACAAATCTAATTAATCAATTAATCAATCAATCAATCAATCAATTAATTAATTAATAAGCAAGCAAGCAAGCAAGCAAGCAAGCAAACAAACAAACAAACAAACAAACAAACAATAAATCGAAAGAAGTTACCCGTTTTTCATTTTAAGGCAAATCGTCTCAGCTAATACTTTTCTGAATATATCCCCTGCTAAGATTTTTATTAATATTGATTGTTTCTTCATTGCTTATTTGACCCCTGTGACAATCATTTAAGTGTTGTACCTCATGATTCTTGACAAATGTATCTTTTCTTTTATGTACACTGAGAGCATCTGCACCAAAGGCATATTCCTTGTGTGTCCAATCACACTTGGCCAATAAAAAATTCTATTTCTATTTCTATTATTTCTATTATTTCTATTATTTCTATTATTTCTATTATTTCTATTATTTCTATTATTTCTATTATTTCTATTATTTCTATTATTTCTATTATTTCTATTATTTCTATTATTTCTATTATTTCTATTATTTCTATTATTTCTATTATTTCTATTATTTCTATTATTTCTATTATTTCTATTATTTCTATTATTTCTATTATTTCTATTATTTCTATTATTTCTATTCCTATTCCTATTCCTATTCCTACACAGAAATGTCATTTTAGGTAGTCCTCGACGTACAGCACTAATTGAACTACGGGTGAAATGCTCCCGTTTTGCTCATGCCTGTCAGTCATCGGAGAGCAGGTCGCAAAGGGAGCACGAGGCTCCACCCATCTGCCCAGATGCTGCCATTTGGGTTCTTTTAACCTCTGTGCATGCGCAAAACATTCTTTGGATACAGGTAGTTCTTGACTTATAATCATAACTGAACCCAATATTTGCTGTTGGCAGTTGTTAAGTGACTTTTCTGTGAGGAAAAAACGGAAGGCACAACTGAAAACTGGACCAGCTAAGGTTGGGTTTATGCTAAGAGTATTCTGTGAGGAAAAGACAAAAGGCAAAATTGAAAATGGACCAGCTAAGGATGGGTTTATGCTAAGAGTATTCTGTGAGGAAAAGACAGAAGGCACAACTTAAAATTGGACCAGCTAAGGTTGGGTTTATGCTAAGAGTATTCTGTGAGGAAAAAACAGAAGGCACAACTGAAAACTGGATCAGCTAAGGTTGGGTTTATACTAAGAGTATTCTGTGAGGAAAAAACAGAAGGCACAACTTAAAATTGGATCAGCTAAGGTTGGGTTTATACTAAGAGTATTCTGTGAGGAAAAAACAGAAGGCACAACTTAAAATTGGACCAGCTAAGGTTGGGTTTATACTAAGAGTATTCTGTGAGGAAAAAACAGAAGGCACAACTTAAAATTGGACCAGCTAAGGTTGGGTTTATGCTAAGAGTAATCTGTGAGGAAAAAACAGAAGGCATAACTGAAAACTGGACCAGCTAAGGATGGGTTTATGCTAAGAGTAATTTGTGAGGAAAAAACAGAAGGCACAACTGAAAACTGGACCAGCTAAGGATGGGTTTATGCTAAGAGTAATCTGTGAGGAAAAAACAGAAGGCATAACTGAAAACTGGACCAGCTAAGGATGGGTTTATGCTAAGAGTAATCTGTGAGGAAAAAACAGAAGGCACAACTGAAAACTGGACCAGCTAAGGATGGGTTTATGCTAAGAGTGTTCTGTGAGGAAAAAACAGAAGGCACAACTTAAAATTGGACCAGCTAAGGATGGATTTATGCTAAGAGTATTTTGTGAGGAAAACACAGAAGACACAACTTAAAATTGGACCAGCTAAGGATGGGTTTATGCTAAGAGTATTTTGTGAGGAAAACACAGAAGACACAACTTAAAATTGGACTAGCTAAGGATGAGTTTACAACAGGACTTTTCTGTCAGCAAAAGACAGAAGGCACAACTCAAAACCGAAAGCACTTAAGGATGAGTTTCAGTGACGGAAATGATTCATAAGCTACAGTACGTCATGAGTTCATGTCCTTTAAAAAAAGTTAGATGAGGTTCTCCAAACCACAATTAACGTCATATTTATTTCTTTTTATCTCTGTCTGTCTGTCTGTCTGTCTGTCTGTCTGTCTGTCTGTCTGTCTGTCTGTCTGTCTGTCTGTCTGGTTGGTTGGCTGGCTGGCTGGCTGGCTATATATCCCTTCCATCAAAATGCATAGACCTCAGTTATTAGAAAGGATAAAATATTTATGGAGATGCTCAATTATCTGTCTGTCTGTCTGTCTGTCTGTCTGTCTGTCTGTCTGTCTGTCTGTCTGTCTGTCTGTCTGTCTGTCTGTCTATCTATCTATCTATCTATCTATCTATCTATCTATCTATCTATCTTCTCAAAGCAACTCATGATCCAGGTCATGGTTGTCTCACAGGTGATTTTTTAAAAAGACTGTTGGACTTTCTTGGTATTTTTTCCTTGAAAACATTTCACTCCTCCTCCAAGAATCTTCTTGGATGAGAAGTGGAATATTTTCAAGGAAAAATACCAAGAAAGTCCAACTGAGTTTTTGGAAAAGCTACCTTTGGGACAGAAAGGCAAAAACTATTCTTCCTTTGCCATCTTCCATGGCTTTCTAGAGACTTCTCATCCTTAGAGCAATTTTGGGGAAAAGACAATAACAATTAAAACAATTTTCTATTTATCATTATATTCCATGGGGGAATAACCCTAGGGTTCGACTCCTCAGAATATCCACTTTTCTTAGCTTAAGTTCCACCACAACCACCTTCATGCACTTTGTTCTTCTAAATTTATGATTTATGATTCGTCCTTTTAAAATCAATTTTAAGGAATGGATACAACCGTATTGGTAGGTTTTTTTTAAATGATGTCGGCTGAGCCAGTTTTCTTTAATGCATTTTGCCTGTCAGGCTTTTAAAAATCAGATTGTCATCTTTAACAACCTCATAATAGGCTTTTGAATATTTCAGGAACATCTGTACTCCGATATCCAAAAGACGGCCTGAAAAATGTATAAGAAGGGCAGTGTGCATTAAACTGATGCCTGTCCAATTTATCTTTCTTTCTTTCTTTCTTTCTTTCTTTCTTTCTTTCTTTCTTTCCATCCTTCTTAACTTACTTCCTTACTTCCTCCCTCCCTCTCTCCCTCCCTCTTTCTCCCTCCCTTCTTCTCTTTCTTTCTCCATCCCTCTTTCTTTCTTTCTCTTCCTTCCTCCCTCTCTCTCTCATCCCTCTTTTTTCCTCCCTCCCTCTTTTTCTTTCTCTATCCCTCCCTCTTTCTTTCCTTCCTTCCTTCTTTCTTTTTCTTTCTTTCTCTCTCTCTCCTCCTTCCCTCCCTCCCTTTTTCTTCCTCCCTTCCCCCCTCTCGTTCTCCATCCATCCCTCCCTCCTTCCTTCCTTCTTTCTTTCTTTCTTTCTTTCTTTCTTTCTTTCTTTTTCTCTTTCCCCCCCTCTTTTTAAAGAAAGCCCTCTAATGTGGACAGGGAAGTGACCAATGGCTGACCTTGAAATCTGTGCTTTAAATTCAAATACATATATATATAATATTTATTTGGACTTATATGCCGCCCCATTCCCAAAGGACTTTGATCACCTTACAAATACACATAAAATGTGATATAAAACCCCTTAAAAACAATTCAAAACAATTTAAAACCGACAATTAGTAATTAAAACAGTTTTTAAAAAAACATGCATGTCTTTCCTGCTTTTCCAAGCTTGCCACACACACCTGCATAATGTAGATTTTGTACCTTGGAAAGTTTGGCACGGGACGGTCTATTTTCAGCTGCTGTGACCACCGTCCACTTTTTAACGGGGACGTTGGCTTCCGAACGTCTGGTGGAGCTGCTCCACAAGCGTTCTTCAAACACTGTCTTCTCTGTCTGGTTTTAGGGCTTCCCCACATAGAGCGAGGAGTCCCTTTGATGACTTCTACAGGACCCCAAGCATCTTCCAATCCTTAAGTTAACAAGGGATGGCATCTTACGGTTACCCATCTTGGCTTGGCTGGGAGACCGAGATCCAAATAGTGCAAAAAGCGAATTCTTGGCTAATTGGCATCTGATTTACAGCCCCGTGCCTACAGGTTGTCCTTGACACTAAACCATTCATTTAATTCATTTAATTAATGATATTTATAAGCTGCCCAGCTCCTTTCGGAATCCGGGCAGGGAACAAGCAATGTAAACAGTATGAAACAAGCAATATAAATAGCATAAAAACAGTACAACAATATAAAATCCCTCAACATTCATTCAATAAACATATTCCCTTCTTCTGGCTGGAGTTGAGGAGCATAGCCCCAAGCCCCAAGCCCTTCCAAGGCCCATAAAATGAGGATCCAGATGGTTAGGCTGACTCAGTAAATTGCTTAGAAAGTGTTTACAGCCACTGTGAAGTGGTATACAGTGGTAGCTCTACCTAAGAACACCTCTACTTATGAACTTTTCTAGATAAGAACCAGGTGTTCAAGATTTTTTTGCCTCTTCTCAAGAAACGTTTTCCACTTACAAACCCGAGCCTCTGAAACTGTAACCGGAAAAGACAGGGAGAAGGCTCTGTGGGGCCTCTCTAGGAATCTCCTGGGAGGAAACAGGGCTGGAAAAGGCCGGGAGAAGCCTCCGTGGGGTCTCTCTAGGAATCTCCTGGGAGGAAACAGGGCCGGAAAAGGCAAGGAGAAGCCTCTGTGGGGCCTCTCTGGGAATCTCCTGGGAGGAAACAGAGCCAGAAAAGGTGGGGAGAAGCCTCCGTGGGGCCTCTCTAGGAATCTCCTGGGAGGAAACAGGACCAGAAAAGGCGTGGAGAAGCCTCCATGGGGCCTCTCTAGGAATTTCCTTGGAGGAAACAGGGCCAGAAAAGTGGGGAGAAGCCTCCTTGGGGCCTCTCTAGGAATTTCCTGGGAGGAAACAGGGCTGGAAAAGGTGGGGAGAAGCCTCCGGGGGGCCTCTCTAGGAATCTCCTGGGAGGAAACAAGGCCTCCAGCCTCCCTGTGGTTTCCCCAATCGCATGCATTATTTACTTTTACATTGATTCCTACGGGAAAAATTGCTTCTTCTTATAAACTTTTCTACTTAAGAACCCGGTCACGGAATGAATTAAGTTCGTAAGTAGAGGTACCACTCTATAAATCTAAAGTGTGTTGGAATATTCATGAACTGGGAGAGCCAATAGTAACAAGGTCAATCATTGGGTGTTAAACATTTCTGAGTGTGTGCAGGGAATCGAAGCTGAGAATCTTAATTTCATTTTGCAACAAACTTTTATAAAGTGCCATTGTACTTTTGCTACGGCTGGAAAGGTCTCAAAATGGGGAGACAACTCAGTTAATAACTGACTCACTTAGCAATGGAAAATTTGGTCCTAAGTCGAGGGCTACCTGCAGGCGGGGGTTGCCACATCTGCTGCTATCAGCACGCTGTGCGTGCAGCTTCATGTTTCTGGCGCTTGAGCGCATCCAAGCAAGATTTTGCTTCTGCACATGCACAGTGTTAGTATATAGAATGTAACCTACTTGGGTGTTGCCATACAGTAGCTGTTCTGTCTGGCTCTCTGGTAGAATCCTCCCAAAAATTCACAGGTACAAATTTCAGACACACACAGGTTTGAAAATTCAAAACAATGTCCTTTATAATGAAAATTCACTTAAACTGAGCCCTCTTTTGGTATAGCCAAGAGCACTCTTCTCCAAACAAACTGGTAATTTGTACAAGTCCCTTATCAGTTCTGTGATACTTATCTTGCAGCTGTGAGGCAATTCACAGTCCTTCTTCTTTCACAAAGTGAAACACACTTTGCTCTGGGTTAGATTCAAAGCGGGGGGAAATCAGCACACAAAAGGTCAAAGTCAGTAAAGCAGTCACGAAACACAACGATCAGATAATCCTCCACAATGGCCAAACCCATAGGCTGCTATTTATAGCAGCCTCACTAATGACCACAGCCCCACCCAACCACAGGTGGCCTCATTTTCTTTGATAATAATCTCTCAGTTGTTGCCTATGCATCGCTCTCCGCATGCGTGGCTGTATCATTAACTCTTGTTCTGAATCCAAGGAGGAGCTAGATAATTGATTTCTTTCTGAGCTGTCTGCCCCACTCTCCTCCTCCCTGTCACTCATGTCTTCTTGGTCAGAGGAGCCTTCATCAGCAGATTCCACCGGGGGCAAAACAGGCCTGCAGCATGTGGATGTCTCCCCCACATCCACAGTCCTTGGGGCAGGAGCAGGGCCAGAGCTAACCACAACAGTACCAAGACATACTAACATGCAGGAAGCAAAATTTCCCAGACGTGCAAGAGAGATTTTGGTGGGGTTTTTTGCTTCTGGACAGGCGTAGAAGCAAAATCTTGCATGGATTCACCAGATAGGAACTCAATACTATCTACCTGTATTGGCAGGTACAGCTTTTTAATTCTTATTTTTTAACTTTGAATTACTTTTCTATAAAAAAAGAAAGGCAGCCCAGCTGACAGAGTCAATTTTTTGCTAGAAGGCAGATCAAAACAGGACTGGCAAAATCCCGTTTGGTTACAGCTAAGCTAATAGAAAGAAAACCCCCGAGCGTTTATAGGGCTGGGACATTAAAGTGTAGCTGGTTAACGGGTGGAAAGAAGGTCCGAGCGATCCAAGTTTTATTCTGTGAGGCTTTGTGGGCGAAGTGGTGAAATGTACGAGGGAGAGGAGGGGGGAAATATTATTTATCAAATCGAGGGCTGCTGAATCAGAGCATTCTTTCCGAAATGCATGAAGGGATTATCTGCAATATATCATCCTTCTGCTCTTGTTATTGATTGACCTGAAATGGCCTTCTCCAAGACAAATTCCTTGTGTGTCCAATTACACTTGGCCAATAAAAATTCTATTTTGTTCTGTTCTGTTCTATTCTATTCTATTCTAGTCTAGTCTAGTCTATTCCCACTCTATATTATTCTATATTACATTACTTCTATTCTATTCTATTCTATTCCTACTCTATTCTATTCCTACTATATTCTATTCTATATTCCATTAATTCTATTCTAGTCTAGTCTAGTCTAGTCTATTCCCACTCTATTCTATTATATATTCCGTTACTTCTATTCTATTCTATTCCTACTCTATTCTATTCCTACTCTATTCTATTCTATATTCCATTAATTCTATTCTATTCTATTCTATTCTAGTCTAGTCTAGTCTAGTCTAGTCTATTCCCACTCTATTCTATTATATATTCCGTTACTTCTATTCTATTCTATTCTATTCTATTCCTACTCTATTCTATTCCTACTATATTCTATTCTATATTCCATTAATTCTAGTCTAGTCTAGTCTAGTCTAGTCTATTCCCACTCTATTCTATTATATATTCTGTTACTTCTATTCTATTCCTACTCTATTCCATTAATTCTATTCTATTCTATGCTATGCTATTCTGTTCTATTCTATTCTATTCTATTCCATTCCATTCCACCCCATCCCCTCCCATCCCATTCCATTCTAATCTACTCCATTCTAATCTATTCTATTCTAATCTATTCTATTCTAATCTATTCTATTCCATTCAACTCGGTGCCCGTCCCAAACGCAATGGCTCGCCATGTGTCCCAAAGACGCTCTTTTTGCCCCAAAGGTAACTGGATTTTCTTGAGTTTCCTCCTCCCCCTGCAAGATATTACAGAATAGCCAAGTTGTGAAGGGACCGCAGAGGGTTTTTTAGATTACTACTAGAGTTGGAAGGAACCTTGTAGGCAGTGAAGGGCTGCAAAAAAAATGTAATACCACACTGTGGGTGTGGCTTATTTTGTGGGTGTGGCTTGCCAACCACATGACCAAGTGGGAGAGGCTTGATGATCATGTGACCATCGATGGCTTAAAGGTCATAGGACTGACTTAAAGGTGGCCAACTTGACGTCACTCACGTCAAGGGTTTGAGTTTGGGTTAGGGTCCCTGGCCTCTCCTCGCTTCAAAGAGATGCAATTTGCCTATCTATTTACTATTACCGAACATCCAAAATATACTATTTAACTCTATGTATATATGCTATATTCATACATACATATTACACACAGGCACACAACAATATTTATTTATTTATTTATTTTATTTATTTATTTATTGGATTTGCATCCCGCCCCTCTCCGTGGACTAGGGGTGGCTAACAACAGTGATAAAAACAGCATGTAACAATCCAATACTAAAACAACTAAAAAAACCTTATTATAAAACCAAACATACATACAAACATACCATGTATAAATTGTAGAGGCCTAGGGGGAAAGAATATCTCAGTTCCCCCATGCCTGATGGCAGAGGTGGGTTTTAAGGAGCTTATTTATTTATTTATTTATTTATTTATTTTATTTATTTATTCAATTTTTATGCCGCCCTTCTCCTTAGACTCAGGGCGGCTTACAACATGTTAGCAATAGCACTTTTTAACAGAGCCAGCCTATTGCCCCCACAATCCGGGTCCTCATTTTACCCACCTCGGAAGGATGGAAGGCTGAGTCAACCTTGAGCCGGTGATGAGATTTGAACCGCTGACCTTCAGATCTACAAGTCAGCTTCAGTGGCCTGCAGTACAGCACTCTACCTGCTGCGCCACCCCGGCTTACGAAAGGCGAGGAGGGTGGGGGCAATTCTAATCTCTGGGGGGAGTTGGTCCCAGAGGGCCGGGGGCCGCCACAGAGAAGGCTCTTCCCCTGGGTCCCGCAAAACGACATTGTTTAGTTGACGGGACTCGGAGAAGGCCCACTCTTGGTCACTGGGATTCGTGCGGCAGAAGGCGGTCCCGGAGATAATCTGGTCCGGTGCCATGAAGGGGTTTGCGTGTGTGTGTTTATATAGTAGATAATATACATTATCTACTATATAAACACACACACGCACAGCTCTTCTAAAATAATACACATTTAACCTCATTTACTGCGACAGGAAAAATATACCCAGAGCCCAGAAGGAAAAAAAAATGGAGGAAAAATCAAGTATTTTCTATCGGTTCTGTATACCTGACCAAATTTTTTCTACCGGTTCTGCGTACATGACCATACCCGTAGGAGCCCATCACTGCTTCCAACTCAGTTACTGTTGCAAAGTTCAAACACACCGGAGCTCAATGGAAGCCCATTCAAGCAACTCCGTCAAATTCCAGAGTTCAAATCCTTATTTGTCCAGAGGTTTGTCCTTTAACCTTGCCCTTAAAAAAAAAAACATTTGCTAAGAACTAAGACATTTACTAGAACTAAGACGCCTTAAACAAGATCTAAGTATTGCCCACAAGATCATATGCTGCAACGTCCTGCCTGTCGGCGACTACTTCAGCTTCAACCACAACAACACAAGAGCACACAACAGATTTAAACTTAATATTAACCGCTCCAAACTTGGCTGTAAAAAATATGACTTCAGTAACCGAGTTGTCGAAGCGTGGAACTCATTACCGGACTCCATAGTGTCATCCCCAAACCCCCAACACTTTACCCTTAGATTATCTACGGTTGACCTATCCAGATTCCTAACAGGTCAGTAAGGGGCGAGTACAAGTGCACTAGAGTGCCTTCCGTCCCCTGTCCTATTGCTCTCCTATATCTCCTATACCTTTCTTCCATTCCTATATCTCTTCTTCTATTCTTTCATTGATATGTTCTATTCCTATATCTTCTTTTCTATTATTTCTTAGATATATTTTACTATGAGTATCTCCTCTATAACCCTCATCATGTATTTTACTATGTGTATATAGATATATACAAACTAAAACCCTCATTGTGTATTGGACAAAATAAATAAATAAATAAAAACAAATGTATCTTTTAAGTATTTCTGTTTAATGCAAACACAGCCAGAAGGGTGTGTAGAGGGCAGACGGGTCAGCTAAAACAGGAGTTGTTTTGAGAAAGGAGTAAAAAGGATCCAGACTATTTGACCGATCCATGCTGAAGAATGCCTATGAGATCATTCCTCAAATAGGTTTATCTCTTCTCCACACCTGTCTTTCTACCCACTGATTGGCTAGAAGAGGTTTGCTAGAAATTGTTTTGTATGCTTTTCGGGGGAATCTAAAAACAGCTGTTCCCATTGATAGGAGACTTACAAGGATGGTGAGTGGTGTGGAAACCATGTCCTATGAAGAACGGTTAAAGGATCTCGGGATGTTTAGTCTGCAAAGGAGAAGACTGAGAGGAGACTTGATAGCTGTCTACACATATCCAAAGGGCTGTCACAGAGCAGAGGGGTCAGCATTGTTCTCATTAGCACATGGAAGGACTTAGAAACAATGGAATGAAACTGCAAGGGAGTAGATTTAGCCTAGAGAAAAGGAGGGCCAGAGCGGACATGATAGCAGTCTACAAGTATACGAGGGGATGTCACAGAGAGGAGGGGATCACTTTATTCTTCAGGGCACCAGAGGGCCGGACGAGGAACAACGGCTGGAAGCTGACCAAGGAGAGATTCAACATGGAGATAAGGAGGAACTTCCTGACGGTCAGAGCGATCAACTAATGGAACAACCTACCAACGGACATTGTGAACTCCAACACTCTGGACATTTTTAAGAGAAGATTGAACTGCCATTTGACTGGTGTACTATAGGGTTCCTGCTTGGGCAGGGGTTGAACTCGATGGCCTTCATGGTCCCTTTCAACTCTAACAATAGATAGATAGATAGATAGATAGATAGATAGATAGATAGATAGATAGATAGATAGATAGATAGATTGATAAATTTAGATCTAGAAGAATCCTCCATTGCTCCTCACGCAACAAATTACCTTACTCCTCCAGACTTCAATTACTATATTTAGAAAATTTATAGCTACGCTGCCTCGGAACTGATTTTATTATTGTTCATAAAATCATACATCACAATGTACTCCCGGTTATCGACTACTTCACCATTAACAAAAACAACACAAGAGCACGTAATAGATACAAACTAAATGTAAATCGCTCCAAACTAGACTGCAGAAAATACAATTTCATCATTAGAGTGGTCAACAGTTAGATGAGTACGTGGGTTGGTGGATAGATGGATGGATGGATAGATAGGTGGGTGGGTGGGTGGATAGATAGATGGGTGGGTGGGTGGATGGATGGATAGATAGGTGGGTGGGTGGGTGAATTGATCAATGGATGGATAGATAGGTGGGTGGGTGGATAGATAGATGATAATAGATAGATAAATAGATAGATAGACAGACAGACAAATAAATAAGTTCATGTTCCATCTAAGTAAGAGCAAAATTCTCATTCCCTCTTTCTTCATGTTTTTTGGCAGCAGTTGGGGATCAATTTTTGCAGAACATCCAGTGGTACATTTCTAAACCTCAAGGCCCCATTTTTTTAAGGCCAAAGCCCATTGGAATATAGAGCTATAATTGTGATGCATTCTTTTTAAATAATGTCACCAGAATGCCATTTTGATTACTCAAACTGGTAATCAAAAATAAAATAAAATCCCTCAAATTCTTATCCGTTTCCACTGGAAATGTCCTAGCCCCTGTCTTCTTTTTTGGGAGAATCTCACCTACCAGGAATGTGGGTTTTGCCTCCCAGGGACAATCCCATCTGTCCGTCCATTACCCTGGGGGGGGGAATTATTGACCCCCTCAGAGAGGGTCCGCAACCTGGGCGTCCTCCTCGATCCACAGCTCACATTAGAAAACCATCTCTCAGCTGTGGCGAGGGGGGCGTTTGCCCAGGTTCACCTGGTGCACCAGTTGCGGCCCTATTTGGACCGGGACTCATTGCTCACAGTCACTCATGCCCTCATCACCTCGAGGTTCGACTACTGTAATGCTCTCTACATGGGGCTACCTTTGAAAAGTGTTCGGAAACTTCAGATCGTGCAGAACGCAGCTGCGAGAGCAGTCATGGGCTTACCTAGGTATGCCCATGTTTCACCATCACTCCGCAGTCTGCATTGGCTGCCGATCAATTTCCGGTCACAATTCAAAGTGTTGGTTATGACCTTTAAAGCCCTTCATGGCATTGGACCAGAATATCTCCGAGACCGCCTCCTGCCGCACGAATCCCAGCGACCGATTAGGTCCCACAGAGTGGGCTTTCTCCGGGTCCCGTCAACTAAACAATGTCGGTTGGCGGGCCCCAGGGGAAGAGCCTTCTCTGTGGCGGCACCGGCTCTCTGGAACCAACTCCCCCCGGAGATTAGAACTGCCCCTACTCTTCCTGCCTTCCGTAAACTCCTCAAAACCCACCTTTGCCGTCAGGCATGGGGGAATTGAAACATCTCCCCCTGGGCATGTTTAATTTATACATGGTATGCTTGTGTGTGTGTCTGTTAGTTAGTATATGGGTTTTTTTAAAGCTTTAAATAATTTAACTGATTGGATTATTTATGATTTGTACTACTTGCTGTGAACCGCCCCGAGTCTTCGGAGAGGGGCGGCATACAAATCCAAATAATTAATAAATAAATAAATGAATGAATGAATGAATGAATGAATGAATAAATAAATAAATAAATAAATAAATAAATTTGTGTAAAAGAGTAAGGGGTGATATATCTGTACAAATTCCAATGGTCTTAGAAGTACAAGGGTATTACTATGTGTAAGTACAACAAGGTTTATTAACTTTTCGGAGAATAAATCTTTTTGTTTTCCTGCAATCTCATACAAATACAAACATCTTTTTAAAAAAAAAAATGCAACTACAGGTTGACCTTGATTTATGACCACAATCCGCTAAGCAAGACAGTTATTAGATCAATTTTGCCCCATTTTATGACCTCTTGCTCCATAGTCGTCATGTGAATCGCTGCAGTTGATTGGTTAGTGACATGGTTACTACCTAACCCAGAGGTCTTCAAACTTGACAACTTTAAGACTTGTGGACTTCAACTCCCAGAATCCTCCAGCCAGCTATGCTAAGATATGTTCCTTACACTTGCAAACATGTCTTCATCACCTCGAGGCTCAACTACTGTAATGCTCTCTACATGGGGCTACCTTTGAAGAGTGTTCGGAAACTTCAGGTCGTGCAGAATGCAGCTGCGAGAGCAATCATGGGCTTTCCCAAATATGCCCATGTTACACCAACACTCCGCAGTCTGCATTGGTTGCCGATCAGTTTCCGGTCACAATTCAAAGTGTTGGTTATGACCTATAAAGCCCTTCCTGGCACCGGACCAGAATACCTTTGGGACCGTCTTCTGCCACACGAATCCCAGCGACCAGTTAGGTCCCACAGAGTTGGTCTTCTCCAGGTCCCGTCAACTAAACAATGTCGTTTTGCGGGACCCAGGGGAAGAGCCTTCTCCGTGGCGACCCCGACCCTCTGGAACCAACTCCCCCCAGATATCAGAGTTGCCCCCACCCTCCTGGCCTTTAGTAAGCTCCTTAAAACCTACCTCTGTCATCAGGCATGGGAGAATTGAGACTTTCCCTTCCCCCTAGGCTTATAAAATTTGTGCATGGTATATCTGTATGTATGATTGGTTTTTCTTAAATTGGTTTTTTTTAATATCCTCTTGCACCTTTTTCCGGATTCCAAAGGCTTCCCTGGAGCCAGGGGAGGGTAAGGCGCCCTCCCCCATCCCCCTGGAGGCTCTCTGGAAGCCAACCCCCCCCTCCCAAAGCCTCTATGGGAGCCAAAATTCAGCTGGCCGGCACACACATGCCTGTTGGAGCTGAGCTACGGCAACGGCTCGCCTGCCAGCAGATATGGCTCCGCGTGCCACCTGTGGCACCCGTGCCATAGGTTCGCCATCCCTGCCCTAGTTCTTTTTTTTTGTGAAACCCTATTGAATTAATATGTTTGTGAGTGACATAGGGGAAGGTTTGGTAGGGAAGGTTTGCCTATTTGCCGATGACTCTAAAGTGTGCAATAGGGTTGATGTTCCTGGAGGCGTCTGTAATATGGTAAATGATTTAGCTTTACTAGATAAATGGTCAAAGCAATGGAAACTGCAGTTTAATGTTTCCAAATGTAAAATAATGCACTTGGGGAAAAGGAATCCTCAATCTGAGAATTGCATTGGCAGTTCTGTGTTAGCAAAAACGTCAGAAGAGAAAGATTTAGGGGTAGTGATTTCTGACAGTCTCAAAATGGGTGAGCAGTGTGGTCGGGCAGTAGGAAAAGCAAGTAGGATGCTTGGCTGCATAGCTAGAGGTATAACAAGCAGGAAGAGGGAGATTGTGATCCCCTTCTATAGAGCGCTGGTGAGACCACATTTGGAATACTGTGCTCACTTCTGGAGACCTCACCTACAAAAAGATATTGACAAAATTGAACGGGTCCAAAGACGGGCTACAAGAATGGTGGAAGGTCTTAAGCATAAAACGTATCATGAAAGACTTAATGAACTCCATCTGTATAGTCTGGAGGACAGAAGGAAAAGGGGGGACATGATCGAAACATTTAAATATGTTAAAGGGTTAAATAAGGTTCAGGAGGGAAGTGTTTTTAATAGGAAAGTGAACACAAGAACAAGGGGACACAATCTGAAATCAGTTGGGGGAAAGATCAAAAGCAATATGAGAAAATATTATTTTACTGAAAGAGTAGTAGATCCTTGGAACAAACTTCCAGCAGACGTGGTTGGTAAATCCACAGGAACTGAATTGAAACATGCCTGGGATAAACATATATCCATTGTAAGATAAAATACAGGAAATAGTGTAAGGGCAGACTAGATGAACCATGAGGTCTTTTTCTGCCGTCAGTCTTCTATGTTTCTATGAATGAAAATCCTATTCAAATCTGGTGTTGCCTCTATCTTATTCTGCACCTCCGTGCTGTTGTGCGTGGGAAGGCCCCTTCTCCATCTGCCCTTTGTTTTCGCAACACTCGGATTTCTTCCCGGCTTTGTTTTTGCACAGAGGGTGAGAGAACGCGCTGTCACACCGGGAAACGAGGCGGTAAACTTGTTTGTGCTTTGTAAAGAAAAGAGGGGGGGGAAGTAAAGTCAGATGGAGAATTTTGACCTTCTCCCCCTTCCTATCTAAATCAATTAAGTGTAAGCAGGTGTGAAGCCCAGATAGAAAACAAGAGCGTTGAAAAATACCTTCTTGAAATCCTGCTACTGAATTCTGGTTTTTTCTTTGTTAGACCGTTATACAGGGAGTCCTCGATGTACGACCACAATTGGAGACCAATATTTCTCTGGCTAAGCAAAATGGTTCACAGAATAAATATAAAAACAAAGTGTGCAGGACAAATCTAATACATTAGGACCCAGGGGAAGAGCCTTCTCTGTGGCGGCCCCGACCCTCTGGAACCAGCTCCCCCCCGGAGATTAGGATTGCCTCCACCCTCCTTGCCTTTCGCAAACTTCTTAAAACTCACCTATGCTGCCAGGCATGGTGGAACTGAGACATTTCCCCCTGGTTTATATAGTTTTATGTATGGTATGCTTGCGTTTGAATGGTTTTAAACTAATGGGTTTTTAGATACTTTTAAATATTAGAATTGTTTATTAGATACTGTTTTACTAATGTTGTGAACCGCCCCAAGTCTATGGAGAGGGGCGGCATACAAATCTAATTATTATTATTATTATTAATAATAATAATAATAATAATAATAATAATAATAATAATAATAATAAGTGAGTTTTGTCCCATTGAATGCCCTTTCTTGCCACTGTTGTTGTAGGTGTTAAGTTAGAAACATACAGTGGTACCTCTACTTACAAACTTAATTTGTTCCGTGTCCAGGTTCTTAAGTAGAAAAGTTTGTAAGAAGAAGCAATTTTTCCCATGGAATCAATGTAAAAGCAAATAATGCGTGCGATTGGGGAAACCACAGGGATGGTGGAGGCCCTGTTTCCTCCCAGGAGATTCCTAGAGAGGCCCCACAGAGGCTTCTCCCTGTCTTTTCCAGCCCTGTTTCCTCCCAGGAGATTCCTAGAGAGGCCCCTTGGAGGCTTCTCCCTGCCTTTTCCGGCCCTGTTTCCTCCCAGGAGATTCCTAGAGAGGCCCCACGGAGGCTTCTCCCCATTTTTTCTGCCCCTGTTTACTCCCAGGAGATTCCTAGAGAGGCCCCATGGAGGCTTCTCCTTGCCTTTTCCGGCCCTATTTCCTCCCAGGAGTTTCCTAGAGAGGCCCCACGGAGGCTTCTCCCTGCCTTTTCTGGTTACAGTTTCGGAGGCTCGGGTTTGTAAGTGGAAAATGGTTCTTGAGAAGAGGCAAAAAAATCTTGAACACCCGGTTCTTATCGAGAAAAGTTCATAAGTAGAGGCATTCTTAGGTAGAGGTACCGCTGTAGTTGTGTAGTGAACCTGGCTTCCCCCTTGAATTGGGTTGTCAGAAGGTTGGAAATGGGAATCACGTGACCGTCATAAATACATGCCGGTTGAGAGCAACTTCAAATGCTTTGGAAAGGAATGGTTGTAACTCAAGGACTACTTGAGTTTTAATTTCATTTGACTAGATTCTTGTGCATATTGTAGGCTGTTGTAAATTTTCTGAACTTAACATCTGGCCCTAGAATGGAATGGAATAGAATTTTTATTGGCCAAGTGTAATTGGACACCAAAGGAATTTGTCTTTGGTGCATATGCTCTCAGTGTACATAAAAGAAAAGAGACATTTGTCAAGAATCATGTGGTACAACACTTAATTATTGTCATAGGGTAAATAAAATACTATATTTAACAAAAAGGAATACCGGTAGATGGATTGACAGATTGATAAATAGATTAGATTGATTAGATAGATAGATGGATGGATGGATGGACAGACAGACAAATAGTAAAGATGGATGGATGGACGGATGGATGGACGGACGGACGGACGGACGGACAGACAAATAGAGAGACAGACAGATGATAAATATGGATGGATGGACGGACGGACGGACGGACAGATGATAAATATGGATGGATGGATGGATGGATGGATGGATGGATGGATGGACGAACAGACATGATAAATATGGATGGATGGATGGATGGACGGACGGACGGAAGGACGGACGGACAGACAGATGATAAATATAGATGTATGTATAGATGGATGGATGTATAGCTAGAGAGATAGATAAACATGTGTGCATATTTATGTGTGTGTTTGCATATGTGTATGTGTGTGTATAATACACATATATAAAAATATTAGCAAGTGTATATATAAATATGGATAATAATAAATGCTTTCCACATTGCATTCCAATATAGATTACCCCGAATAGCAGCAAGCAGCTCAGCTGCCTGCCAATATAAGAAAATAGCCCATAGAAATTCTTTTCATAGGCTCAAGGGGTAAGCAATAGCAGACATTCATAACCCTGGGCACATCCATAAATGCCTCCGTTATCTAATACAGATTCCAGAGGTGACATCACCTTTTTGGGTGGGCACCCTATTCCAAGGTTTATTTTTGAAGCGCCACAGTGGAATTTCTCAGCTGGAGTAGACACAACTCACCAAAGCCGTGTGTGTGTGTGTTTTCAATCAGGTTATCAAAACACAGCTTCCTAAGTGGTGTTCTGGGGTCGGGCTAAGCGGTCAGATTGTTTGAAAAACAGCCCTTTCATTCAGAGGCCAAGTAGACAAAGACGAGTCTTTATTGGAATTCAAATCAGGTGCATGGAATGTAATTTTAAACAGATAAGTAGGATTCAACAGATAATTCAAAGTCACTCATGCCCTCATCACCTCGAGGTTCGACTACTGTAACGCTCTCTACATGGGGCTACCTTTGAAAAGTGTTCGGAAACTTCAGATCGTGCATAATGCAGCTGTGAGAGCAATCATAGGCTTTCCTAGGTATGCCCATGTTACACCAACACTCCACACTCTGCATTGGTTGCCGATCAGTTTCTGGTCACAATTCAAAGTGTTGGTTATGACCTATGAAGCCCTTCATGGCATCGGACCAGAATATCTCCGGGACCGTCTTCTGCCGCATAAATCCCAGCGACCTGTTAGGTCCCACAGAATTGGCCTTCTCTGGGTCCCGTTGACTAAACAATGTCATTTGGCGGGACCCAGGAGAAGAGCCTTCTCTGTGGCGGCCCCGACCCTCTGGAACCAGCTCCCCCCAGATATCAGAGTTGCCCCCACCCTCCTTGCCTTTCGCAAGCTCCTTAAAACCCACCTCTGTCGTCAGGCATGGGGGAATTGAAATTTCCCTTCCCCCCAGGCTTATAGAATTTATACATTGTATGATTGGTCTCTTAAATTGGGGTTTTTTAGATTACTTTTTAATATTAGATTTGTTATATTGTTTTCTTTATTGTTGTTAGCCACCCCAAGTCTTCGGAGAGGGGCGGCATACAAATCAAATCAAATCAAATCAAATCAAATCAAATCAAATAGTAAATAAATAAATAAATAATTCAAACTTGGAAAAGCTGAAGACTGGATGTTTTTATTTTATTCATGTATTAAATTTATATGCTGCCTGTCTCATGCTTAGATTACAGCAATGCGCTCTACACGGGGCTGCCAAAATACTGTTTTTAGTATCTTACTGTAGATTTTTTAAAAAAAATTGTAAGCCATGATTGTAGAATGCTTGGCTGCATAGCTAGAGGTATAACAAGCAGGAGGAGGGAGATTGTGATCCCGCTATATAGAGCGCTGGTGAGACCACATTTGGAATACTGTGTTCAGTTCTGGAGACCTCACCTACAAAAAGATATCGACAAAATTGAAGGGGTCCAAAGACGGGCTACAAGAATGGTGGAAGGTCTGAAGCATAAAACGTATCAGGAAAGACTTCATGAACTCAATCTGTAGAGTCTGGAGGACAGAAGGAAAAGGGGGGACATGATCGAAACATTTAAATATGTTAAAGGGCTAAATAAGGTCCAGGAGGGAAGTGTTTTTAATAGGAAAGTGAACATAGGAACAAGGGGACACAATCGGAAGTTAGTTGGGGGAAAGATCAAAAGCAACATGAGAAAATATTATTTTACTGAAAGAGTAGTAGATCCTTGGAACAAACTTCCAACAGACGTGGTTGGTAAATCCACAGTAAGTGAATTTAAACATGCGTGGGATAAACGTATATCCATCCTAAGATAAAATACAAGAAATAGTATAAGTGCAGACTAGATGGACCATGAGGTCTTTTTCTCCGTCAATCTTCTATGTTTCAATGTTCTATGTAAAATATTATTTTATTGAAAGATTAGTAGATCCTTAGAACAAACTTCCAGCAGACGTGGTTGGTCAATCCACAGTAACTGAATTTAAACATGCCTGGGATAAACATATATCCATCCTAAGATAAAATACAGGAAATAGTATAAGGGCAGACTAGATGGACCATGAGGTCTTTTTCTGCCGTCAATCTTCTATGTTTCTATGTATGATTGAGATTGGCAGCTGTAGAAAAATGGATGGATGGATGGATGAATGAAAGTATCAGAATGTTAACGACAGAGCATGTCTGGTTGTTAGCTGCACTGAATTCAATAGAAGTCAGGTTTGAAGTTGAGTTGCTCTTGGGACTCGGTTTAAAAGGCTGCCTGTTAACAGCACAGACCTTGTTCAACAAGACAAGGACCAGTGTGAATCTATTTTGGAAGGCCACTTTTAAATCACCAAGAAAAAGAAAACCGATTTAAATCATGTTTCCCTTTGGACAAGTCAAAAATGTCCTCAATAAAAATTCAGGGGAGCTGGCCGTGTAAATCTAAATAGGCTGTTTGGTAACTAAAAAAAGAACCTGCGTAAAAACTAGACCCATAATTCAGAAAGTTTGGTTGTGTAGCATCCGCAGAAAGATTTCGTTTTTAGAGAGGAGACAGATCACTCTTTCTTTGTAGGAAAGGATGTTAAACAAGATTCTTTTTTGGAACTTTCTGAGACTATAAGTTTCAATTTGATTTGATTGATTTTATTTTATTGGATTTGTATGCCGCCCCTCTCCGTAGACTCGGAGCGGCTAACAACAGTAGTAAACAGCATATGACAATCCAATATTAAAACAATTAAAAACCCTTATTGTAAAACCAAACATACATACAAACATACCATGCATAAAATTGTAAAGGCCTAGGGGGAAAGAGTATCTCAGTACCCCCATGCCTGGCGGCAGAGATGGGTTTTAAGAAGCTTACGAAAGGCAAAGAGGGTGGGAGCAATTCTAATCTTTGGGGGGAGTTGGTTCCAGAGGGCCGGGGCCGCCACAGAGAAGGCTCTTCCTCTGGGTCCCGCCAAGCGATATTGTTTAGTTGATGGGACCCGGAGAAGACCCACTCTGTGGGACCTAACTGGTCACTGGGATTCGTGCAGCAGAAGGCGGTCCCTGAGATAGTCTGGTCTGGTGCCATGAAGTTTTGGCTATGAAAGCCAGCTGGATCCCTTTGGGCCAATCACTGGGACACTGACGGCTAATCTATGGCACACCTGCCACAGGTAGCACGCGGAGCCATATTTGAGGGCACATGAGTAGTGATGGGCAAACCAAACCCTCACAATTCGGGTCCGTACTGAATTTAGTGGTGTTCGGTATGCCGAACACGAACCTGAATTTTTTTCAAACTTCGGGCAAAGTTTGGGGTCGTGTTCGGCGTACAGAGCTTTGACGTCACCGGCAGGTTGCTAAGGACGCCAAGGTGATCACTTCCTGGATTTAATGGAATCCAGGAAGTGATCACCTTGGCGTCCTTAGCAACCTGCCGGTGACGTCAAAGCTCCACCCCCGGAATCTCTTTGTGGGAGGGATTCCCCGTTCGGGTTCGGTTTGGGTTCGGCCGAATTTTGCGTAAAGTTCGTCTGAACTTGCCAAACCCGAACACCGTTGAGTTCGCCCATCACTACACATGAGGTGTTGCCCTATGTTAGCTCCAGTGCGCACGCATGCTCTGGACAAGCTGATTTTCAGACTTCTTTTCAGCTGTTCCAGCTGTTTAGGGGATGACACTACAGAGTCCGGTAATGAGTTCCAGGCTTCAACAACTCGATTGCTAAAGTCATATATTTTTACAGTCAAGTTTGGAGCGGTTAATATTAAGTTTGAATCTGTTGCGTGCTCTTGTGTTGTTGTGGTTGAAGCTGAAGTAGTCGTTGACAGGCAGGACATTGCAGCATGTGATCTTGTGGGCAATATTAGATCGTGTTTTAGGCGTCGTAGTTCTAAGATTTCTAGGTCCAGGATTGTAAGTCTAGTTTCGTAGGGTATTTGGTTTTGAGTGGAGGAGTGAAGGGCTCTTCTGGTGAAGTATCTTTGGACATTTTCCAAAGATACTTCATATCTTTATATACTTCATATCTTTATATACTTCATATATAAAGCCCTTCATGGCACCGGGCCAGAATATCTCCGGGACCGCCTTCTGCTGCACGAATCCCAGCAACCAGTTAGGTCCCACAGAGTGGGTCTTCTCTGGGTCCCGTCAACCAAACAATGTCACTTGGCAGGACCCAGAGGAAGAGCCTTCTCTGTGGCGGCCCTGACCCTCTGGAACCAACTCTCCCCAGAGATTAGAATTGCCCCCACCCTCCTTGCCTTTCGTAAGCTGCTTAAAACCCACCTCTGCCGCCAGGCATGGGGGAACTAAGATACACTTTCCCCCTAGGCCATCACAATTTTATGTACGGTATGTTTGTATGTATGATTGGTTTTTATATAATGGGTTTTTAACTGTTTTTTAGTATTGGATTTTGTTGTACTGTTTTACTGCTGTTGTTAGCCGCCCCGAGTCTGCAGAGAGGGGCGGCATACAAATCCAATAAATAATAATAATAATAATTTTTGAGGGTGTTAATGTCCGAGATGCGATATGGGTTCCAGACAGATGAGTTGTATTCAAGGATGGGTCTGGCGAAAGTTTTATAAGCTCGCATGAGTAGTGTGAGATTGCTGGAGCAGAAGCTACGTAAGGTCAGGTTAACAACTCTAGAAGCCTTTTTGGCGATATTGTTGCAGTGGGCTTTGGCACTTACCACTAAGTGCCGAAACTGGAGAATATAATACAAAGAATAACAAGTGCAGACCAGATAAATGAGAAAAATATGGAGGATCTGTAGAACAGGTTTTTAAAACTGGGTGGTTTTTTTTAAAAAAATTCAGTGCAGAGAAAACAGAACATAAGCCATAAATAGGTTGAAGATAAGTAGTTGAATACGAAGAGGAAAGGGGGAAAAAAGAAAGAAAAAGTTTATTTCTGACATATTTCCTGCTTGGGTATGCAGGGAAAAAGAACGAATCTCCGTTTTTTTCCCCAACCACAAAAGCCATTTATTTAAAGCAGCCAAACCCACCGGGCCGATGTGGGATAGACAGCTGTATTTTTTATTTTTATTTTCTTCTTCTGACTGGCCTGTTAGGGGTGTCTCTCATTCATACCATAAGCAAGCCCTTCTGACGACTGGAGTCTATATTTCCACGGGACGTGGCATCCCAGCGAAACCTCTGCCCGTCACAGCAATTTTTAGCAACGGGAACCAGACTCTAAATTTCCCACTTGTGTGCTATCCCAGCTTTTGCCTTTCTATTTATTTTTAAAGCCTGGAAATTGCTAAGGTCGGATTGTGACGCTACTTTGCGATGCTAACTTTCTCACCTGCAAGGCAGGTCCAGGGAAATCTCAGTATTTGATGTGAGGATGTCAAGAATCATAGAGTTGGAAGGGGACCTCCAGGGTCATCGGGTCCAACCCCCTGCTCGAAGCAGGATTCACTAAAACATCCCAGAAAGAGGATTGTCCAGTCTCTGTTTGAAGACCTCCAGTGAAGGTGAGCCCACCACCTTTACTGGTGTTGTGGTTAGCTCTGGCCCAGCTCCTGCCCCAAGGAATGTGGAGGTGGATGTGGGGAAAACATCCACATGCCACAGGCCTGTTTTGTTCCCAATGGAATCTGCCGACGAAGTCTCCTCTGACCAAGGAAGCATGAGTGACAGGGAAGAGGGGAGTTTGACAGACAGCCCAGGAGGAGATCAATCATCCCTATCAGGACAGAAGGAAAAGGGGGGACATGATCGAAACATTTAAACATGTTAAAGGGTTAAATAAAGTTCAGAAGGGAAGTGTTTTTAATAGGAAAATGAACACAAGAACAAGGGGACACAATTAGTTGGGGGAAAGATCAAAAGCAACATGAGAAAATATTATTTTACTGAAAGAGTAGTTGATCCTTGGAACAAACTTCCAGCAGACGTGGTTGGCAAATCCACAGTAACTGAAAGTAAACTTGCCTGGGATAAACATATATCCATTGTAAGATAAAATACAGGAAATAATATAAGGGCAGACTAGATGGACCATGTGGTCTTTTTCTACCGTCAGTCTTCTATGTTTCTATGTTTCTATCATCCCTGGATTTGGAACAAGATTTTATGACACATCCATGCATACATAGAGTGATGCATAGGAAACAACAACTGAAAGATTATTAAAAGAGAAAATGAGGCCACCTGTGGGTGGGTGGGGCTGCTGTAATTAGTACTACGGATAAAAGAGCAGCCTGGTGTTTTAGCCTCATGGCAGTTTATCTGATTCATTGTTTCATCAAGATCGTGCTTTTTGCTGTTCACGATTGTGTGTGGACTTTCTGGACTTTAGAATTGGACTCATGTTCCCAGTTATTGGGTGAGCAATTGGATTGCATTAAACCTGTGCCTTGTGTGTACTAGAAAATCCCTTTGACTTTTAAAAAGGGAGCTGTTTATAAAAACTTTTGGGTTTTCCTTTTATTGTGTGGTGTGTGTCTTCCTGGACTAATTACCCTGTAATTATGGGTGGTTGAGACACGTAGGCAGAACAACTGTTAGAAAGTATTTTCTGATATCTCATCTAAATCTACTCCCTTGCAGTTTCATTCCATTGTTTCTAGTCCTTCCATGTGCTAATGAGTCCGGTAATGAGTTCCACGCTTCGACAGCTCAATTGCTAAAGTCATATTTTTTACAGTCAAGCTTGGAGCGATGAATATTAAGTTTGAATTTGTCGCGTACTCTTGTGTTGTTGCGGTTGAAGCTGAAGTAGTTCTCTGTGAAGTATTCTCTGTGGAGAACAACGTCCCAGCTATGGATAAGGGCAATTAACTTCTAATCCTTGAATTTGTTTCTTTGCTTCATTTTCAGAATCTGAGCTACTCGGTCTGGAGGCGACCTACGCGAGAATACAGCAGGATCTGAACGAAATGACGAGGCAACGTAGACACGCCGAAGACAATGACTACAATATCGAGGTTCTCCTTGGGGTAGACGATTCCGTGGTCCGATTTCACGGCAAAGAACATGTGCAGAACTATCTTCTCACCCTCATGAATATTGTGAGTGCAAACTTTTCATGTCTTGGTTTGGGAGAAATAAACGCCTAGAATAGAATAGAATAATTTTATTGGCCAAGTGTAATTGGACACACAAGGAATTTGTCTTTGATGCATATGCTCTGGGTGTACATAAAATAAAATATAGATTTGTCAAGAATCATGAAGTACAACACAATGGTTGTCATAAGGGTCAAATAAGCAACGAAGAAACAATCAATATTAATAAAAATCTTAAGGATACAAGCAACATGTTACAGTCATACCGTCCTAAGTGGGAGGAAAAGGATTATAGGAATGATGAGGAAAAACTAGTAGTAATAGTAGTGCAGACCTAGTAAATAGTTTGACAGTGTTGAGACAATTATATGTTTAGTAGAGTGATGGCGTTTGGGGGAAAATACTTTTCTTGTGTCTAATTATCTTGGTGTGTAGCGCTCTATAAAGAGGTTTTGAGGGTAGATGTTGAAACAGTTTATGTCCAGGATGCGATGAGTCAGTAAATATTTTCACGGAAGGAATGGAAGGAGGGAGGGAGGAGAGAAGGAAAAAAGGTAGAAGAAAGAAAGGGGGCGAGAGAGAGAGACAGGAAGGAAGGAAAAGAAAGAAAGAAAGAAAGAAAGAAAGAAGAAAGAAAGAAAGACAGAAAGAAAGAAAGAAAGAAAGAAAGAAAGAAAGAAAGAAAGAATGAATGAATGAAAGAAGGAAAGAAAGAAAGAAAGAAGGAAAGAAGGAAGGAAGGGGAAAGCAGGGAAGGAAAAGAAAGAAAGAAAGAAAGAAGAAAGAAAGAAGGAAGTAAGGAAAGAAAGAAGGAAGGAAGGAAGGAAGGAGGAAAGCAGGGAGGGGAAAAGGAAGGGAAGGAATAGAAAGAAAGAAAGAAAGAAAGAAAGAAAGAAAGAAGGAAGGAAGGTAGGAAGGAAGGAAGGAAGGAAGGAAGGAAGGAAGGAAGGAAGGAAGGAAGGAAAGTCAAAAAGACAATAAATGAGACCCCCATACATTTAGGCTTTGCTTAAGATCCCTGCTTGTTCCAGCCCCATCTACTGGTGGCCTCCAATGTTGGTCCTGACTGAAAGAAAGTTGGTATCTCCAGTTATTAAAGTGCTTTAGAAGTTTCCTGTAAATTACTAGAAAAACTGGTTGTAATCTAGAAAGAGAGAAGTAAACCCTGGCCAATTAGTGAGGTCCTGAGACATACATAAGCCCTGGATCCCTAATTGTTTTTTTAAAAAATAATTCTATTTTTTTTAAAAAAAAATTTTGTAGTTTTGCGATTGTAAGCCAGCTAGGGTCGTTGATAGAGATGGGCTGTCCGAGAAATTCATTGAATGAATCAATGGATGGATGAATCAATGGAAGAATGAATGAATGAATGAATCAATCAATCAATCAATCAATCAATCCCTCCATCCATCAATCAATGTGAAATCTTTTTATTTTTCTTGACTATCTTATTATTAAGAATTTGTGGTTGTTCCTATTCTTTTCGTCTCTTTAGGTGAATGAAATTTATCACGATGAATCCCTTGGCATTCACATAAACGTCGTGCTGGTTCGTATGATGATGTTAGGTTATGCCAAGGTAAATAAATCAGGTGCTGGGACCTTCTGTCTTCTCCACTGAAAGAGTTTTTATGGGTCAACAGAACAGGATCTGATGATCCATTCCAAATGCATAATGGCTTGGCTTGGCTTGGCTTGGACTTAGCATGCCAGTTGATCCTATATGTTTTATATTCTTTTCTTCCATTCATATATCTTTTCCTCTTTTCTTCCTTGGCGTATTTTATTTCCATATCTTCTCTTCTATCCTTTCCTTGATATATATTCCTAGATGTATTCATTTTGTATTGGACAAAATAAATAAAAATAAACAAATCTTTAAGTTTCAAAGTCAAGGAATAATTTTCAGCTGTGCCATTTGGTGTTGTTTTCTCAAAAATCAAAAATAAACCCCCTCTCTGAGAAATTAGCTCATCCTAAATACAGTGCCTCTTGTTTATCTTCCTGTAAACCAAACCAAACACAAACCTTAGATGCTAACATCGGATAGAGACATAAATATGCATATCGTTACACTGCCTTTATGGTCAATTATTCATATAGAACATCGCTACATTATTTAGCAGGAGAAGAACATTGGGCTTGACTTCCACCAAAGTTAATAAATATTTACTTTGCATTGCCAGACAACTCTTGTGTATATACACAATATGTTGTGGGTTTCCAAGATAGTGGGCTAGCAAGGGTATTAGTTTAGCGGTCAATGTCCTTGGAGTCATTTTACAAACCGAATAAATCTGGAATCCCAGCAAAACATGCTTGCTTGGTTTCCTCAGTTGAGTATCTGGTTTTCTTCACAAAATTTTGGTTCAAGTTGAAGGACCCCCAAACTCATTATTAATGGTGGACATAATAGTTCCTGCAAAGTTCCATAGCTTTAACAAGCAAATCTAAGGCCTTGGAATATTTAAAAAACAACAACAACAACAGGGAGTTTGAAGAAGAGAATACATCCTCCCAAATATAATATCTATGATTACAAAACAAGAGACATTCTGGAAAATAAGTCTTGGGGCAAACCTAGATAGTAGCCATGCTTGTTTTTTTTTTAGGGGACAGTTCACACAAATCAATGGGGTATGAGATAAGGATCCACTTAGATTCTGGAATGTTGCAGAAAATGGGATTGGGATGTAATTGACCTTAGCCATAAATTTAGTTCCTTTAAGGCATGGGGCCTGTGGGTATTACGTTGTATGAAAGCCTCTGCTTGCTGGTTTGAAAACAAAAATTAATCTTCTATTGCCCTCCCATCATTGAACTTCCATCAGATCTTCACAAGGACAAAAACTAGGATCTGTCTGCCTGCCTGCCTGCCTGCCTGCCTGCCTGCCTGCCTGCCTGCCTGCCTGCCTGCCTTCATCTATTTATCTACCTACCTACCTACCTACCATCTATCTATCTATCTATCCATCCATCCATCCATCCACCCACCCACCCACATCTATCTATCTATCTATCTATCTATCTATCTATCTATCTATCTATCTATCTTTCTTTCTTTCTTTCTTTCTACCTACCTACCTACCTATCATCTATCTATCTATCTATCTATCTATCTATCCATCCATCCACCCACCCACCCACCCACCCACATCTATCTATCTATCTATCTATCTATCTATCTATCTTTCTTTCTTTCTTTCTTTCTACCTACCTACCTACCTATCTATCTATTTATCCATCCATCCATCCAGTAATGGGAAGGAAGGAAAGAAGGAAGGAAGGAAGGAAGGAATAGAGACAGATAGAAACACAGAGAGAGAGAGAGAGAAAGAGAGAGAGATGATAGAGATACACCGAGAAAGGAAGAGTGGAAGGAAGGAAGGAAAGGAGGGAGGGAGGACAAAAGGAGGGAGAGAAGGGGAAGGAAAGAGGGAGGGAGGAAAGGAGGAAAGGAAGAACAAAAGGAAGGAGGGAGGGAAGAGAAGGGAAGAAGGAAAATGCTAAGGTAACCCGATAGAATGGAAGCAATAGGTTGGTTTGTAATCTGTTTGCATGTTATTCCCCCCCCCTTTAGTCCGTCACCCTAATTGAACGAGGAAACCCATCAAGAAGCCTGGAAAACGTGTGTCGCTGGGCCTACCAGCAGCAAAAGCTCGACCCCAGTCATTCAGAACATCACGATCACGCCATCTTTCTAACCAGGCAAGATTTCGGACCGGCCGGAATGCAAGGTAAAGTGCCCCAAAAGTATGCACTCAAAGCCCCACTTCAGCTTTCAATATGGAGGAGCTGCTCAATCTTTGGAAAAATCCAGGTGATTTCTCCTCCGTATCCACTGGCGCTCTGCACCTTACAACCTAATCCCCATTGCTAAGTGTTGTGTACCCATGTAAATATCCAATATTTAAGTAGGTTATGGTAATAACAAGATGGAGTGGCTTCACCTTTAACAACGAAAACACAAGAGCACGTAATAGATACAAACTGAATGAAAATCGCTCCAAACTTGACTGCAGAAAATACGATTTCAGCAACAGGGATTTCAGGGACCCAGGGGAAGAGCCTTCTCTGTGGCGGCCCCGGCCCTCTGGAACCAACTCCCCCCAGAGATTAGAATTGCCCCCACCCTCCTTGCCTTTCGTAAGCTGCTTAAAACCCACCTCTGCCGTCAGACATGGGGGAATTGAGATACTCTTTCCCCCTAGGCCTTTACAATTCTATGCATGGTATGACTGTATGTACGTTTGGTTTTTATAATAATGGGTTTTTAACTGTTTTTAGTATTGGATTATTATTATTATTATGTGCTGTTTTATTACTGTTGTTAGCCGCCCCGAGTCTGCGGAGAGGGGCGGCATATAAATCAAATAAATAAATAAAAAAATATAAATAAATAAATAAACAAACAAACAAACAAGGAAGGAAGGAAAGAAAGAAAGAAAGAAAGAAAGAAAGAAAGAAAGAAAGAAAGAAAGAAAGAAAGAAAGAAAGAAAGAAAGAAAGAAAGAAACAGAATTATCAGTGCCTGGAATTCATTACCGGACTCTGTTGTTTCTTCCCCCAACCCCAAAATCTTCAATCTTACATTATCTACAATCGACCACTCCCCTTTTCTAGGAGGTCTTTAAGGGGCGTGCATAAGTGCACTTTTGTGCCTAATGTCCCTGTCCTATTGTCTTATTATCCTTTCTATTACTACATTCTACTTATGTTATGTTCATATGTACTATAATACTAGTTTGACAAATAAATAATTAAAAAAAAAACCAACAACACCCAACTAGCTGTACACACAGTACTAACACTTATAAGCAGCATCCTGAATACCAGGAAGGGAGCTTCCTATGATCTTCTCTACTGTCCTCACCACTCTCTGTATGGTCTTTCTATCTGAAGCCCTACAGCCACCAAACACAGTTTGTTAAAATGCTCTCAACTGTGCCTATGTAAAAAGTGGCCAGGACAGGAAGAGAAACATAGAAGACTGATGGCAGAAAAAGACCTCATGGTCCATCTAGTCTGCCCTTATACTATTTCCTGTATTTTTATCTTAGGGTGGATCTGTGTTTATCCCTGGCATGTTTAAAATTAGTTACTGTGGATTTACCAACCACGTCTGCTGGAAGTTTGTTCCAAGGATCTACTACTCTTTCATTAAAATAATATTTTCTCATGTTGCTTTTGATCTTTCCCCCAACTAACCTCAGATTGTGTCCCCTTGTTCTTGTGTTCACTTTCCTATTAAAAACACTTCCCCCCTGGACCTTATTTAACCCTTTAACATATTTAAATGTTTCGATCATGTCCCCCCTTTTCCTTCTGTCCTCCAGACTATACAGATGGAGTTCATGAAGTCTTTCCTGATACGTTTTATCCTTAAGACCTTCCACCATTCTTGTAGCCCGTCTTTGGACCCGTTCAATTTTGTCAATATCCTTTTGTAGGTGAGGTCTCCAGAACTGGACACAGTATTATTCCAAATGGGGTCTCACCAGCGCTCTATATAAGGGGATCACAATCTCCCTCTTCCTGCTTGTTATACCTCTAGCTATGCAGCCAAGCATCCTACTTGCTTTTCCTACCGCCCGACCACACCGCGCACCCATTTTGAGACTGTCAGAAATCACTACCCCTAAATCCTTCTCTTCTAAGGTTTTTGCTAACACAGAACTGCAATAGAAGATGATCAAGAATCTCCATGTTCTTCATTTACTTGCTTTGAAAACTTCTCCATTTTTTTTAATGTGCTCCACAGGCTATGCTCCCGTCACAGGCATGTGTCATCCGGTGAGAAGCTGCACTCTAAATCACGAAGATGGGTTTTCTTCCGCTTTTGTGGTCGCCCACGAAACGGGTCACGTGTAAGTCTCAACTTAAAACAGGCCGGCCATCCCGAGCTCCGTTTTTGCTGTTTCCAGGGTGGCCGTGCAGCCCAGATCTAAACACTCCGCAGGTCAGATCGACCCCAACCCCCCGGACTTTCAGTTATGACCTTTATAGGTTATGACCTATAAAACTCTACATGCCATCGGACCAGAATACCTTTGGCACTGCCTTCTGCCGCATGAATCCCAGTGACCAATTAAGTCCCACAGAGTGGGCCTTCTCCGGGTCCCGTCAATGAAGCAATGTCGTCTGGCGGGACCCAGGGGAAGAGCCTTCTCTGTGGCGGCCCTGACCCTCTGGAATCAACTCCCCCCAGATTAGGACTGCCCCCACCCTCTTTGCCTTCCGCAAGCCCTTGAAAACCCACCTCTGTCGCCAGGCTTGGGGAAATTGATATACCCCTAGCTGTTTTATTTTATGCATGGTTTGTTTACTTATTTACTTATTTACTTATTTACTTATTTACTTATTTACTTATTTACTTATTTACTTATTTACTTATTTACTTATTTACTTATTTACTTATTTACTTATTTACTTATTTACTTATTTACTTATTTACTTATTTACTTATTTACTTATTTACTTATTTACTTATTTACTTACTTACTTACTTACTTATTTACTTATTTACTTATTTACTTATTTACTTATTTATTCGATTTTTATGCCGCCCTTCTACTTAGACTCAGGGCGGCTTACAACATGTTAGCAATAGCACTTTTTAACAGAGCTAGGCTATTGCCCCCACAATCCGGGTCCTCACTTGACCCACCTTGGAAGGATGGAAGGCTGAGTCAACCTTGAGCCTGTGATGAGATTTGAACTGCTGATCTTTAGATCTATAGTCAGCTTCAGTGGCCTGCAGTACAGCACTCTACCTGTTGCGCCACTCCGGCTCATACTTGTCTGGATGTATGATTGTTTTTTATAACTGTTTTTAATATTAGGTTTGTATTTGTATTATTTGTTGTGAGCCGCTCCGAGTCCTCGGAGAAGGGCGGCATACAAGTCTAATAAATTATATTAATTACATTATATTATATTTACTCCCCTGCTTTAGAAGGAGGGCAATTGTAGTTGAAACTTTTCTGAAAGACTGAGTAAACATTTCCAAACGGTTTTTCTCATTCCCCACCCACAATTAATTCTGATGTGTTGTTCTTCAATTCAGGTTAGGGATGGAGCATGATGGACAAGGGAACCGATGCGGGGATGAGACAGCGATGGGAAGTGTCATGGCCCCCCTGGTCCAAGCAGCTTTCCACCGATACCACTGGTCCCGTTGCAGTGGTCAAGAACTCAAAAGATACTTACAGTAAGGACCAATCTCTTGCTAACAATAGTATAAAATCATACAGCTGGAAGGGACTTTGGAGATACAGTGGTACCTCTACCTATGAACTTAATTCGTTCCATGACCAGGTTCTTAAGTAGAAAAGTTTGTAAGAAGAAGCAATTTTTCCTATAGGAATCAATGTAAAAGCAAATAATGCATGCGATTGGGGAAACCACAGGGAGAGTGGAGGCCCTGTTTCCTCCCAGGAGATTCGTAGAGAGGCCCCACAGAGGATTCTCCCCACCTTTTCTGGCCCTGTTTCCTCCCAGGAGATTCGTAGAGAGGCCCCACATAGGATTCTCCCCACCTTTTCTGGCCCTGTTTCCTCCCCAGAGATTCCTAGAGAGGCCCCACAGAGGCTTCTTCCTGCCTTTTCCTGCCCTGTTTTCTCCCCGGAGATTCCTAGAGAGGCCCCACAGAGGCTTCGCCTTGCCTTTTCCGGCCCTGTCTCCTTCCAGGAGATTCCTACAGAGGCTCCATGGAGGCTTCTTCCTGCCTTTTCTGGCCCTGTTTCCTCCCAGGAGATTCCTAGAGAGGCCCCACAGAGGATTCTCCCCGCCTTTTCCAGCCCTGTTTCCTCCCCGGAGATTCCTAGAGAGGCCCCACAGAGGCTTCTCCCCGCCTTTTCTGGCCCTTTTCATGATTCTCTCACCAAATCATGGCGTAATTAGGAAGATTGATCAGAACTGTATGGCAATAAGTCTACTCAAGTACTGTTGGGCTGGCTCACAGTTTGGGGTTGGGCACATGCTTTTCAGTGATGCTCATTTTGGACAAAATACGAGCAGCCTGTGGTTAACATGGCCTTGCATATCCTTTTCTGAAGCTCCCAGGAGCCTCTTCTGAACAATTCACCAGATTTCAACAGCCTAACTGCTAACAGCAGTAAAGTTGCCAAAAATTGCTATTGTGGTCTGCCACTGTTCTGTGGTAGGAAACAGAAAATCAACTCCAATATAAGCCTTAAAACAGCTTAATACAGTTAAGAAGAAGAAAAGGCAAGGGGGGAATTGTTTACTGTCATCTGATTAAAAACCTGGGGAAAAAACAGTTGAACTAAGCTGCCTAAAACACATACCAAGGAGTAGGTTGTGGTCTACTTTGTCAAATGCCTTTCTGGAATCCAAGTATACAAGGTTCACAGCATTTTGCTAGTCCACTAACTTAGTCGCTTTGTCAACTGTTCTGTCGGGCTCTCTGGTAGACTCCTCCCGAAAATTCACAGGTACAAATTTCAGACACACACACGTTTGAAAATTCAAAACAATGTTCTTTATAATGTAAATTCACTTAAACCAAGCCCTCTTTTGGGATAGCAAAGAGCACAGGTCTCCAAACAAACTGGTAATTGGTACAAGTCCCTTATCAGTTCTGTGATACTTAGCTTGCAGCTGTGAGGCAATTCACAGTCCTTCTTCTTTCACAAAGTGAAACAAACTTTGCTCTGCTTTAGTTTCAAAGCGGGGAAAAATCAGCACACAAAAGGTCAAAGTCAGTAAAGCAGTCACGAAACACAACGATCAGCTAATCCTCCACAATGGCCAAACCCACAGGCTGCTATTTATAGCAGCCTCACTAAATACCACAGCCCCACCCAACCACAGGTGGCCTCATTTTCTCTGATAATAATCTCTCAGTTGTTGTTGCCTATGCATCGCTCTCCGCATGCGTGGCTGTATCATTAACTCTTGTTCCGAATCCAAGAAGAAGCTAGAGAATTGATCTCCTTCTGAGCTGTCTGCCACACTCTCCTCCTCCCTGTCACTCATGTCTTCTTGGTCAGAGGAGCCTTCGTCATCAGATTCCACCGAGGGCAAAACAGGCCTGCAGCATGTGGATGTCTCCCCCACATCCACAGTCCTTGGGGCAGGAGCTGGGCCAGAGCTAACCACAACAGTCAATGAAGGCAATACAGTTTGAGGAGTCCTTGGTGCTCCCTGGTTGTTTTCTTCCAGATGTTTCATTACCAACATCACCAGCTGTTGCTAATGCAGGCTGGTTGCCAAGCTCCTGAAACATCTGCAAAAAACCCCTACCAAGTTCAGAGAGCACCAAAGACTCCACATTTCAACCCGAGCTACAAAAACTCCCCTTTATTGGTGCGATAAAGTTTGTCTGGCCTGATCCAACCCAACAGGACCGACACAGACTTCAGAGGAGAATCAGAACTGCAGAAAAAGCAATTGCTGCCAACCTGCCTTCCATTGAGGACCTGTATACTGCACGAGTCAAAAAGAGGGCGGGGAAAATATTTACTGACCCCTCACATCCTGGACACAAATTGTTTCAACTCCTACCCTCAAAACGTTGCTACAGAGCACTGCACACCAAGACAACTAGACACAAGAACAGTTTTTTTTCCGAACGCCATCACTCTACTAAACAAATAATTCCCTCAACACTGTCAGACTTTCTACTAAATCTGCACTTCTATTCTACTAGTTTTTCTCATCATTCCTTTCACCCATTTCCTCCCATGTTGACTGTATGACTGTAACTTGTTGCTTATATCCTAAGATTTTTATTAATATCATTTCTTCATGGCTTATTTGACCCCTATGACAATCATTAAGTGTTGTACCACATGATTCTTGACAAATGTATATTTTATTTTATGTACGCTGAGAGCATATGCACCAAGACAAATTCCTTGTGTGTCCAATCATACTTGGCCAATAAAAAAATTCTATTCTATTCTATTCTATTCTGTTTTTGATAAATACTTGTGGCTTCTAATAATTATTCACAGCTAACAATTTTGTCTCCTTTCTCACACAGTTCTTACGATTGTCTCCTTGATGACCCTTTTGAACATAATTGGCCGAAACTTCCTGAGTTGCCAGGGGTAAATTATTCCATGGACGACCAATGCCGCTTTGATTTTGGAGTGGGTTACAAAATGTGCACTGCGGTAGGTCCTCCTCGGTTTCTATAACGTAATGCTGAAATATAGCTTCAATATCAGGCTAAATAATATACATAAAAGATATTATGTATAAAATACAAAAAGATATAGATCAAATTGAACGGGTCCAAAGACGGGCTACAAAAATGGTGGAAGGTCTTAAGCATAAAACGTATCAGGAAAGACTTCATGAACTCCCTCTGTAGATTCTGGAGGACAGAAGGGAAAGGGGGGACACGATCGAAACATTTAAATATGTGAAAGGGTTAAATAAAGTTCAGGAGGGAAGTGTTTTTTAATAGGAAAGTGAACCCAAGAACAAGGGGGCGCAATCTGAGGTTAGTTGGGGGAAAGATCAGAAGCAACGTGAGAAAATAATATTTTACTGAAAAGTAGTAGATGCTTGGAACAAAGTTCCAACAGACATGGTTGGTATATCCACAGTAACTGAATTTAAACATGCCTGGGATAAACATATATCCATCATAAGATAAAAAACAGACTAGATGGACCATGAGACCTTTTTCTGCCGTCAATCTTCTATATTTCTATCTCAACTAAGCATCTAAAGCTATCTGTGGTGTCTCCCTTGTTTCAGTTCCGAACGTTTGATCCATGTAAACAGTTGTGGTGCAGTCATCCAGACAACCCTTACTTCTGCAAGACTAAGAAAGGCCCTCCTCTTGATGGGACAGAATGTGCCTCAAGTAAAGTAAGTGGAGATGTGTTGTTTGGTTGAAACAGTGCATGTATTTCAAGGGAAACTGGGAGACTGTGAATTCTACTCTCACCTTAGTCATGAAAGCCAGCTGGGAGACTTTGAGCCAATCACCAGGGGACAGTGAGTTGGTTCCACAGAGGCAAGCCACCCCAGAGAAGGCCCTCCCACATGGTCCCACCAGCCGACACTCTATGGCCAAAGGAACCCCAAGAAGGCCAACTCTGTGGGCCCTAACCAGACATTGGGAGGTATGTGGCAGAATGGGGACCGCCTTCTGCCGCACGAATCCCAGCAACCAGTTAGGTCCCACAGAGTGGGCCTTCTCTGGGTCCCGTCAACTAAACAATGTCGTTTGGCAGGGCCCAGGGGAAGAGCCTTCTCTTTGGCGGCCCCGGCCCTCTGGAAGCAACTCCCAGAGATGAGAATTGCCCCCACCCTCCTCGCCTTTCGTAAGCTCCTTAAAACACACCTCTGTCGTCAGGCATGGAGGAATTGAGATATTCCCTTCCCCCTAGGCCTATACAATTTATGCATGGTATGTTTGTGTATATGCTTGGTTTTTAATAAGGGCTTGTAGTAATTTAAATATTAGATTTGTTTTATGCTGTTTCTTCTTATTGTTGTTAGCCGCCCCGAGTCTACGGAGAGGGGCGGCATACAAATCTAATAAATAAAAAAATTAAATTAAATTAAATTAAATTAAATTAAATTAAATTAAATTGAATTGAATTGAATTGAATTGAATTGAATTGAATTGAATTGAATTGAATTGAATTGAATTGAATTGAATTGAATTGAATTGAATTAAATTAAATTAAATTAAATTAAATTAAATTAAATTAAATTAAATTAAATTAAATTAAATTAAATTAAATTAAATTAAATTAAATTAAATTAAATTAAATTAAATTAAATTAAATTAAATTAAATTAAATTAAATTAAATTAATTATTAAATGAAATTAATTATTAAATTAAATTAATTATTAAATTAAATTAAATTAAATTAATTATTAAATTAAATTAAATTAATTATTAAATTAAATTAAATTAATTATTAAATTAAATTAAATTAATTATTAAATTAAATTAAATTAATTATTAAATTAAATTAAATTAATTATTAAATTAAATTAAATTAATTATTAAATTAAATAAAATTAATTATTAAATTAAATAAAATTAATTATTAAATTAAATAAAATTAATTATTAAATTAAATTAAATTAATTATTAAATTAAATTAAATTAATTATTAAATTAAATTAAATTAATTATTAAATTAAATTAAATTAAATTAATTATTAAATTAAATTAAATTAATTATTAAATTAAATTAAATTAATTATTAAATTAAATTAAATTAATTATTAAATTAAATTAAATTAATTATTAAATTAAATTAAATTAATTATTAAATTAAATTAAATTAATTATTAAATTAAATTAAATTAATTATTAAATTAAATTAAATTAATTATTAAATTAAATTAAATTAATTATTAAATTAAATTAATGCGGTCCCATACATAATCTGGTCCTAAGCCATGTAGGGTTTTAAAGGTGATAACCAACATCTTGAATTGTATGCAGAGACCAATTGGGAGGCAATGTAGCTTGTGGAGTCTTGATGTTACATGTGTAATGTGCACAGCTGCATTTTGGACCAATTGTAGTCTCTGAATACTTTTCAAGGTAGCCCCATGTAGAGCGCATTGCAATAGTCAAGATGTGAGCTGATAAGGTCTTCTTCTGCTTGAAAAAAATCCCTCCCGTCCACCCCCGGGTTAATACTGACCTTTATTTCTTTGCCCGAAGCACAGCTGATCGGCACCTCAGCTGTGTTTGGGGCTGAATCCTTCTACTGAGCATGTGCAGAAGCGAAGCGAACTATTGGCGAAGGTTAAGTGGAACCCGCCCCCTGCTTTGAATCTGCCTCATAATTACCCACTGTGACTCCGAATCGTCATTAAATGAGCCGTGATAAATCGAGGACTACAGTAAATTTAATTTATTTAACTTTTAATAAAATTTATTTAACTTTTAAGACACCCAACTCCTTTTTTTGGAGGGGTATAAATTTTTTATTGTTTTTCCTCACCTTACAGAGATTCAAATTCACATACCTCAAATTAGAATACAATACAATACAGTAGTCCCTCACTATACCACCCTTCACCTACTGTGGCTTCACTTCATCGCGGGTTTCTGAGGAAGCCGATCGGCAGATTTAAACAGCCCGCCGAACTCGATCGGCAGGTTTTTCAAAAATATATATACAGTATATCTAAAATTGTAAATACTGTATTTAAATACTGTATCTAAAATAAATACTGTGTGAGAAGGGTTTATAAAACAATGAAAACTTACCAAACAATTACAATATAAATACTTAAATAAGTACTATCAGTCGATAAATTCCCCATCGCGGATTTCACCTATCGCGGCCAGGTCTGGAACGTAACACCAGCGATAGGTGAGGGACTACTGTATCTTTTTTATATATATAAATATTTTTTCCAAGGGAAAAAGATAATCGTTTTCTCTGCAGTTCACCTCCCAAGGAAAGGTACAATTATGAAGCAAGACCTCCTGAAAAGCTTTACTTCTCATTGTGAACGGAACGACTGTTCTTCTTTTTTTTCCCTCTCAGTGGTGCTATAAAGGTCACTGCATGTGGAAGAACACAAACCAGCTGAAACAAGATGGTGGCTGGGGCGCTTGGACAAAATTTGGCTCCTGTTCCAGGACCTGCGGAACTGGCGTTCGCTTCAGGACACGACAGTGCAACAATCCCATGTAAACCAATGCTGCCATTTTTGCGGTTACAATTTTTTTTAAAAAATGCATATAGATTTCCATTTATTTATTTATTTATTTATTCATTCATTCATTCATTCATTCATTCATTCAATTTTTATGCCGCCCTTCTCCTTAGACTCAGGGCGGCTTACAATATCGCCACAAAGGCTTCTAGAGTTGTTAACCTGATCCTACGCAGCTTCTGCTCTGGCAATCTCACACTATTCTCCAGAGCCTACAAAACTTTTGCCAGACCCATCCTTGAATACAGTTCATCTGTCTGGAACCCATATCGCATCTTGGACATCAACACCCTAGAAAATGTCCAAAGATACTTCACCAGAAGGACCCTTCACTCCTCCACTCGAAACAGAATGCCCTACGAAAGCAGACTATCAATCCTAGGTCTAGAAAGCTTAGAACTACGTTGCCTAAAACACGATCTAAGTATTGCGCACAAGATCATATGCTGCAATGTTCTACCTGTCAATGACTATTTCAGCTTCAACCGCAACAACACAAGAGCACGCAACAGATTCAAACTTAATATTTATTTATTTTATTTATTGATTTATTAGATTTGTATGCCGCCCCTTTCCGTAGACTTGGGGCGGCTCACAACACAATAAAAACAGTTTATAACAAATCTAATAATTTACAATATAAAATATTTTAAAAAACCATTATTAAACAAACATACACACAAGCATACCATATATAAATTGTATAGGCCCAGGGGAGATATCTCAGTTCCCCCATGCCTGACGACAAAGGTGGGTTTTAAGGAGTTTGCGAAAGGCGAGGAGGGTAGGGGCAGTTCTAATCTCTGGGGGGAGCTGGTTCCAGAGAGTCGGGGCCGCCACAGAGAAGGCTCTTCCCCTGGGGCCCGTCAACCAACATTGTTTAGTTGATGGGACCCGAAGAAGGCCCACTCTGTGGGACCTAATCAGTCGCTGGGATTCGTGCGGCAGAAGGCGGTCTCGGAGATATTCTGGTCCGATGCCATGAAGAGCTTTAAAGGTCATAACCAACACTTTGATATTAATCGCTCCAAGCTTAACTGTAAAAGATATGACTTCAGCAACCGAGTTGTCGAAGCGTGGAACTCATTACCGGACTCAGTAGTGTCAACCCCTAACCCCCAACATTTCTCCCTTAGACTATCCACGATTGACCTCTCCAGGTTCCTAAGAGGTCAGTAAGGGGCGTACATAAGTGCACTAGTGTGCCTTTCGTCCCCTGTCCAATTGTCTTTTCTTTATCTCATATATCAAATATATTTTCTTCCTTTCATATATCTCCTCCTCTATTTTTACATATTATCTTTATATATATTACTTCATGTCTATTCTCTTCCATATGTATTGTGTATTGGACAAATGAATAAATAAAATAAATATAAATAAAAATAGCATTGGTATTTCGAGGTGGAAGAGTGAGCAACCACAGTTGAATCCCTATTAATCGGATGTTCTCCCTAATTTTTATTTTCCTCCCAGGCCTCTTAATGGGGGTCAGGACTGCGCCGGTGTCAACTTCGAGTATCAGCTGTGCAACCTGGATGAATGTCCAAAGCTTTACGAAGATTTCCGAGCCCAGCAGTGCCAACAGCGCAACTCCCACTTCGAGTATCAAAACAGCAAACACCATTGGCTTCCGTACGAGCACCCAGATGGTAAACAGTCGCTTCTCCCTGTTTCTGTTCATTTGAAGTGATTTAAATGTTACAAAGAAGGCAGGAAATGTATTATTATTATTATTATTATTATTATTATTATTATTATTATGTTGTTGTTGTTGTGGTGGTGGTGGTGAGCCGCCCCGAGTCTACGGAAAGGGGCGGCATACAAATCTAATAAATAAATAAATAAATAAATAAATAAATAAATAAATAAATAAATAAATAAATAAATAAATAAATAAATAAATTAATAATAATAATAATAATAATAATAGTTGTTGTTGTTGTTGTTGTTGTTATTATTATTATTATTATTATTATTATTATTATTATTATTATTATTATTATAGAAACATGGAAGTCTGACGGCAGAAAAAGACCTCATGGTCCATCTAGTCTGCCCTTATACTATTTCCTGTATTTTATCTTACAATGGATATATGTTTATTCCAGGCATGTTTAAATTCAGTTACTGTGAATTTATCTACCACGTCTGCTGGAAGTTTGTTCCAAGGATCTACTACTCTTTCAGTAAAATAATATTTTCTCATGTTGCTTTTGATCTTTCTCCCAACTAACTTCAGATTGTGTCCCCTTGTTCTTGTGTTCACTTTCCTATTAAAAACGCTTCCCTCCTGGACCTTATTTAACCCTTTAACATATTTAAATGTTTCGATCATGTCCTCCCCCCTTTTCCTTCTGTCCTCCAGACTATACAGATTGAGTTCATGAAGTCTTTCCTGATACGTTTTATGCTTAAGACCTTCCACCATTCTTGTAGCCCGTCTTTGGACCCATTCAATTTTGTCAATATCTTTTTGTAGGTGAGGTCTCCAGAACTGAACACAGTATTCCAAATGTGGTCTCACCAGCACTCTATATAGTGGGATCATTATTATTATTATTATTATTATTATTATTATTATTATTATTTATTAGATTTGTATGCCGCCCCTCTCCATTGACTCGGGGTGGCTCACAACAATAATAAAACAGTATATAATAAACAAATCTAATATTTAAAAGTATCTAAAAACCCATTAATTTAAAACCATTCAACGCAAGCATACCATACATAAAACTATATAAGCCAGGGGGAAATGTCTCAATTCCCCCATGCCTGACGGCAGAGGTGAGTTTTAAGAACTTTGCGAAAGGCAAGGAGGGTGGGGGCAATCCTAATCTCTGGGGGGAGCTGGTTCCAGATGGTCAGGGCCGCCACAGAGAAGGCTCTTCCCCTGGGTCCTGCCAAATGACATTGTTTAGTTGACAGGACCCGGAGAAGGCCAACTCTGTGGGACCTAACCGATCTGGGGATGGAGGACAGGAAGGGAGAGGGAAGGAGGGAAGGGAAGAAAGAAAAGAAGGGAGGGGGAGGGAGGAAAAAAGGAAGGAAGCAAGGAAGGAGGGAGGGAGGAAGGAAGGAAGGAAGGAAGGAAGGAAGGAAGGAAGGAAGGAAGGAAGGAAGGAATTTCACACAAACCAGAACAATCTTTTTCACCCAATGAAACGTTCAGTATCCAAATTTCTTCCCATGAACGTTAGGAATATTCTAAAAAGGGAGAAGCAGGGAATAGTTCGCCAGATATCTGCTAGGTGCATTGGCTCGGTGTGCATTCCAAACCTATCGCCAAGGCCGCACCACGTAGTGAAATTGTAAATTTTTCCCAGCCTAAAAGTCAAGGGGTGCTATTTCTTTTCCTGTTCTCTGCAGCCACCAAGAGGTGTCAACTTTACTGTCAGTCCAAAGAGACCGGTGACATTACTTACATGAAACAACTGACCCACGATGGGACTCGCTGTTCATACAAGGACCCCTTCAGTATATGCGTCCGTGGAGAATGCGTGGTAAGTGATCCTCATTCTATAAACTTTGGCTGCTTCATCTTGATCCAGGGCACCTTCCAAAAACTCTTTCAGATGTATGTAGAAAATATTCACTTAAGATGGACATTTTAGGAAAAGAAAGGCAAAACAGGTCATAACCAAAAACTAAAATGGCCATGACAAAAGTAGAAATGGGGTACAGGTACTCCTTGATTTAGGGTTTGTTTGTTTGTTTGTTTGTTTGTTTGCTTGCTTGCTTACTTACTTACTTTCTTTCTTTCTTTCTTTCTTACTTACTTACTTACTTACTTACTTACTTACTTACTTACTTACTTACTTACTTACTTACTTACTTACTTATTGGATTTGTATGCCGCCCCCTCTCCGTAGACTCGGGGCGGCTAACAACAGTAATAAAAACAGCATATAAACAATCCAATATTAAAACAGTTAAAAACCCTTATTATAAAACCAAACATACATACATACATACCATGCATAGAATTGTAAAGGCCTAGGGGGAAAGAGGATCTCAATTCCCCCATGCCTGATGGCAGAGGTGGGTTTTAAGTAGCTTACGAAAGGCAAGGAGGGTGGGGGCAATTCTAATCTCTGGGGGGAGTTGGTTCCAGAGAGTCGGGGCCGCCACAGAGAAGGCTCTTCCCCTGGGTCCCGCCTAGCAACATTGTTTAGTTGACAGGACCTGGAGAAGGCCAACTCTGTGGGACCTAACTGATCACTGGGATTCGTGCGGCAGAAGGCGGTCCCTGAGATATTCTGGTCTGGTGCCATGAAGGGCTTTATAGGTCATAACCAACACTTTGAATTGTGACCGGAAACTGATCGGCAACCAATGCAGACTGCAGAGTGTTGGTGTAACATGGGCATACCTGGGGAAGCCCATGATTGCTCTTGCAGCTGCATTCTTTACGATCTGAAGTTTCCGAACACTTTTCAAAGGTAGCCCCATGTAGAGAGCGTTACAGTAGTCGAACCTCGAGGTGATGAGGGCATGAGTGACTGTGAGCAGTGAGTCCCGATCCAGATAGGGCCGCAACTGGTGCACCAGGCGAACCTGGGCAAACGCCCCGCTCGTCACAGCCGAAAGATGTTTCTCTAATGTGAGCTGTGGATCAAGGAGGACGCCCAAGTTGCGGACCCTCTCTGAGGGGGTCAATAAATTCCCCCCCCCAGGGTTATGGACGGACAGATGGAATTGTCCTTGGGAGGCAGAACCCACAGCCACTCCGTCTTATCCAGGTTGAGTTTGAGTCTGTTGTATTTTAAGGATTCAAAAACATGTCTCTCTCAAGCTAAAAAGTCCGGCTGCCACATCTATTCATCTCTGTAAAGCCCCATAGTGAGGTCTGTAAATGACTATTGTTCTGTCGGGCTCTCTGGTAGACTCCTCCCAAAAATTCACAGGTACAAATTTCAGACACACACACGTTTGAAAATTCAAAACAATGTTCTTTATAATGACAATTCCCTTAACCTAAGCCCTCTTTTGGTATAGCAAAGAGCACTGGTCTCCAAACAAACTGGTAATTTGTACAAGTACCTTATCGGTTCTGAGATACTTAGCTTGCAGCTGTGAGGCAATTCACAGTCCTTCTTCTTTCACAAAGTGAAACACACTTTGCTCTGGTTTAGTTTCAAAGCGGGGAAAAATCAGCACACAAAGGTCAAAGTCAGCAAGGCAGGAACGAAACACAAGGATCAGATAATCCTCCACAATGGCCAAACCCACATGCTGCTCTTTATAGCAGCCTCACTAATGACCACAGCCCCACCCAACCACAGGTGGTCTCATTTTCTTTGATAATAATCTCTCAGTTGTTGTTGCCTATGCATTGCTCTCCGCATGCGTGGCTGTATCATTAACTCTTGTTCCGAATCCAAGGAGGAGCTAGAGAATTGATCTCCTTCTGAGCTGTCTGCCACACTCTCCTCCTCCCTGTCACTCATGTCTTCTTGGTCAGAGGAGCCTTCATCAGCAGATTCCACCGGGCAAAACAGGCCTGCAGCATGTGGATGTCTCCCCCACATCCACAGTCCTTGGGGCAGGAGCTGGGCCAGAGCTAACCACAACTATGAACTAGTATGTAACTTCAAGGGCTGTTATTATTGCTACATTTTCTCCCACCCCTTTCCGTTTCTCTCCATCCTGCTGATCCTGGCAGAGAGTTGGTTGCAACAAAGAGATTGGATCCAACAAAGCGGAAGACAAGTGTGGAGTGTGTGGAGGAGATAACTCACATTGCCGGACGGTGAAAGGGATCTTCACCAGAACTCCAAAGAAATCTGGTAAGGATATACCATCTCTCTAACTTTTGTGTTTTATTATTACGGCAGTTTCTAAGTTGTATTTTACGGATTCAAAGGGGTGGAAACAAAAGTTAAGAAGTTTGATCTAAGATGCTGTAGGATAGTGATGGCTAACCTTTGTTTCCTTGGGTGTTGGAAGAGCTATTGTGCCTGAACGAGTGCCCACACCCATAATAAGGGTGAAAACACCTTCTCCCGACCCCTGGGAGGTCTTTGGAGACCCAAAAGGGCCTGTTTCCCATGTTCTAGTGGGCCCAGTAGGCTCTTTTTTCACCCTCCCTAGGCTCCAAGGGCTTCCCTGGAGCAGGGTGAGGGTAAAAACTCCCTCCCCCTCCCCCTGGAGACTCTATAGAAGTCAAAAACACCCTCCCGCGCTAGCTGAAAATCAGCTCCAATGCACGTTGGAGCTGAGCTAGGGCAATGGCTCATGTGACAGCAGATATAGCTCTGCGTTCCATCTTCCCTGCTATAGAAGGAGTAGAGGAAACTGGGGGTGGAGTTAAAAGAGGCATTAGTCTAGAATCTCTACGTCGTCACAAGCAAACTAAAATCCATCCTCCCTTAAATTCCATTGACCCTTATCTAACGGCAAGCAGGTGCTCACCGTTAATTGGAAAAAAAGTCCCTCTGTATACATTTTTAGCAATAAATCAGTTTAATTGGACTTTCATGTGTGGATCTAACCTTTCTTTTACACCTGACAGATACTGTGAGAATTCTGTCTGGAGCTTTCTCCTATATCAATTAATGTTCTTTCCAAGTAGTTTAGACTAAGTTAGAGTTAAACCAGTAGGAAGCACTTACGGTATTTTTTGGAGTATAAGACACACTTTCCCCCCTAAAAAAGGCTGAAAATTTGGGTGTATCTTATTTATTTATTTTATTTATTTATTGGAATTGTATGCCGCCCCTCTCCGCAGACTCGGGGCGGCTAACAACAATGATAAAAAAACAACATGTAACAATCCAATTTAATAAAACAACTAAAAACCCTTATTATAAAAACCAAACATACACACAAACATACCATGCATAACTTGTAATGGCCTAGGGGGAAGGAATATCCTAACTCCCCCATGCCTGGCGACAAAGGTGGGTCTTGAATAATTTGCGAAAGACAAGGAGAGTGTGGGCCGTTCTAATCTCTGGGGGGAGTTGATTCCAGAGGGCCGGGGCCACCACAGAGAAGGCTCTTCCCCTGGGGCCCGCCAAACGACATTATTTGGTCGATGGGACCCGGAGAAGGCCAACTCTGTGGGACCTTATCGGCCGCTGGGATTTGTGCAGTAGAAGGCGGTTCCGGATGTATTCTGTCCCAATGCCATGTAGGGCTTATACTCTGAATGTAGCTTTTTCAAAACTTTTTTTCTTCAGCCCTAATGAGGTGCTAACGAAATTCCAAGCTCTTACTGGCTTGCAAGCTTTTTTATTGCTACTCGCTCCGAATAATGTTTTTTTCTAGCCCTAACGAGGCGTCAACTATCTGCCCAGGCTTGCAGGCTTTTTTTCATTGCTACTCTCCCCAAAGATGTTTTTTTAAGCCCTAACCAGGGGATAAAATAATATGCTGAAGTTGACCAGACTAAGGACTAGTGATGGGCGAACCGAACCTGCACAATTATGGTCCATACCGAATTTTGCGGTGTTCGGTATGCCGAACATGAACCTGAAATTTTTTCAAACTTCAGGCAAAGTTCGGGGTCGTGTTCGGCGTTCGGAGCTTTGACGTCACCGGCATGTTGCTAAGGATGCCAAGGTGATCACTTCCTGGATTCCTGCTGGTGACGTCAAAGCTCCGCCCCTGGAATCTCTTCGTGGGAGGGATTCCCCAGCTCCTTCTGTTTATTTTTACGTGAAAGGACCGCCCTTTGCTTGCAACGCCGCTGCGGTGTCCTTTTTCGTAAAAATAACAATGTTTATTTTTACATGAAGACCTCCCTTTGAAGGAGCTGGGGAATCCCTCCCATGAAGAGATTCCAGGGGTGGAGCTTTGACATCACCGGCAGGTTGCTAAGGACGTCAAGGTGATCACTTCCTGGATTCCATGGAATACACTAAGTGATCACCTTGGCGTCCTTAGCAACATGCCGGTGATGTCAAAGCTCCACCCCCGGAATCTCTTCGTGGGAGGGATTCCCCGTTCGAGTTCGGGTTCAGTTCGGGTTCGGCCGAATTTTGCATAAAGTTCGTCCAAACTTGCCGAATCCGAACACCGTTGGGTTCGCCCATCACTACTAATGACGCTAGCCAGACGAATTCCTGGTAAGCAGATTCTTTTCCCAATTTTCCTCCCCAAAAACTAAGGTTCATCTTATACTCTGGTGCGTCTTATACTCCGAAAAATACAGTATTTCATTTTGTTGTTTTGCAAAGTCCTCAAAAAAGTCTAACTTCTTCCAACAGGCAAACAATTAAGCAAGAGGTGTCAAAATGAACTACAATATCTGGAAAATGAAATCTGCAAGTATCCAATTGATTTTTTCCTTAGTCTTAACTTTCATTGACTGTGTTGTAAAAAAAAAATTGCTTTAAAATACTTAAAATAGTGTTGGAGTGCAAATCATACATTTGATCACAAAACTCATAACAAGACGTAGTCAATGAAAATCCAAGACTTTGGTGGCCTGGTCAATTAACACAAAAATCATTCTGTTTAAGGGAAGACCAGAAGTGCTTTTACGTTACCCAAAGGAGCTCGTGATGTTTCTATTTCTGAAACCAGAGTATCACAAAATATCATGGGTGAGTTTTGTCCCATTGTAGGATGACGGCATCCATAGGTCCTCTTATTCCCTCCTCGTTGCTTCCTTCCTCATGGCTGACAGACACTTACAGGAACTGCAAAAAAAAAAGACAAATCTTTTATGCTTTCTATGGCAAATGGTGGAAAAAGAGTTGTATTGTGAATAGTTTAATGTTTAATGTACTGTTTCCAAATGTAAAACAATACACTTGGGGAAAAGGAATCCTCAATCTGAGTATTGTATTGGCAGTTATGTGTTAGCAAAAACTTCAGAAGAGAAAGATTTAGGGGTAGTGATTTCTGACAGTCTCCAAATGTGTGAGCAGTGTGGTCGGGCGGTAGGAAAAGCAAGTAGGATGCTTGGCTGCATAGCTAGAGATATAACAAGCAGGAAGAGGTGGATTGTGATCCCCTTATATAGAGCGCTGGTGAGACCACATTTGGAAGACTGTGTTCAGTTCTGGAGACCTCACCTACAAAAAGATATTGACAAAATTGAACAGGTCCAAAGACGGGCTACAAGAATGGTGGAAGGTCTTAAGCATAAAACGTATCAGGAAAGACTTAATGAACTCAATCTGTATAGTCTGGAGGACAGAAGGAAAAGGGGGGACATGATCGAAACATTTAAATATGTTAAAGGGTTAAATAAGGTTCAGGAGGGAAGTGTTTTTAATAGGAAAGGGAACCCAAGAACAAGGGGACACAATCTGAAGTTAGTTGGGGGAAAGATCAAAAGCAACGTTAGAAAATATTATTTTACTGAAAGAGTAGTAGATCCTTGGAACAAACTTCCAGCAGACGTGGTTGATAAATCCACAGTAACTGAATTTAAACATGCCTGGGATATATATACATCTTAAGATAAAATACAGGAAATAGTATAAGGGCAGACTAGATGGACCATGAGGTCTTTTTCTGCTGTCAGTCTCCTATGATTCTATGTAGTATGGTGGTTAAATATAAACGTGATACTTTATATAGAGAAGCAGTTTGATAAGAAGAATAGTAAAATATATATTTTTTACAAGAAAGCCTGCTGCTGTGTTTCATTGAAGACTTCAATTAGGTATAGTGGTTAATTGCGGTTAGTTGGTGTGGTCGCCTTCCATGTAGGCAAAACTCACTCTGCCCCAACATGGTTTTCATCCATGAAACATAGAAAGTATAAACGCTTTGCCTAAATGATCACAATGTTATGCTCTTCGGAGATCATAACGAAGTAAGTGTCTTGCAGGAACCTTGTGCTTTCCTTCTCCATGTAGAGTTGGGAAAGGTAAGGTAACCTAGGCCAAGGGTAAGCAACGTTGGCTCTTCTGTGACTCGTGGACTTCAACTCCCAGAATTCCTGAGCCAATCATGCTAGCTCAGGAATTCTGGGAGATGAAGTCCACATGTCATAGAAGAGCCAATGTATTGCCTACCCCTGGTTTAAGCCTCAAGCTGCAGGTCTTTCTATCTTCTCATTTAATGGCCAAAGACCTATGGATGCTTCCATTCTTCAATGGGATTTATCTCTACTTGCAACTAACTAATGCTAGCCAATTTTTTTTCTCCTTCTCCTTTTTCTCCTTCTCCTCCTATTACCATTCTTCCTTCTCTTCTTCCTCTTCCTTCTCTTCCTCGTCCTCTTCCCCTCTTCCTCCTCTTCTTCCTCTTCTTCCTCCTCCTCTTCCTCCTCTTCCTCCTCCTCCTCTTCCTCCTCTTCCTCCTTCTCCTCCTCCTCCTGTTCCTCCTTCTTCTCCTCCTCCTCTTCCTCCTCTTCTTCCTCTTCTTCCTCCTTCCCATCTTCCTCCCCCTCTTCCTCCTCTTCCTCCTCCTCCTCTTCCTCCTCTTCCTCCTTCTCCTCCTCCTCCTGTTCCTCCTTCTTCTCCTCCTCCTCTTCCTCCTCATCTTCCCTGCTCTTCCTCCTCCTTTTCCTCCTCTTCCTTTTCTTCTTCCTCTTCCTTCTCTTCCTCGTCCTCTTCCCCTCTTCCTCCTCCTCTTCCTCCTCCTCCTCCTCTTCCTCCCCCTCTTCCTCCTCTTCCTCCCCCCCTCTTCATCTTCTTCTTCCTCCTCCCCACTTCCTCCTCCTCCTCTTCCTCCTCTTCCTCCTCCTCTTCCTCCTCCTTCTCCCCCTCTTCCTCCTCTTCTTCCTCCTCCCCCACCTCCTCTTCCTCCTCTTCCTCTTCCTCCTCCTTTCTTCTTCTCTGTCTCTCAATGTCTCGCTGCACATGCCAAAGGGTACCTTAAGATGTTTGACATCCCAGCGGGTGCTCGACATGTGACTGTCCAAGAAGATGAGGCTTCCCCTCACATTCTTGGTAAGTGCTTCTCTGCATACCCTTGGACATCGTGCCAACAGGGCTGATGGCCAAATTCTTCTCGTTTCAGAAGCGGTGGGCATGGTTGCCGGTATTGGGTTCCTATCTGGATGGGGGGGGGACATTCCAATACAGAAAATGGAGCCATGTGCATAGCTGTGGGTGATTGGCTGGCGGGCGCACATATCGGAGTGAGATTTGGCTTCTGCGCATACGCAGGAAGTGAAATTTCACGAAAGGATGTGTGAGATTTCGGCAATTTTCAGTGATTATTTTCTTCCATTTCCCAACTTGAAGCCCTCCCCAGCCTCCTAGAAAGGCTCTGGAGTTTGGGGAGAGGGGAAAAATGGCCCTTCCTCACCCCCCCCCCACCCCCCCAGAGCCTGTTTCCCAACTCCCAGTGGGCCCAGGAGGCCCAAAAATCAACTGGCCAGCGCATACATGCACGCCGGACCTGAGGTTGCACGCCCACCATTATGGCTCATGCGTGCCATAGGTTCACCACCACTGAGCTATATAGTCATCCCTCGTTTTTCGCGGGGGATGCGTTCCAAGACCACCCGTGAAAAACGAATTTCCGCGAAGTAGAGGAAAGATATTTTTTTATGTATTTAACGAGTATTTGGACTTTAAAAACCCATCCTTTGCATTAAACAGCCATTCTATAATGTTTCTCAGCTGGAACTACAGGTGATATCCTACCAGTTTCTTTAATAGAGTATAGTAGTACTGTAGAAGAATTTTATGAATTTTAAATGGAAATAGAATGGAATGGAATAGAATAGAAAATGGAATGGAATGGAATAGAATAGAATAGAATAGAATTCTTTATTGGCCAAGTTGGTGCAGATGCTCTCAGCGTACATAAAAGAAAAAAAGATACATTTGTCAAGAATCATGCGGTACAACACTTAATGATTGTCATAAGGGTCAAATAAGCAATGAAGAAACAATCAATATTAGTAATTTAATAATTTAAAATTTTCAATGGAAGTAGCGAATCCGCAAAAGATGAACCGCAAAGTAGCGAGGGATTACTGTATCCTTTTAAAAAAATATTTATTTATTTATTATTTTATTAATTGGATTTCTATGCCGCCCCTCTCCGAGGACTCAGGGCAGCTCCCAACGTATAAAATATACAATACAAAATATCTTAATCCAATTAACTAATTAAAAAATCTAAAAAATCCCCCCACACACTTATTGCCTTTGTTCCTTTTAGCCCTTAAGAACCAAGCCACTGGACACTACATCTTAAACGGCAAAGGAGAAAGATCGGCCTCTCGTTCCTTCATCGACTTTGGTTTAGAATGGGAATACCGCATAGACGATGGTATCGAAACCCTGCAGACAGATGGACCCCTGCATGATGCCATTCTTGTCCTGGTAAGTCAGTTTGGGTTAAAACCGTTGCTAATAAGGTAGAGAAGGACTCAGAGGGAGATTATGATCCCGCTATATAGAGCGCTGGTGAGACCACATTTGGAATACTGTGTTCAGTTCTGGAGACCTCACCTACAAAAAGATATTGACAAAATTGAACGGGTCCAAAGACGGGCTACAAGAATGGTGGAAGGTCTGAAGCATAAAACGTATCAGGAAAGACTTCATGAACTCCATCTGTATAGTCTGGAGGACAGAAGGAAAAGGGGGGACATGATCGAAACATTTAAATATGTCAAAGGGTTAAATAAGGTCCAGGAGGGAAGTGTTTTTAATAGGAAAGTGAACCCAAGAACAAGGGGACACAATCTGAAGTTAGTTGGGGGAAAGATCAAAAGCAACATGAGAAAATATTATTTTACTGAAAGAGTAGTAGATCCTTGGAACAAACTTCCAGCAGACGTGGTAGATAAATCCACAGGAACTGAATTTAAACATGCCTGGGATAAACATATATCCATCCTAAGATAAAATACAGAAAATAGTATAAGGGCAGACTAGATGGACCAGGAGGTCTTTTTCTGCCGTCAGACTTCTATGTTTCTATGTTTCTATGGTTTGTAATACCGACAGCTTCTTTTGTCACCTTTTACAGGTAATTCCCCAGGATAACAACACTCAATCCAGCCTCATTTACCGATACATAATCCATGAAGATTCTGTACCCAATGTCAGCAGTAACAATGTCCTTCAAGAGGAACTAGACACCTTCGAGTGGGCTTTGAAGAGTTGGTCCCAGTGCTCCAACCTCTGCGGAGGAGGCATGTTGGAATAGTAGGGAAGGGGAGAACAAGGGGCTGCCTATATTTTGCACCTAGGGATAGGTTGATAATCCATTCCCATTCCTTTTTAATTTTTTTCTTTTTAGGTTTTTTAAAAAAGACTTTATTTAAACAATTAAAACAAACAAAATTAACAAACATGCTTAACATTGGTTGAAGTTCTTCTTAGGCTTACATTTCGGCAGTTTACCGTCCCTTTTTCTATATTTATTTATTTATTTTATTTATTTTATTAGATTTGTATGCCGCCCCTCTCCGAAGACTCGGGGCGGCTCACAACAATAATAAAAAACAGTATAAACAATGGAACAAATCTAATAATAAGAATTATATAAAAAAAAAACTGTTAAAAAACCATACAACACATACATACCAAACATAAAATATAAGAAAGCCTGGGGGAGATGTCTTACATTCTAAATCAAATAATTTGTTCTTGTTTGTTTTATTTATTTATTCATTCATTCATTCATTTATTCATTTATTCATTTATTCATTTATTCATTTATTCATTTATTCATTTATTCATTTATTCATTTATTCATTTATTCATTTATTCATTTATTCATTTATTCATTTATTCATTTATTCATTTATTCATTGGATTTGTATGCCGCCCCTCTCCGGAGACTTGGAGCGGCTAACAGCAACAATAAAACAGTGTACAATAGTAATCTAATATTAAAAACGATTAAAAATCCATTAATATAAAAACCAGACATGCATACATACATACCATGCATAGAATTGTAAAGGCCTAGGGGGAAAGAGGATCTCAATTCCCCCATGCCTGACGGCAGAGGTGGGTTTTAAGTAGCTTACGAAAGGCAAGGAGGGTGGGGGCAATTCTAATCTCTGGGGGGAGTTGGTTCCAGAGAGTCGGGGCCGCCACAGAGAAGGCTCTTCCCCTGGGTCCCGCCTAGCAACATTGTTTAGTTGACAGGACCTGGAGAAGGCCAACTCTGTGGGACCTAACTGGTCGCTGGGATTCGTGCAGCAGAAGGTGGTCCCAGAGATAATCTGGTCCGGTGCCATGAAGGGCTTTATAGGTCATAACCAACACTTTGAATTGTGACCGGAAACTGATCGGCAACCAGTGCAGACTGCGGAGTGTTGGAGTGATATGGGCATACTTAGAGAAGCCCATAATTGCTCTCGCAGCTGCATTCTGCACGATCTGAAGTTTCCGAACACTTTTCAAAGGTAGCCCCATGTAGAGAGCGTTACAGTAGTTAATTACCCAGTTATCTTATCATTTAAGCCTAGACTAAATTTATACATAATAAGGAAGAAAGAAAAGAAAGAGAAAAGAAGAGGGGAAGTTTAAAAGAAAAAGAAAGAAATAGTATTGGTCAACTATTTCTGTTGGCTCATGTTTTTAAGCAAAGTATATTTATGCGAATAGTGAATTCTTAGTTTGCAAATAAGAGAGTTATTGTACAGTAAGATACATTCCTAAATATGTTCTGCCCTGAAAAAGAACCTTGGGATATTAGTTGACCAGGCACAAGCATAATAAGTCACTTTTGTTGGAATTTTACATGTTGCTTTGGTAGTAGCAATGTTTTTGTTCCCAATCTTGGATCAACCCTTAAAGAATATTTGCCGGACCACCTCCTGTCGCAGCGACTGGTTAAGTCCCACAGAGCCAGCCTTCTCCATGTCCCATCAACTAGACCAGTGTTTTTCAACCAGTGTGCCACGGCACACTAGTGTGCCACGAGACATGGTCAGGTGTGCCGCGAAGTTCAGAGAGAGAAAGAAAGGAAGAGAGAGAGAAAGAAAGAGAGTAAGAAAGCAAGAGAGAGAGAGTAAGAAAGCAAGAGAGAGAGAAAGAGAACAAGAAAAAGAAAGCAAGAGAGAGAGCAAGAGAGAGAAAGAAAGCAAGAGAGAGAGAGAAAGAGAGGGAGGGAAGGAGAGAGAGGGAAAGACAGAAAAAAAGGGAGGAAGGAAGGAAGAGAAAGAAAGAAAGAGGGGTGGAAAGAGAGAGAAAGAGGGAGGGAGAGAGAGAGAGAAGAGGGAGGGAGAGAGAAATAGAGCGAAAGGGAGGAAGAGAGAGAGAGAGATAATTTTTTTGTCCAAACTTTTTTTAGCGCCCCCCCCCCCCCCCCACTCAATGTGCTCCAGGGTTTCGTAAATGTAAAAAATGTGTCGCGGCTCAAAAAAGGTTGAAAATCACTGAACTAGACAATGTCGTTTGGTGGGGCCTAGGGGAAGAGCCTTCTCTGTGGCGGCCCCGGCCCTCTGGAATCAGCTCCCCCCAGAGATCTGTACTGCCCCCACCCTCCTTGCCTTCAGTAAGAACTTGAAAACCCATCTATGCCACCTGGCCTGGGGCCATTAGACCCTAACCTCTGGCCAACGAGTGTGATGTATGTTTGTTGTTCGAATGTGAATTCCAGGGTTTTTAGAATAATTAGTTATATTGATTGGACTTTTTTTTAGATATTTATATTGTATATTGTCTTTTTTGATATGTTGTGAGCTGCTCCGAGTCCTCAGAGAGGGGTGGCATACAAATCCAATTAAAATACAAAAAGAAAAATATATATGTTGAGCTAGCTAGCTTTATTTAACATATTTTTATTTTATTTATTTATTTATTTTGTCCAATACACAATGAGGGTTTTAGTGGGTATATATATATATATACACACACATAGTAAAATACATGATGGTTATAGAGGAGATACTCATAGTAAAATATATCTAAGAAAGAATAGAAGAAAAGTTATAGGAATAGAACATATCAATGAAAGAATAGAAGAAGAGATATAGGAATAGAAGAAAGGAATAGGAGATATAGGAGAGCAATAGGACAGGGGACGGAAGGCACTCTAGTGCATTTGTACTCGCCCCTTACTGACCTCTTAGGAATCTGGAGAGGTCAACCGTAGATAATCTAAGGGTAAAGTGTTGGGGGTTTGGGGATGACACCATGGAGTCCGGTAATGAGTTCCACGCTTCGACAACTCGGTTACTGAAGTCATATTTTTTACAGTCAAGTTTGGAGCGGTTAATATTAAGTTTAAATCTGTTGCGTGCTCTTGTGTTGTTGTGGTTGAAGTTGAAGTAGTCGCCGACCGGCAGGACGTTGCAGCATATGAACATAGAGACTATCTGTCCTCCCACTCTCTCCCTCCAGGGTTCCAGTATACCAAATACGGATGCCGCAGGAAAAGTGACAACAAGATGGTACAACGCAGCTTCTGTGACGCCAGTAAAAAGCCTAAACCGATTCGCAGGATGTGCAACCTTCAGGAATGCACCCAGCCATTGTAAGCGTCTGCTCACTTCCCCATAATGTAATCCGTGCTGGCCATTTGGGTTGAACAAGCCACCCAGTTACTTATAAAGTCATAAAAGTGAAATGAAAATCTAGAACAGAACTTATATACCACTTTACAGTGCTTTACAGCCCTCTCTAAGGGGTTTACAGAGTCAGCCTCTTGCCCCCAACAATTTCAGTCCTCATTTGACCCACCTCAGAAAGCTGGGTCAACCTTGTGCCTGGTGTGATTCGAACTGCCAAATTGCAGGCAGCTGGCAGGCAGCAGAAGTAGCCTGCAGTACTGCACTCTAACCACCGTGCCACCGTAGTGGAATGGAATGGGTTGGAATGGAATAGAATAGAATTAGAAATAATGAATAGAAAATTAAGTTAAAATAAGTATTACAATATAATATAAATATTAAAATATAATATAAAGAATAGAATAGAAGAGAAGAGAAGAGAATACAATACAATACAATACAATACAATAATAGAATAGAATTTTATTGGCCAAGTGTGATTGGATACACAAGGAATTTGTCTTGGTGCAGATGCTCTCAGAGTACATAAAAGAAAAAAAGATACATTCATTTGTCAAGAATCATGTGGTATGACACTTAATGATTGTCATAGGGGTCAAATAAGCAATAAAGAAAAATCAATATTAATAAAAATCATAGGATACAAGCAACAAGTTAGTCATACAGTCCTAAGTGGGAGGAAAAGGAGGATAGGAATGATGAGAAAAACTTGTAGAAATAGAAGTGCAGATTTAGTAGAAAGTCTGACAGTGTTGAGAGAATTATTTGTTTAGTAGAGTGATGGCATCCGGGGAAAAACTGTTCTTGTGTCCAGTTGTCTTGGTGTGCAGGGCTCTGTAGCGACGTTTTGAGGGTAGGAGTTGAAACAGTTTGTGTCCAGGATGCGAGGGGTCAGTAAATATTTTCACTGCCCTCTTTTTGACTTGTGCAGTGTACAGGTCCTCAATGGAAGGCAGGTTGGCAGCAATTGTTTTTTCTGCAGTTCTGATTCTCCTCTGAAGTCTGTGTTGGTCCTGTTGGGTTGCAGCACCAAACCAGACAGTTATAGAGGTGCAGATGACAGACTCAATGATTCCTCTGTAGAACTGGATCAACAGCTCCTTGGGCAGTTTGAGCTTCCTGAGCTGACAGAGGAATCATTGAGTCTGACATCTGCACCTCTATCACTGTCTGGTTTGGTGCTGCAACCCAACAGGACCGACACAGACTTCAGAGGAGAATCAGGATAATGTATATAATATAACATAACTTAATGGCCATGTTACTAATTTGACAACTGCAGTGATTGGCAAGAAATGTCGTAAAATGAATCAAAGTTCACGTAACAAATTTCTCCCTTTGCAAGATAAATTTTGGGCTCCATTGTAGTGGGATGTCAAGGACAACCTGTACAAAGAAGTTCGTTTTGGAAAATGTATTCTATGCCAGATAAATCAAATTAATTGCAAGGTTCAGTTTTTCGTTCTGCACCTGCTTTTCGGTCGACCGGGATCATCAATTATGCCTGTTCATCAGCTTCCATTTTTCAACATTATTAAAAAATATATATTTCTGTTTTGCAGCTGGGTAGCAGAACAATGGGAGCACTGCACCAAAACCTGTGGGACTTCCGGTTACCAAATCCGAAGCACACGCTGTGTCCAGCCGCTTCACGATGGTGCAAACCGTTCCGTCCATTTTAAGTACTGTAGCGGGGAACGTCCAGAGAGCCGAAGGCCGTGTAACAGGACGCCATGCCCGGCCCAGTGGAAAACAGGGCCATGGAGTTCAGTAAGCATCTAAAATCCTCTCTGTTTCTGGAAACTGGCACAAACTGAGCCAAATTCCAAGTTTCGGATGCCGTGCCCAGCTGGCCGTGATGGTCCACTTCCACTGGTGGAATGGCATTCCACACCATTCCTCTTCCTGCTCACCCCTAGGTATAGCCAAAAATAAGGGTAGTGATTTCTGACAGTCTCAAAATGGGTGAGCAGTGTGGTCAGGTGGTAGGAAAAGCAAGTAGGATGCTTGGCTGCATAGCTAGAGGTATAACAAGCAGGAAGATGGAGATTGTGATCCCCTTATGTAGAGCACTGGTGAGACCACATTTGGAATAATACTGTGTCCAGTTCTGGAGACCTCACCTACAAAGAGATATTGACAAAATTGAACGGGTCCAAAGATGGGCTACAAGAATGGTGGAAGGTCTTAAGCATAAAACGTGTCAGGAAAGACTTCATGAACTCAATCTGTCTAGTCTGGAAGACAGAAGGGAAAGGGGGGACATGATCGAAACATTTAAATATGTTAAAGGGTTAAATAAGGTTCAGAAGGGAAGTGTTTTTAATAGGAAAGTGAACACAAGAACAAGGGGACACAATCTGAAGTTAGTTGGGGGAAAGATCAAAAGCAACATGAGAAAATATTATATTATTATTTTACTGAAAGAGTAGTAGATCCTTGGAACAAACTTCCAGCAGACGTGGTTGGTAAATCCACAGTAACTGAATTTAAACATGCCTGGGATAAACATAGATCCATCCTAAGATAAAATACAAAAAATAGTATAAGGGCAGACTAGATGGACCAGGAGGTCTTTTTCTGCCGTCAGTCTTCTATGTTTCTGTGTTTCTAAATATGGGAGGAGCTTAATGCTTCCTTATGCCTCTTAGCCCAACCCAGGGCCATTTCCAAGGCAGTTAATAATTTTTTTTCATAGCCGACAAACTATATTCTCTTTTTTATATATATATATAAAATAATCTTTATTGAGTTTTACAATAGTAAAAAAACACAGAGAATAGCATAAAGTAAATAAACATTAAATGAGCATTTCCAAAATGTGAGCTGTAGGTGGTACACATCACAAAAGTAAAAACTTAATGCGGTGACTATAAAAAGTGATTTTCATGAATATATAAAGTTAACATATATTAATTTATCACTAAGTAGGGATAACATATATAAGTTGAGGTTAACATAATTTACATTTTCATTCTTATTTTGCTTATATTTGGAACTTACATAGTCCAATTTAAACTCCATAGAATTGTAATGGTACCATTACTATTGATTTGCCAACCGTATTGTTGACCGCTAAATTGCGACTTTAAAGATTTAGTTCAAATTATTTCTAGCCGTTTTAGTTTATAATGTTCCTAATAGTTTTTTTTAGTATCTTTAGTATCTTTTTTAAATTGTCTTTTCCTTGTTCTTCTTGTGGAAATGTTATACGCTGACAATACATTCTATTCAAATTATTTATGACTAAAATAAAAATTCCAATGCACCCATTTGTGGCATAACTGGATGCTCACATACAGAAACCTAGTTGTTTGTATTTATTTTTCTCGTAGTGCTCAATCACCTGTGGTGAAGGGACAGAATCCAGGCAGGTGTTGTGCCGCACAGGTGATCAATGCGATGGAGAAAAGCCAGAATCCACCAGGGTTTGCAAACTTGCATCCTGTAATGGTAAGTATTACCGTATTTTTCAGAGTATAAGATGCACCGGATTATAAGACGAGTTGGCCTTCTCCAGGTTCCATCGACCAAACAATGTCGTTTGGCGGGCCCCAGGGGAAGAGCCTTCTCTGTGGCGGCCCCGGCCCTCTGGAATCAACTCCCCCCAGAGATTAGAACGGCTCCCACCCTCCTTGTCTTTCGCAAACTACTCAAGACCCACCTTTGTCGCCAGGCATGGGGGAGTTAAGATATTCCTTCCCCTAGGCCATTACAAGTTATGCATGGTATGTTTGTGTGTATGTTTGGTTTTTACAATTAGGGTTTTTAGTTGTTTTATTAAATTGGATTGTTACATGTTGTTTTTACCATTGTTGTTAGCCGCCCCGAGTCTGCGGAGAGGGGCGACATAAAAATCCAATAAATAGATAGATAGATAGATAGATAGATAGATAGATAGATAGATAGATAGATAGATAGATAGATAGATAGATAGATCTTTGTAGAAGCAGTCCTTGATTTACAACAGTTCATTTAGTGACCGTTCAAAGTTACGACGGCACTGAAAATAAGTATGACCATTTTTCACACTTGACTGTTGCAACACCCCTATACTTACGTGATTTACATCCAGATGATTGGCTCATATTTTATGACTGTTGTGGGGCCCCGGGGGTTAATTTTTTTTCATTTTTCTCCATACAAACTTTTTCAATACATTTCAAATATACTTTTCGTAATACAATAAAAACAGTATTGAGTTAATAAGCCAATTCTAATTGCGCCCCCCAAAAATTATTACTTCCCAATTAATTACTTCCCGTATTTATCAAACCCACCAGACCTTGACCTCTAATTTTGTCGTCTAGATCAGAGGTCCCCAACCGCCGGTCCGCGGACCGGGACCGGGCCGTTGGGGCTTTTCAGCCGGTCCGCGGCGCCAGGGCCCCCTCGGCCTTTCCGCACCACCAGCGGCGCTCCCCCCCGCCAGCCAGCCAAGCCCCGCGCCCGCCGGAACCGGCTCCTCGCTCTCCCCCCGCTGCCCGCCGCGTTTGCAGGAGGTGGGGAGGGTTGGGCGGCCCGCCAAGGCCAGGAGGGACGCCGCTGCCCCCCCCTTCCCTCTCTCCGCCCGCCACTGCGCCTCCTTGACGCCGAGAGGAAATGCCGGCAAAGGCTTTCCTCAGCGGAGGCCGGCGAAGGTGATATTGAATGTCGGGGGAGAACGGGCGGTTGCATGCGCTCCCTATCTCCCTGCTAGCCCACTCGGAATATTCAAAATAAGAAAAACCTTTGCCGGCGAAGGCTTTTCTTATTTTGAATATTCCGAGTGGGCTAGCAGGGGGATAGGGAGCGCGTGCAACCGCCCGCTCTCCCCCGACATTCAATATCACCTTCGCCGGCCCCGCCTCTCCTGCAAACCCCCTTGCTGAGAGCCCGGGGCGAAAGTGCTCTCGCAAAGGTGAGGGGGGCAGGGCGTGCGCGCGTCATCGCTGAGAAGAACGGAGAGAGAACGAGAGTGAGTGAGAGCAACAGACAGCAAGATAGAGAGAAAGTGAGAAAGAGAGAGTGAGAAAGGGGGGGAGAGAAAGAGATAGCAAGAGAGAGAACAAGAGAGAGAAAGAGCGTGAGAAAGAAAACAAGAAAGAGTGAGAGAGAGAGAAAGCAAAAGAGACAGAAAGAAAACAAGAGAGAGAAAGTGAGAAGAGAAAGAGGGGGAGAGAGAGAGAAAGAGAGAGGGGGGAGAGAGAGAAAGAGAGGGAGAGGGAGAAAGAGAGAGGGAGAGGGGGGAGAGATAGCAAGAGAGGGAGAGAGGGAAAGGGGGAGAGAGGGGGGAGAGAAAGAGAGAGGGAGAGAGAGAGGAGATAAAGGAAGAGGAGAGAGAGAAAGGAAGAGAAAGAAAGAAAGAGGGATAGAAAGAGAGAGAGAGTGAGAGATGCTCAGTGAGCCTTTCTTTGAAGTTGCCTTTCTTTCTTTCTCTTTCTTGCTTTCTTTCTTGCTCTTTTTCTTTCTCTTTTACCTTCCCTTCCTCTATTTCTTCTTTTCTTTCTCCTTCCTACCTTCTTCCCTTACTCTCCCCTTTCATAAGTTTCCTTGCTTCCTTCCTCTGTTCCTGTCCCTTCCCCCTTTCTTTCTTTCTTTCTTTCCTTCCTTTCCTCCCTTCATTTCTTGCTTTCCTTTTCCTTCCTCCCTTCTTTCCTCCCTCATTCCCTTCTTTCACTCCTTCCTCTCTTACTCTCCCCTTTCACACCTTTCCTTGCTTCCTTTGCACCCTTCTTTTGTTCCTGTCCCTTCCCTCTTTCCTTCCTTCCTTCCCACCCTCCGTCCATTCATTCACCCATTCCTCTCTTGATCGCCCCTTTTACGGCGCCGCTGACAGCTAGCTCCCCCCCCCCCCCACCGGGCCATGGAAAACTGGTCTAGCTTAAAGCCGGTCCCTGGTGCAAAAAAGGTTGGGGACCTCTGGTCTAGATATCTAATTTTCTTCTAATTGAATTCAGCCTTGACTTTGGGAAATTTATTCTGTGCCGCACAAGTCAAATCAGCTGAAGTTGGTGAACGCCGTCGACACTAGAGGGCAGCAGAGCTTCACCCTTTTGAGGACTCTGGGAATCCGTAGAATGTTCATTTCAAACCTCTTATAAGTTTGAATCGTTTTTTTTAAAAAAATAAATATTATCAAAAAAAAGAAAAAATAAATTATCAAGGCTTCCAAAACAATCAAGTTATCTTCTGTACAACTAGACACAAGGACTAGACCAGTGATGGCAAACCTTTTATTTCCCCTTCGGGTGCTGAAAGAGCGTGGGTGTGCACTATTGTGCATGTGTGAGTACCCACGCCCATAATTATTATTAATAATAATTAATAATAATAATAATTAATAATAATAATAATAATAATAACAACAACAACAATAATAACAACAACAATAATAATAATAATAATAATAATAATAATAATAATAATAATAATAATAAACGGAACTACCATTGACCAATGGCAAAGAACTGGTGGAATCATAAGCCCAAAAAGGTGGTCGAAAATGAGCAAGCAAAACTACTGTGGGACTTCCGACTTCAGACTGACCGAATTCTGAAGCATAACACACCAGACATTGTGATCGTGGAGAAAAAGAAAGTATGGATCATCGACATCGCAATCCCAGGAGACAGCAGAATTGAGGAGAAGCAGCTGGAGAAATTAGTGAAACACGAAGATCTAAAAATCGAGCTGCAACGACTCTGGCATAAGCCAGTGAAAGTGGTCCCAGTGGTACTTGGCACGCTGGGCGCAGTGCCAAAGGGTCTCAGCGGACATTTGAAAACCATCGGAATTGACAAAACCTCCATCTGTCAATTGCAAAAGGCCGCTTTGCTGGGATCGGCAAACATAATTCGCCGCTACATCACGCAGTCCTAGGTGCTTGGGAAGCGCCCGACTGGTGATGAAATACGAAATCCAGCATAGTGATCTCGTTTGCTGTGTTGTACTGACATAATAATAATGATAATAATAATAATAATAATAATAATAATAATAATAATAATTTATTAGATTTGTATGCCACCCCTCTCTGCAGACTCAAATGCTTGGGGAGAGTGAAAACAGCTTCCCTTGCCACCCGTAGGCCCTTTCGAGGCCGGAAATAACTTGTTTCCAAATTTCTGCTGGGCCCACTAGGCTCGTGTTTTGCCCTCCCCAAGTTCCAAAGGCTTCCCTAGAGCTGTGGGGAGGGTAAAAATGCCGATCCCTATCCCCCCCGGAGGCTCTCTGGAGTATAGTCTGGAGGACAGAAGGGAAAGGGGGGACATGATTGAAACATTTAAATATGTTAAAGGGTTAAATAAGGTTTAGGAGGGAAGTGTTTTTAATAGGAAGGTGAACATAAGAACAAGGGGACACAATCTGAGGTTAGTTGGGTCAGAAGATCAGAAGCAACGTGAGAAAATATTATTTGACTGAAAGAGTAGTAGATGCTTGTAACAAACTTCTAGCAGACATGGTTGGTAAATCCACAATAACTGAATTGAAATGTGCCTGGAATAAACCTATATCCATCCTAAGATAAAATACAGGAAATAGTATAAGGGCAGACTAGATGGACCATGAGGTCTTTTTCTGCCATCAATCTTCTATGTTTCTATGTTTCTAATATTTCCAGTAGGTTGGAAATGTCAAACAGCATATTGACAAATACTATCATCATGTAAGAACATGCAAAACATGCAAAAAAGCAAAAATAATAATAAGTCTGAATAAAAGTTAGAAAATAGTAGAAGACATAATAAAAGATTTATACATTCATTCTTTCTTTCTTTCTTTCTTTCTTTCTTTCATTCATTCATTCATTCACACATACAGTCATACATTCATTCATTCATTCATTCATTCATTCATTCATTCATACATACATACATTCATACATACATACATACATACATACATACATACATAAATTCATTCATTCATACATTCATTCATTCATACATTCGTACATACATACATACATTCACTCATTCATTCATTCATTCATACATACATACATACATACATACATACATACATACATTCACTCATTCATTCATTCATTCATACATACATACATACATACATACATACATACATACATACATAAATTCATTCATTCATTCATTCATTCATACATACATTCATTCATTCATACATTCATTCATACATACATACATACATACATTCATTCATTCATACATACATACATACATTCATACATACATACATTCATTCATACATACATTCATTCATTCATACATACATACATACATACATTCATTCATTCATACATACATACATACATTCATACATACATACATACATTCATTCATACATACATTCATTCATTCATTCATACATACATACATACAAACATTCATTCATTCATACATACATACATACATTCATACATTCATACATTCATTCATTCATACATTCATTCATTCATACATTCATTCATACATACATACATACATACATACATACATACATACATACATTCATTCATACATACATACATACATTCATACATACATACATTCATTCATACATACATTCATTCATTCATTCATACATACATACCGGTACATACAAACATTCATTCATACATACATACTGTACATACATACATACATACATTCATACATACATACATACATACATACATACATACATTCATACATTCATACATACATACATTCATTCATACATACATACATACATAAATTCATTCATTCATACATTCATTCATTCATACACACACACATACACACATACACACATACATTCATAGATACAAAGCAATAGAAAAGAAGTCGAACATAGTCTAAACTAAGTGAAACCTCGTATTTAAAAGAAACCCCATTAACTATAAATCGGTCATAAACATACATTCATCCCATTCATACAGTGTGGCCCTGTCAGTTGTTAATTCATGGCCTCCCAGGCCTGCCGGCAAAGCCAGGTAGGGTGGGGGCAGTACAGACATCGGACAGTAGTTGGTTCCATACAGCTGGGGCAGCCACAGAGCAGGCCCTCCCCCGTGCTCTGAGGTTCCTTCCAGCCCAATTATTCTATGTTCTGCTTGTTGTTGTTGTTGTTTCCTCTTGATACCTAAGATAGGTCTTTTGTTGTTGTTTTTTAATGTTTATTTCTTATTTTTCTTTTGCTTTGAAGCAATCCTGCTTCAATTAGTCTCATAAGGCGGCAGTGGACTCAAAAACAAAGTTCTTTTTCCTGGGTGATTTACAAAAAAGAAGAAAGAAAGAAACATAGAAGACTGACGGCAGAAAAAGACCCCATGGTCCATCTAGTCTGCCCTTATACTATTTCCTGTATTTTATCTTAGGATGGATATATGTTTATCCCAGGCATGTTTACATTCAGTTACTGTGGATCTATCTATCACGTCTGCTAGAAGTTTGTTCCAAAGATCTACTACTCTTTCAGTGAAATAATATTTTCTCACTTTGCTTCTAATCTTTCCCCCAACTAACTTCAGATTGTGCCCCCTTGTTCTTGGGTTCACTTTCCTACTAAAAACACTTCCCTCCTGAACCTTATTTAACCCTTTAACATATTTAAATGTTTCGATCATGTCCCCCCTTTTCCTTCTGTCCTCCAGACTCTACAGATTGGGTTCATTAAGTCTTTCCTGATACGTTTTGTGCTAAAGACCTTCCACCATTCTTGTAGCCCGTCTTTGGACCCCTTCAATTTTGTCAATATCTTTTTGTAGGTGAGGTCTCCAGAACTGAACACAGTATTCCAAATGTGGTGTTACCAGCGCTCTATATAGCGGGATCATAATCTCCCTCTTCCTGCTTGTTATACCTCTAGCTATGCAGCCAAGCATCCTACTTGCTTTCCCTACCGCCTGACTGCACTGCTCACCCATTTTGAGACTGTCAGAAATCACTACCCCTAAATCCTTTCCTTTTCAAAGGAGGATAAAAAATAATAAACCTCCTTGGGGAAAAAAAAACCCCGATCAATAAAACAGCAAGTAATGGAAGTGTTAGACAAGCACATCAGGTATTTAAAAGCCTGGGAGCAAACAATTTTAAAGAGTTACTTAGTTAGAGAGAGAAAAACATCTCAGAAGTTTCCCAACACAGAGTGAAAAGCTCAGCCATTCCCATTAAAGTCTTCTCAAAGGCTTTGGGTAAAACCCAGGATTGAAGATCGGAGGCAATTTTCAGAGGAAAAAAATTAAGAAGTCCCAGTGGCCTTTGCAAAAAAAAGACCAACCTGTATGAAATGTGTGATGAAGGATTTAACTTTGAATGGGTCCCTTAAGTAACATACGTAGAAATGGCTTTTCTTCCAGGTGCCAATTTATTTAATCCCCTCTAATCGTATTTCTCCAAGCAGTAGCTCCCTGGGGAATTAGCACTTCGAAAAGTCGCTAGAACTTGAAAGAGGGGGCTAAGTTACTGTTTATAATCCTGTTCTCACCCATGCTCGTACTTAAGATTGTCAGTAATGCATAAGAAAAATGTGTGTGTGTGTCCCGGGACAGGTGAGAAGTTTCTGAAAGTTTTGACTACCCGTTTCTAGAAATAAGAGGAAAAAACATGACTGGGTTTTGATAATGGGACAAGAATAGGAATAGGAGTGGGGCGGGGCGGGGTGGGATACGATACGATGCAATGCAATGCAATGCAATGCAATGCAATACAATACAAAATATGAAATGGAGTGGAGGAGTGGAATGGAATGGAGTGGAGAGGACAGGACAGGACAGGAGGGGAGAGGACAGGAGAGGAGTGGATGGGGTAGAGTAGAGGAATAGAATGGAATGGAAAATAGAAGAGAGGAGAAGAGAAAAGAAGAGAATATATGGAATGGAGTGGAGGAGTGGAGCGGAATGGAGTGGAGAGGAGAGGAGAGGAGGGAGTGGATGGGGTAGAGTAGAGGGATAGAATAGAATGGAAAATAGAATAGAAGAGGAGAAGAGAAAAGAAGAGAATATATGGAATGGAGTGGAGGAGTGGAGTGGAATGGAATGGAATGGAATGGAATGAAGTGGAGAGGAGAGGAGAGAAGGGAGTGGATAGGGTAGAATAAAGGAAAAGAATAGAATGGAAAATAGAATAGAATAGAATTATTATTATTATTATTATTATTATTATTATTATTATTATTATTATTATTATGTCAATACAACACAGCAAACGAGATCACTATGCTGGATTTCATATTTCATCACCAGTCGGGCGCTTCCCAAGCACCTAGGACTGCGTGATGTAGCGGCGAATTATGTTTGCCGATCCCAGTAAAGTGGCTTTTGCAATTGACAGATGGAGATTTTGTCAATTCCGATGGTTTTCAAATGTCCGCTGAGATCCTTTGGCACTGCGCCCAGCGTGCCAAGTACCACTGGGACCACTTTCACTGGCTTATGCCAGAGTCGTTGCAGCTCGATTTTTAGATCTTCGTATTTCACTAATTTCTCTAGCTGCTTCTCCTCAATTCTGCTGTCTCCTGGGATTGCGATGTCGATGATATTATTATTATTATTATTATTATTATTATTATTATTATTATTATTATTATTATTATTATGTTTTTCAGACGAACCCTGTCAAGGAGACAAATCGATCTTCTGCGAGATGGAAGTCCTCGCTCGATACTGCTCCATCCCAGGCTACAAAAAGCTATGCTGCGAATCCTGCGGCAAACGTAGCGGCGACCTTCCTCTTCCTCTCTACCTTGAAGCCGCTGAAACCGTCGAAGAGGGTTTCACCACCAGCCCCGACCTCCTTCCAAAGTCTTCGGTCACTCCAAATCCTTTAGTCCCCCGTAGCTCCCTCGAGCGACAAAGCGCTTCGGGAAAAATGTCCTTCGCTGAGGACAATACTCAAGTCCTTCTTCCTCCGGCCGACAGGAAAGTCCAGATGGCTAATCCTTCACATCATCCGAAATTTCGGAATCAAGCCAGTAACAAGAGTCCCCAACCATCTTCACTGCACCATAACCTTTCCGCCAACGATGGGCTTCTACTTAGCCGCCGTTCCTCACCTCTGTTTGACACTGGGCCGGTGGTGACGCATCATCTCGGTTCTGTGGACATTCATGCTTCCCGCCGAACCCTGAGGAGGAATGAAAAACAAACCAAAACACAACAACCCTTAAGACCTTCCACTATAGGAAGATGAAACCTTAGGAATTTTAATTTTATCAAGCGGGGAGCTCGTTGGGAGCGGAGCGGTAATCTCTTCGCTTTGTTCAAGACCGCCGCACAAAATCTTCAAGCCAGAGACTCGTGTAAGTCAACAACTGAAAAAAAAAGAAAGGAAAGTGCAGGTTCACTTTAACAGATGCTTCTTAAACCGTCTTTCTTCCACCATGTCTAAGTCTCTTCTCCAAATCTCTTGAATGTTCAGAAACCCTGAAACCAAGGACGCCTGGTCAATTTCCGTCATTGAAAACAAACAAACAGAGAGACAAAAAAAAATCTATGTTGCCTATCAGGTGCTTATTATTTTTATTATTATAATTATTATTGTTGTCGACACACGATTAATTCAAGGGGATTTTGTTTTGGGGGTAAGGGAAGAAGCCATTCAATAGCAGAGGTGGGATTCAGCCGGTTTAGGCCAGGGTTAGGCCAAGTTGGCCCAGGTGGACTTCAACTCCCAGAATTCCTCAGCCAATCATGCAAGCTCAGGAATTCTGGGAGTTGAAGTCCATAGGTCATAGAAGAGCCGAATTGGCCTACCCCTGGCTTAGGCGGATTGGTAGTAGCGACCTGCAGATGGGGCCTACCTCTGCTCGCCAGCCCCACGGTTATGCCATCCTATTTATCCACGTTTTCTAAGCCGTGCGCACGTGTGCAAGCTGCATGCACGAGCAAAGCACATGCATGGAATGCCACGCGCATACATGCACAGTCAATTTTTCTGTGCTGGGTGAATTACATGAAGTCCACCTCGGATTCAAAGATACCAAAGTTTACACTTTTTACGGAATGTGTTTTGTGTGTGTGTTGTTTTTGTTTTAATATTCACCCGTTGACCTCCATCTGAAATTGTGTGACTAATTTATCTTTGCAAACCAATGGTACGGAATGTATCGGCTGCCTTGTACATAGTGTATATAATTGAGATAGAAAGCAACTTGGGGGGGAGGGATGTTTAAAAGTGTTTCTGTTTTTTCTCACCCATTTATTCATGGACTTGCCATATCAGGTTCAGCCCTTATATACATTCCATGAGTATGTTTTATTAGCCCGAGTCTGAAAAAGATAGATAGATGTACACACAAGTACAGGGGTACCTCATGATACGAACTTAATTGGTTCCAGGAGGAGGTTCGTAAGGTGAAAAGTTCGTAAGACGAAACAATGTTTCCCATAGGAATCAAGGTAAAAGCAAATAATGCATGCAAATCCCTTCAGGAAAATCCCAAACTTTAGAAGGAAGGCGAACAGAGGGCAGGGAGGAGCAGCTAAAGGGGGCGGGTGGAAGAAGCAAGGCTAGGCTAAAGGGTGAGTGGGAAGGAAGAAAGGCAAGGGGGGTGCCCCTCCCTTTTCTTTCTTCAAAAGACACCCTTTCAGTGCCTCTGCAAGCACACTGTTCTCTGCAAAGTCTTTCCCCCTCCAAGCCACCCCTCCCTTTTCTTTCTTCAAAAGACACCCTTTCAGTGCCTGCAAGCACGCTGTTCTCCTACTTTTTTTAATGCAAAGTCTTTCCCCCTCCAAGCCGCCCCTCCCTTTTCTTTCTTCAAAAGACACCCTTTCAGTGCCTGCAAGCACGCTGTTCTCCTACTTTAGTTAATGCAAAGTCTTTCCCCCTCCAAGCCGCCCCTCCCTTTTCTTTCTTCAAAAAAAGGGGGGGAAAAGAAACCCCTTCATCCCAGCAGCAGCGGCTTGGGTTCATAAGGTGAAAATAGTTCGGAAGAAGAGACAAAAACATCTTAAACACTGGGTTCGTATCTTGAAAAGTTCGTTAGAAGAGGCGTTCGTAAGATGAGGTACCACTGTATTTCTTTGGGAGTCTCAGCATCTATGAAAATGTTTTTTTAAAACAACAAAAGAAAATTCCTGTAGATCAGCGATGTCGAACCTATGGCATGGATGCCACAGGTGGCACATGGAGACATATCTGATGGCACATGAGCCGTTGCCCTAGGTCAGCTCCAACACATATATGCACGCGACCCAGCTGATTTTCAGTTCACAAGGAGGCTCTGGGAGGGCATTTTCGGTTTGGGGGGTGGATAAAGAGGGTATTTTTCAGTAATGGGCAGCCAATTTTTTTACTGCAACACTGTGGGTGGGGCTTATTTTGTGGGTGTGGCTTAATGGTCATGTGACTGGGTGGGGGTGGCTTGCCGGCCATGTGACCAGGTGGGAGTGGCTTGGACGATCATCACTGTTCAAGTGAACTGTTAAGTTCCTCACCAGTGTCGCTCGCTGGGGTGACAATTTGCTTCGCGTTTCCCGTGCTCTCCTTCCTGGGTAGCCCTCCCGCCTCAGGCTGGGTAGCTAGACGAATGGGTGCTTCCAGAAGCATAAATGCTGCCAGCGTCGCTTCCACCCACTCCCTTCTACTTGCAGCTCAGGCGGGAGGTGGCCGCGTGAGGCTGGAGGGGAGCCGGGCAGAAGAGAGGGAAGCTCATCCGAGACCAGGAAGGAGGAAAGAGGAAAAAAGCAAGGAGCGCAGACACAGCAGCAGCAGGGGGAAAAAGGAGAGCCGAGCCGAGACCAGTAATCCAGGAAGTGACAGCCACCGATCAGCTGGAGCTGCGTACAAAGCTTCATTTCTGCCGGTGGAACTGCATTCCACCCTGTCCTGCCTGCTGCCCACCCCTGGTGTTTTTGCCTTTCCTAGGCTCCAGGGAAGCCTCTAGTGAAAAACAGGTCTCCCAGGCCCACTGGAAGTTGGGAAACAGTGGTTTCTGGCCTCTAGAGGTCCTCCAGGGGGGCAGGGAAGCAATTTTCACCCTCCTCTAGCATTAAATTATGGGTGTGGGCACTCACGCAGGTGCGATAATGTGCGCGCACGTACTTTTGGCACCCGAGGGAAAAAAAGGGTTCACCATCTCTGCTGTAGATCTCTTGTGCCACATCAAAACCATCCACTGCAGAGGCTTCTGCCGGTTTGGACCGGTTCTATAGAACTGTTAGTAACTGGTGGCTGCAACCAGCACTGACCCAATCCTGCCACGCTCCCGAGCCAGTTCTCTCGCCGCCATCTTGGGTTTTTTTGCTTCTGCGCATGTGCAGAAGCTTTTTTAAAGTTCTGCGCATGCGCAGTGGATCATTTCAGAGAAGAGATCATGTGCACCAAATGTGCACTTCCGTCACAAAGGAAGAAGGTAAGTAAAACCCACCCCAATCCACTGGCCATCTTTTTTTTTCACGTGTACCAAGGGCGAGAGAAAGGGAGGGTAATTTAGAAGCCTTAAAATTTGATAGGAAGCTCAATGAGCCATGGAAATTACGTCTGCCGCTCTTCGGTTCCTAGAAGATATTGTGACAGGGAGAACATTTCATGGAATCGCTCCCATTTGTAACTCCGTCGGAGGACATCTGGATTGTTAACTCTGAAGTGTGTTGTTTGGGAAACGAAATTCTCAAAAAAAACACAAAAAACCCTCGGAGCTGGTGGTTTGCAGATATTTCGTACTGCAAAGCCCTTTCTGGTTATAAATGTTTAAAAGTCACTGGAAAGAATAGCCTAAAACTGCTGGGGGATATTCATTATCATTATTCCCACAATGGAAGTTGAACAGGCGGGGGGGGGGGGTTCCCGCTCACGCCGCTACCAGTGCAATGCGCCTGCAGCTTCATGTGTCTGAGCGAGATTTTGATGAGTGGTTCTCAGCCTTTCTAACACCGCGACCCCTTAATAAAGTTCCTCATGCTGTGGTGAACCCCAACCATAAGCCTAGCACCCATTCTCCCAACAGAGCTTTAAGCTGATTGGCAGGAAGGTCAATGCAATTGAATTTATTAGACTTGTATGCCGCCTCTCTCCCAGGAACTGGAGCGGCTCACAACATGTAATACAAACAATATATATACAAATCTAATAAACAGTCAATTAAAATCCCATTATATAAAAAACAGTCAATCGGCTCAATCACATCCATACATAACATTTAACGGTCAGAGAAGAAGGGGACATGATCTATCTGCCCCATGCCTGGTGGCATAGATGGGTCTTAAGTGTCTTGCGGAAGGCGAGGAGGGTGGGGGCCAGTGATGGGCTACCAAAATTTTTACTACCACACTGTGGGCATGGCTTATGCATTTTGTTTCAACATCTTTCAGTGCAAATTGGGTGCTCTGGGGTGGAGCACCCAATTTTCGCTACCCCACTGCGTTTCCCCCCCATCCAGGCAGTAGCCTACCCCTGCAACTGTGGCAAGAAAGGGGGTAAAATGGGCTAAACAACTGGGCCAAGCCCTTAACGACAGTCTCACTTAGCGACAGAAATGTCCGGGGCTCGATTGTCGTGAGTCGAGGACTTCTTGTAAAGAGCGCCTGATGCTAAGGAAATCTTAAAGCAGTGGTTCTCAACCTTTCTAATGCCGTGACTCTTTAATACAGTTACTCATGTCGTGGTGACCCCCAACCATAAGTTTAGCGCCAATTCTCCCATCAGAGCTTTAAACTGATTGGCAAGCTCACATTAGAGAAACACCTTTCAGCTGTGGTGAGGGGGGCGTTTGCCCAGGTTCGCCTGGTGCACCAGTTGCGACCCTATCTGGACCGGGAGTCACTGCTCACAGTCACTCATGCCCTCATCACCTCGAGGCTCGACTACTGTAACGCTCTCTACATGGGGCTACCTTTGAAAAGTGTTCGGAAACTTCAGATCGTGCAGAATGCAGCTGCGAGAGCAATCATGGGCTTTCCCAAATATGCCCATGTTACACCAACACTCCGCAGTCTGCATTGGTTGCCGATCAGTTTCCGGTCACAATTCAGTGTTGGTTATGACCTATAAAGCCCTTCATGGCACCGGACCAGATTATCTCAGGGACCGCCTTCTGCCGCACGAATCCCAGCGACCAGTTAGGTCCCACAGAGTGGGTCTTCTCCGGGTCCCGTCAACCAAACAATGCCGTTTGGTGGGACCCAGGGGAAGAGCCTTCTCTGTGACGGCCCCAGCCCTCTGGAACCAACTCCCCCCAGAGATTAGAATTGCCCCCACCCTCCTTGCCTTTCGTAAGCTCCTTAAAACCCACCTCTGCCGCCAGGCATGGGGAAATTGAGATGTTCTTTCCCCCTGGGCCTTTACAATTTCATGTATGGTATGTCTGTATGTATGTTTGGTTTTTTATATTAATGGGTTTTTAAATCGTTTTTAGTATTTATTGGATTATTATTGTACATTGTTTTATTACTGTTGTTAGCCGCCCCGAGTCTCCGGAGAGGGGCAGCATACAAATCCAGTAAGTAAGTAAGTAAGTAAGTAAGTAAGTAAGTAAGTAAGTAAGTAAGTAAGTAAGTAAGTAAGTAAGTAAGTAAGTATGTAAGTAAGTAAGTAAGTAAATAAATAAATAAGGTCAGAGGGACACCCCCACTGTGAACACCTTATTGGTCAGATTGTAAAAGTAGGTTCCAAGGCTCCAGAATAGAAGCTTTAGTTCCTAACACCATGGGAAATTTGTCTTTTCTGATGGTCTTAGGCGACCCCTGTGAAATGGTCATTCGACCCCCCCAAAGGGGTCCCGACCCCCAGGTTGAGAACCACTGCTTTAAAGAAATGATATACAGGTTTGCCTGACGAAAATGTAAAAATCTGAGGAGTTTGCTGAGAAGAAATGTAGGGTGCCTTGAACATCACGGCAGAAAGATGGCATGGAAGAATAAATAATGGAAAACCCCCACAGTGAGAATTGATGATGTTCCCTCTGTCGCAAAGCCATGTTTCATTGCCTCTGTAATGTCTCTAGCAGCAGAATTGGGAAAGAGGTTTTTTTTAAGAAGGTATTTGTGAGTCACAACTAGGACTGAAATACTACTGGTTTGATACCGGTAGCGGCGGTCACCAGTGGTTGGAGAACCGATAGCGGCTCCTCCCATTCGTCCGGACGTCAACATTTTATTGTTTTCAAACCTCTGCGCATGCGCAGAGGGTGATAATCTATATAGTCTGGAGGACAGAAGGGAAAGGGGGGACATGATCGAAATATTTAAATATATTAATGGGCTAAATAAGGTCCAGGAGGGAAGTGTTTTTAATAGGAAGGTGCACATAAGAACAAGGGGCCACAATCTGAAGTTAGTTGGGTCAGAAGATCAGAAGCAACGTGAGAAATATATTATTTTACTGAAAGAACAGTCGATGCTTGGAACAAACTTCCAGCAGACGTGGTTGGTCAATCCACAGGAACTGAATTGAAACATGCCTAGGATAAACATAGATCCACCCTAAGATAAAATACAGGAAATAGTATAAGGGCAGACTAGATGGACCAGGAGGTCTTTTTCTGCCGTCAATCTTCTATCTTTCTATAACGCACCCACAATGCGGAATCGTTAGAGAAAGTAAGTAGATTTCATCACTGGTCACAACATTGTCTTTCAAGAGATAACTCGGGTTACATTAGAGATCCAGATATGTACAAGAGCAATTGTGCTTTTAATTCAAGAGGTTGCTAATTATTGGCAGTTCTCATCATGTAGTTTCCTTTGGAGTCCTTGATGCTTTCTGAGCTTGGTGGCTTTGTTGTAGACGTTTCATTGCCACACTAGCTAACACCATCAGTACTAGAAGGGACTAGGATTATTATCTATAATAATAATCATCTCTATCTATACCCTTATTTTATCTATAAATACTGTACATATATACTAGAGGCTGGCCCTGTCAGCGTTGATAAGAGTTTTATTTTATTTTTTTTGTGGGTAATTTTTCTCTCTCTCACCATACAATGCAATATTCCTTCTATTCCCACTACAATAAAATGCAATAATTTGTTAGCAACTCATACATAATTTTTCTCATTGCAAAACTTTCCATTGTTGTCATGCAGGCATACCAATTATTAAATTTCCTCCTTAATGTTCCTTTCAATGTATAATATCAACAATATTTCTAAAAGGTTTATTTATTATTTTTTACAGATTAAAAATTAAATATGCATCACAAGAGTCTTTTACAGATCATAGCCCACTTCATTGCATTTCTTATTTACATATCTGTATATCAACAATATTTCTAACATATTAAAGATTGAGCCGTGGTGCCTCCTGCCTCTCTTTATACATTTTTTTCTAGAAACTAAAAACCCCTATATAAGCTATCTAGGGTTCAAAAATGGAAAACAAATAAGAACAAGCAAATTTCAAACTTTTTTTCATATCCCCCTTAATAGTGCATGTTTACTAATCCCAATTTTTAAAATTTATTCCAAACCCCAATTAGCATTCAACCAATTCACAATTTAGATATATATATTGACAAGTATTAAATATAAAATAAGAAATGTATATATGTATTAATAATTGATAATTGTTACATGGGAGTTTTCTTGTGATTTGGGCTGTTATTTTGTGATGAGCAGGAGCAACAAACCCCTAGGTGAGCAGAGATTAACACCAAGGTTAACATTAGGCCAATAATCAAGTAAACAATACCAATAATCAAATAAACAATTGTTTTTAACTATTGGATTTGTACTGTTTTCTTGTTGTGAGCCGCTCCGAGTCTTCGGAGAGGGGCGGCATACAAATCTAATTAATAATAATAATAATAATAATAATAATAATAATAATAATAATACCCCAGTTAAAAGAGCTACCAATACAGACACACAAGCTAACAGTACACAAAAGTCTAATTGAGGAATCACCCCAAAAACTCCCATCAACACTGACAGAGCAAGTCAATTATCATTCTCTCTCTCTTTCTTTCTTTCTTTCTTTCTCTCTCTCTTCTCCTCTCCCTCCTCCCTCCTTCTCTCCTTCACTCTCTTCTCTTTCTCTCTTTCTTCATCTTTCTTCTTTCTCCCTCTCTCTCTTCTCCCTCACTCCCTCTTCTCTCTTTCTCTCTCTTTCTCTGCCTTTCTTCTTTCTCTCTCTCTCTCTTCTCCCTCTCTCCTCTCTCCTCTCCCTCCCTCGTTCTCTCCTTCTCTCTCTTTCTCTTTCTCTCTCTTCTTTCTTTCTCTCTCTCTCTTCTCCCTCTCCCTCTCTCCTCTCCCTCCCTCGTTCTCTCTTCTCTCTCTTTCTCTTTCTCTCTTTCTCTCTCTTCTTTCTTTCTCCCCCTCTCTCTTCTCCCTCTCCCTCCCTCCTCTCCCTCTCTCCTTTTCTCTCTCTCTCTTCTCTTCTTCTCTCTCTTTCTCTGTCTTTCTTCTTTCTCCCCTCTCTCCTTCCCTCTCTCCATCCCTCTCTCTCTTATCCCCCCCTCCCTCCTTCTCTCCTTCTCTCTCTCTCTTTCTCTGTCTTTCTTCTTTCTCCCCCCTCTCTCTCTTCTCCCTCTTCCTCCCTCCTCTCTCTCTGTAAAATCCTACTGCCTTCTATCACTGATCATATTACCTAGCTGGGTTATGAAACGTCTGTAAGAAAGCCACCGAGCTCCGAGGTCACCAAAGAGCCCACAGTTCAACCCTGAGCTGCAAATATTGTCTTCTGTCCAATTCCTTTGGTTGCAATAACAAATGAAGAGCAGCTGGCGAAAATTACACAGCCAACACTTTATTTGCCTGGCTGTAATTTCTTTAACCAAAGAATAGACTCTGGAATAGGAAAGGCAGAGATGTTAAGACACGTAAGGGCTGAGATATGAAATTATATTTTTATGCATGCCAAGCTGAGAAAACAAAAATATATGTGGGCTTTGCCCACTGGCTGACCGCATGTCTCCAACAGAGATCCGATGGCCGCGATTTGTTTCGTTACGAAACTTCTTGGTGATCTGTAAACTCTTCCCAACTTCCACCAGAGTTTTGCTTAAAAAATACTTGTTATGTCAGAATGAAAAGTAAAGCTATTTATTTTTTTAAAAAACATTGCTTTTTTTTCTTCTGTGCCGGCAGAAAGTTTATAGACAGAAATAAGTAACTTTATTCCTTAGAGTGCAGAGACAAAAAGGAAAAAGAAAGAAATGTGATGAAGGAAGAAATAGCTAAGATGCAGTCTAAATATATACATATATTTAAATATATCCTAGTCTCCCTTAATTTTAAAATTTCAGCAAAAAAAATGTGATACACACACACACACACACACACACATATATATATATATATATATTATATGCAAGAGCCTTAATGTTTTTGAGTTACAAAAATAGGCACGTATCAGCCCTGTACTGAATGATTAAATTTCCCTACGTAGCCTGCCTTCAACTCTTTCCAGCTTCCACCTGAACGAAGGTGTGATGTTCTAAAACTAAGAGAAACTAAGACTGACATTTTAGGTGGGTTTAACAAAATAACAGAAGGGACGTTGGAGGTCTTCTATGCACAGACCCCAATCTTTTCGGCACTGGGCCCGTGGTGCTTTTTTCAGTAGGCAACTGGACTGTCTGGTTTATAGAATAGAATAGAGTAGAGTAAAGTAAAGTAGGGTAGGGTAGGGTAGGGTAGGGTAGGGTAGGGTAGAATAGGGTAGAATAGAATAGGGTAGGGTAGGTTAGAATAGAATAGAATAGAGTAGGGTAGGATAGGATAGGATAGGATAGGATAGGATAGAATAGAATAGAATAGAGTAGGGTAGGGTAGGGTAGAATAGAGTAGGGTAGGGTAGGGTAGGGTAGAATAGAGTAGGGTAGGGTAGGGTAGAATAGAGTAGGGTAGGGTAGGGTAGGGTAGAATATAGAATAGAATAGAACAGAATAGAATAGAATAGAATTGGAAGGGACCTTGGAGGTCTTCTAGTCCAACCCCCTACTTAGGCAGGAAACTCTACACTACTTCGGAGCGCTTCAGAGTGGCACAGCAGGTAGAGTGCTGTACTGCAGGCCACTGAAGCTGACTGTAGATCTGTAGGTCAGCGGTTCAAATCTCATCCCCTGCTCAAGGTCGACTCAGCCTTCCATCCTTCCGAGATGGGTAAAATGGGGACCCGGATTGTGGGGGCAATAGGCTGGCTCTGTTAAAAAGGTGCTATTGCTAACATGTTGTAAGCCACCCTGAGTCTAAGGAGAAGGGCGGCATAAAAATTGAATAAAGAAATAAATACTTCAGAAATAGTTTGGTCATCATGATGTAAAAAAGATGTTGAGACTCTAGAAAAAGTGCAGAGAAGAGCAACAAAGATGATTAGGGGACTGGAGGCTAAAACATATGAAGAACCTTTTGCAGGAACTGGGTATGTCTAGTTTAATGAACAGAAGGACCAGGGGAGACATGATAGCAGTCTTCCAATATCTCAAGGGTTGCCACAAAGAAGAAGGAGTCAAGCTATTCTCCAAAGCACCTGAAAGTAGAACAAGAGGCAATGGGTGGAAACTAAACAAGGAGAGAAGCGACTTAGAACTAAGGAGAAATTCCCTGACAGTAAGAACAATGAATCAGTGGAACAGCCTGCCTCCAGAAGTTGTGAATGCTCCAACACTGGAAGTGTTGATTTGGGGTAGTGCGACCACGAGGATGCTACAGCCATTATAAGTGTGAAAAATGCTCATAAGTCACTTTTTATTCAGTGCCGTTCTAATTTCAGTCTCTAAATAGAAACATAGAAGACTGATGGCAGAAAAAGACCTCATGGTCCATCTAGTCTGCCCTTATACTATTTCCTGTATTTTATCTTACAATGGATATATGTTTATCCCAGGCATGTTTAAATTCAGTTACTGTGGATTTACCAACCACGTATACTGGAAGTTTGTTCCAAGGATCTACTACTCTTTCAGTGAAATAATATTTTCTCACGTTGCTTTTGATCTTTCCCCCAACTAACTTCAGATTGTGTCCCCTTGTTCTTGTGTTCAGTTTTCTATTAAAAACACTTCCCTCCTGAACCTTATTTAACCCTTTAACATATTTAAATGTTTCGATCATGTCCCCCCTTTTCCTTCTGTCCTCCAGACTATACAGATTGGGTTCATGAAGTCTTTCCTGATACGTTTTATGCTTAAGACCTTCCACCATTCTTGTAGCCCGTCTTTGGACCCGTTCAATTTTGTCAATATCTTTTTGTAGGTGAGGTCTCCAGAACTGAACACAGTATTCCAAATGTGGTCTCATGAATTATTACATTGAGTGTGAATGAATTATTACATTGAGCGTGTACCATTATTACGTCGACTATCTGCAGCAGTTGGGAGAAAGGGAAAAAATGATCATTTCACGAAGGGAAATTGGAAAACCAGTTGAACAAAGGAAGAAAGTGGGGAAGGGAAAGGTTATTATTCCTTCCTCTGGGTGTGTTTCTCTGGCTGTCTATTCAAGAATTTTTATTTTATTTTTTATAATAAACTTTATTGATTTTCTTAAAATTGACATACACACAAACACACATTTAACATAAAGTTGGGGTTGCAAATACCCCTCTTATTCTAGAAGTCCAAATTACGATACAGAAAAAGAATACACTGTTAATATCTTAAATCAACATATTAATTTAAGTGAAAAGAATAAATTTTGTTTAACCTTATATATAAAAAAACTAAACAAGATACGAACTCAAAATTTAAATCATAACATTATGTCTATTCAAGAATTAAAAACATCTTATTTAATCCTATTACTGACCAGGCTTACACAACACACCATCACTCCTGAATGTGTTAAGAATTTTTATTTTTTATTTTGCAAATGCAGCTAGTCGAATTCTTATTTGCATTGGTAATATTGTCAACTATACCTATAGCTATTTATTTTAATTATTTTTCCTGGAATCCAAGATCAATAAAGCTTGATTTGTTGTTGGTTTTTTTGTCTTTTGTCCGTTTGCGGTTATTTTTTCTTCCTAACAGTATAGAAAAAATAAAATACCTAATTTCTCGGTGAAGTATATATTGCACAGATACTTTGCTTGGACTGGCTGCCTGTATATTATACTTTTGATTAAAGTACTGAGTCGTGAGCTAAAGGAATATTTAATAAATGGCAGACTGGCAAAATATATAATTAAGCTGTGTGCAGATTGCCTTTGATTAGCATCAAAAGGAAGGTTTGCTATTATGTGGAAAATATATTCATATTTCTCTCTTTCTCTCTCTCTCTCTGTGCAGTATATATGTTCTGTTGAGCTCTCTGATAGAATCCTCCCAAAAATGCACAGATACAATTTCAGACACACATACATTTGAAAATTCAAAACAATGTTCTTTATAATGAAAATTCATTTAACCTAAGCCCTCTTTTGGTATAGCAAAGAGCACTTGTCTCCAAACAAACTGGTAATTTCTACAAGTCCCTTATCAGTTCTGTGATACTTAGCTTGCAGCTGTGAGGCAATTCACAGTCCTTCTTCTTTCACAAAGTGAAACACACTTTGTCCTGGTTTAGTTTCAAAGCGGGGAAAAATCAGCACACAAAAGGTCAAAGTCAGTAAAGCAGGCACGAAACACAATGATCAGATAATCCTCCACAATGGCCAAACCCACAGGATGCTCTTTATAGCAGCCTCACTAATGACCACAGCCCCACCCAACCACAGGAGGACTCATTTTCTTTCATAATAATCTCTCAGTTGTTGTTGCCTATGCATCGTTCTCCGCATGCGTGGCTGTATCCATTAACTCTTGTTCTGAATCCAAGGAGGAGCTAGATAATTGATCTCCTTCTGAGCTGTCTGCCACACTCTCCTCCTCCCTGTCACTCATGTCTTCTTGGTCAGAGGAGCCTTCATCAGCATATTCCACCAGGGGCAAAACAGGCCTGCAGCATGTGGATGTCTCCCCCACATCCACAGTCCTTGGGGCAGGAGCTGCAAGCTAAGTATTTCAGAACTGATGTGGGACTTGTACAAATTACCAGTTTGTTTGGAGATGAGTGCTCTTTGCTATACCAAAAGAGGGCTTAGGTTAAGTGAGTTTTCATTATAAAGAACATTGTTTTGAATTTTCAAACGTGTGTGTTTCTGAAATTTGTACCTGTGAATTCTTGGGAGGAGTCTACCAGAGAGCCCGACAGAACATGCACGAGTGCCCACACTCATAATTCAATGCCTGGGGAGGGTAAAAACAGTTTATCTCCCCCACCCCAGAGGCCCTCTGGAGGCCAGGAATAGCCTGTTTCCCAACTTCAGGTGAGACCAGTAGGGTCGTGTTTCGCCCTCCCTGGGCTCCAAAGGCTTCCCTGGTGCTGGGGGGAGTGTAAAAATGCCCTCCACCAGCCCTCTGGAGGCTCTCTGGAAGCCAAAAACGCCCTCCCAGAGTCTCTGTTCGAGTCCAAAATCAGCTGACCAGCACACACATGCACATTGGGCAACAGCTAAGTCAACAGCCCACTTGTATCACCTGTACCATAGGTTCGCCATCCCTGTTCTAACACATTTGAGGCTCCCCTGTGGTCGTAAGTTGAGGACTCCCTGCTTTACAAGTGATTTCAATGCTGATTATTTGAAATGAATACCAATTCATTCAGGTTTTGAATACCAATGTTAGCTGAGCCGTAAGCCGGAGATTTATGTACGTCTGGCATTCGAAGGATAATTATTTCTAATTAACAGTTTCAAAATAGGTATGATTGTCAAAGACATATATTACGGGGTGCGATCATGTGCGATAATCACATCCTTTAACATCTAACGTTGTCATCCCTTCAAAATATATTCTAGCCCTCTCTGCCCTTCCCGGTACGTCTATTGTGATATTTTTGTCCTGGTACAAATATAACCGAAGAAAATATAACCGAAGAAAAACATGCCAAAAGTGAGATTTCCCGCCCCCCAAAATACACACACACACACACACACACACAAAATATACCTAATGAATCTCCACAGAATGTAGTCTGTTTGATGAAACATAGAAATATAGAAGATTGACAGCAGAGAAAGACCTCATGGTGCATCTAGTCTGGCCTTATACTATTTCCTGTATTTTATCTTAGGATGGATCTATGTTTATCCCAGGCATGTTTAAATTCAGTTCCTGTGGATTGACCAACCACGTCTGCTGGAAGTTTGTTCCAAGCATCTACTACTCTTTCAGTAAAATAATATTTTCTGACATTGCTTCTGATCTTTCCCCCAATTAACCTCAGATTGTGTCCCCTTGTTCTTGGGTTCACTTTCCTATTGAAAGCACTTCCCTCCTGAACCTTATTGAACCCTTGGACATATTTAAATGTTTTGATCGTGTCCCCCTTTTCCCTTCTGTCCTCCAGACTATACAGATGGAGTTCATGAAGTCTTTCCTGATCAGTTTTATGCTTAAGACCTTCCACCATTGTTGTAGCCCGTCTTTGGACCCGTTCAATTTTATCCACATCTTTTTGTAGGTGAGGTCTCCAGAACTGAACACAGGTTTCCAAATGTGGGATCTCCCTCTTCCTGCTTGTTATACCTCTAGCTATGCAGCCAAGCATTCTACTTGCTTTCCCTAACGCCTGACCACACTGTTTGCCCATTTTGAGACTGGTTAAGGGGTTAAGGCAGTGGTGAATTGCTACCAGTTTGGGTCAGTTCAGGTATATTGGTAGTGATGGGGTGCTACTGGAATGGTCAGGTGCTACGCTCCAGTAGCGATTTTTGGGATGAGCCCAAAAATGGATGTGTCATTAATTCTTGTTCAGAATCCAGGGATGATAGGGATAATTGATCTCCTCCTGGGCTGTCTGCCAAACTCCCCTCTTCCCTGTCACTCACGCTTCCTTGGTCAGAGGAGGCTTCGGCGGCAGATTCCATCGGGAGCAAAACAGGCCCGAGGCATGTGGATGTTATCCCCACATCAACTTGTACATTCCTTGGGGCAGGAGCTGGGCCAGAGCTAACCACAACAGGATATAAAAAATATTTTTGATGATAATGAAAAAGAAGGGGGATTGGTATAGATCTATTTCAAGCTTATTTTGCTCTCATCAGCTAGCCATACCTTTCCCGGGATTTGAACCTGAGGAGTCTGCCTGTAAGGCAGTAGCTTTAACCTCTAGATCACAGGTTCTCCTCCTCTCAGCTTATACCACGGAAGAGTTATATGGTTGTTGTTTTTCCTGTCGAATCACTCTGGTATACTCAAATATGGGAGGGAACATACTTCTTCCCTTTTGCCTATACGCAGTGATACCTTGTCTTACAAACTTAATTGGTTCCGGGACGAGGTTCTTAAGGTGAAAAGTTTGTAAGACGAAACAATGTTTCCCATAGGAATCAAGGGAAAAGCAATTAATGCGTGCAAGCCCAAAATTCACCCCTTTTGCCAGCCGAAGCGCCCGTTTTTGCACTGCTGGGATTCCCCTGAGGCTCCCCTCCCTGGGAAACCCCACCTCTGGACTTCTGTGTTTTTGCGATGCTGCAGGGGAATCCCAGCAGGGGAATCCCAGCAGGGGAATCCCAGCATTGCAAAAACGAGCGCTTCGCTGGCAATGGAAATCCAGAGGTGAGGTTTCCCAGCGAAGAGAGCATCAGGGGAATCCCAGCAGCGCAAAAATGGGTGCTTCGCTGCCAACGGAAGTCCGGAGGCGGGGCATCCCAGCGGCGGCGGTGGGTTTGTAAGGTGAAAATAGTTTGTAAGAAGAGGCAAAGAAATCTTAAACCCCGGGTTTGTATCTCGAAAAGTTTGTGTGACGAGGGGGGTGTAAGACGAGGTATCACTGTATATATAATGAAAAGACAAACCTATCTGTGTGACGGTGTGTGACAGAGTTAGAACAAAATCTTTGGAATGGATTTTTCCTGAAAAAATAATTCAGGATTTAGAAGATGTCAACAAGAACAAAATAGTTGCTAATCCTCAATTTGATTCCAGTTTTTAGCATTGGCTCCTTTTTTAAAAAACTGTAATCCAGTTTTAATATAAATTTCATTTAAAACAAAACATTGTTTGCAAGACAGAAATGCAGCGAAGCCTGAAATTTGCTAATAACTGGTGAAGAAAATAATAACAGGGGGGAAAATAATAATTTACTTGTTTTGCTCCAGTGTTTTCAATCTAATGTTTTCCTCTCAACACAATACTTGCTTTCTGTCTGAATGAACAATGCAGTTTTTAGAAACATAGAAACATAGAAGACTGACGGCAGAAAAAGACCTCATGATCCATCTAGTCTGCCCTTATACTATTTTCTGTATTTTATCTTAGGATGGGTATATGTTTATCCCAGGCATGTTTAAATTCAGTTACTGTGTATTTATCTACCACGTCTGCTGGAAGTTTGTTCCAAGGATCTACTACTCTTTCAGTAAAATAATATTTTCTCATGTTGCTTTTGATCTTTCCCCCAACTAACTTCAGATTGTGTCCCCTTGTTCTTGGGTTCACTTTCCTATTAAAAACATTTCCCTCCTGGACCTTAGATGCTTGGAACAAGGTATCACTGTACTTTGTTATTTTGGGGGAAGATGGGATATGAAAATTGAATTAAAATATTGTTAACAATCAGATGGCGAGATAAGAATTGGTGGTAACACTGTATAGTGATACCAAACAAATTCATTTATTAATAAGAATTTAAACATATAGAATTTTCCAATATAGTTTATGTGATATATGATCATAAGTATTTTTGTTCTATTTTAGATGTATATAGAACCTCTAGTAATTACAGGATAAGTTGATCCTGAATAAATTAATTAATCTAATGTAGAAATAAAAGTTTGAATTAAGAGGGGCGTAATATATTGATATGGTTTAGACTGATATAATGTAATTTTTTTAATGTAAGGTGGGTAAAAGACTGTTGGTTTTTTGAGGTTGTCTTTCTTTTTTGCTTTGTGTGTGTGTGTGTGTGTTTCTGTTTTGTATTTGTCTTGCCTTCTTTTTAATAATTTAATAATTAATAAAGATTATTTTTTAAAAATATATATATAATAATAATACCAAATTCCCCCACAAACACTCCCTGAAAGAACGTGTAACTTTAATTTCCAGATAACCCTCGTACATATTCCGAATTCTACTCCCTTTAATTAGGAGGACGGCTCAAAGTTTTAATTAAAAGCCTTCTCCAGGTGATACAAAGTGCCTGTTTTATGTTGTTGGCAAGCTGTTCTTCGAATTAATGGGTACTTTGCAGGAACACTGGGATCATTTTCAATGCTGTCTCCCATTTATATTTCACTCACAAGGGGTTGTGTTAATAAATACCGATGTATCGGAATGAGCTGGGGGCTTCAAAAACATGAACTGGTAAATTTTAATTATTTTGCAGATCACTGCCAGCACACACACACACACATACACACACCCGGTGGCCAATGCAGCCCGTATCCCTATTGTATCCAGAGACACAGAAAGACATCCAGGTTTGCAAGAAATACAAGTTTAATAAAGGCAAGGGAGTGGAGGCTTCCTCACAGCTGTTTGAATTAGAACAAGTCCTGGAGAAGAAGATGTGCTATAAACTGACCGTCTGCAGAAGGATTAGGAGGAGGAAAAAGTTTGGATGGATAACGACAAGGAAGAAAGAGAAATGAAAGAGACAGACAGGCAGGCAGGTAGACAGGCAGACAGGCAGACAAAAAAGAAAGGGAGGGAGGGAGGAAGGGAAGAAAGAAGGAAGGAAGGAAAGAAGGAGGGAAGGGAGTTAGGAAAGAAGGGAAGAAGGGAGGGAGGAAAGGGGGAGGGAGGTAGAACAAAGGATGGAAGAAACAAGGGAAGAGATGAAGGAACGTAGGAAGGAAGGAGGGAAGAAAGGGAGGGAGGGAGGAAAGGAGGAAGGTAGAACAAAGGAAGGAAGGAACAAGGGAAAAGATGAAGCAATGTAGGAAGGAAAGAAGGCAGGAGGGAAGGAAGGGGGGGAGGTAGAATAAAGGAAGGAAGGAACAAGGGAAAAGATGAAGGAATGTAGGAAGGAAAGAAGGAAGGAGGGAAGGGAGGGAGGGAGGAAAGGAGGGAGGTAGAACAAAGGAAGGAAGGAACAAGGAAGAGATGAAGGAATGTAGGAAGGAAAGAAGGAAGGAGGGAAGGAAGGGAGGGAGGAAAGGAGGGAGGTAGAACAAAGGAAGGAAGGAAGGGACAAGGAAGAGATGAAGGAATGTAGGAAGGAAGGAAAAAAGAAGGAGGGAAGGAAAGGAGAGAGGGAGGGAGGAAAGAAGGGAGGTAGAACAAAGGAAGGAAGGAATGAGGAAGAGATGAAGGAATGTAGGAAGGAAAGAAGGAAGGAGGGAAGGAAGGGAGGGAGGGAGGAAAGGAGGGAGGTAGAATGTAGGAAAGAAGGAAGGAGGGAGGGAGGGACGGAAGGAAGGAAGGTAGAACAAAAGGAAGGAAGAAAGGGAAGGGAGGAAGGAAGGAAGGAAGGAGTGTTGACTATTCCCGCCAGCTTGTTGTTGTGGTTCTATTCTTTTTGGCATTTCCTCTCAGTGGTGTTTTTTAGACATCAATCCAACTAATAAATAAATAGAGAAATAAAAGCAGATCTATCTCTATCAGGCCAGCCATGCATCATGGTGTGTATTTTTCAAACAAATAAATCCTTCCTTTCTTTCTCGTTGTATGTATTTTTATTGAACCACGGGGACTTCCTAATGCCACCTCAAAGAATATTTTACTTGAATCAAGCTCTGCATAATATCTAAGCAGATTCCATCTGGGTAGTCTTGTGAAGCTTTATGTATCTTTAAATATGGCTTTAGAGAGAGAAGTTGAGTTTCATTATAGCAGGGTTTGGCTTTGCTTAATGTTTGATATGATGTTCCTGCTATTTATTGGAACTTTCACAGCCATACATGGCAACTAGAAAAACCATAGCCTTAGTACAGCCACGTTTGTTGGCAGGGGGATGTCTCTTCTCTTTATCATGTTGTCTACATTTGCCATGATTTTCCTCCCCAGGAGCAAGCGTCTTTTAATTTAATTAAAAATAGATATTTAGTAATATAACTAAAGAAACAACTAGAAGAAAAGATATAAAAGTCATTACTTACTTACTTACTTACTTACTTACTTACTTACTTACTTACTTACTTACTTACTTACTTACTTTGTCCAATACACAATAATACAAAATGAATGTTATAGAGGATGTAGTAGAGAAGAAATATAGGAGAGACTATAGGATATGGGACGGAAGGCACACTGGTGCACTTATAAGAGGCTCTTTATTACAGAGGAATCATTGAGTCTGTCATCTGCACCTCTATAACTGTCTGGTTTGGTGCTGCAACCCAACAGGACCGACACAGACTTCAGAGAATAATCAGAATTGCAGAAAAAACAATTGCTGCCAACCTGCCTTCCATTGAGGACCTGTATACTGCACGAGCCAAAAAGAGGGCGGGTAAAATATTTACTGACCCCTCGCATCCTGGACACAAACTGTTTCAACTCCTACCCTCAAGACGTCGCTACAGCACTGCACACCAAGACAACTAGACACAAGAACAGTTTTTTCCCGAACGCCCTCACTCTACTAAACAAATAATTCCCTCAAAACTGTCAGACTTTCTACTAAATCTGCACTTCTATTCTACTAGTTTTTCTCATCATTCCTTTCACCCATTTCCTCCCATGTTGACTGTATGACTGTAACTTGTTGCTTATGTCCTAAGATTTTTATTAATATTGCTTCTTCATTGCTTATTTGACCCCTATGACAATCATTAAGTGTTGTATCACATGATTCTTGACAAATGTATATTTTATTTTATGTACGTTGAGAGCATATGGACCAAGACAAATTCCTTGTGTGTCCAATCACACTTGGCCAATAAAAATTCTATTCTATTCTATTCTATTCTATTCTATTATTTCCTCTTTCACTTTCTGCCATTAGAGTGGTATCATCTCCATATCTGAGTTTGACATACACATACTTCATTGATACTTCACCAGAAGAGCCCTTCTCTCCTCTACCCATAACAGAATATCCTACGAAACTAGTCTTACAATCCTGAGTCTCAAAAGCTTAGAACTACATCGCCTCAAACATGACCTAAGCATAGCCCACAAGATCCTTTGCTATAATGTCCTCCCTGTCAATGACTACTTCAGCTTCAACCACAACAACACAAGAGACATAGTTTTAATTATTAGGTTTGTTTACATTGTTTATTGTTGCTTGTGAGCTGCCTCGAGTTTTCGGAGGGGGCGGCATACAAATAATAATAATAATAATAATAATAATTATTATTATTATTATTATTATTATTATTATTATTATTATTATTATTATTATTATTATTATTATAGAAACATAGAAGACTGACAGCAGAAAAAGCCCTCATGGTCCATCTAGTCTGCCCTTATACTATTTTCTGTATTTTATCTTACAATGGATATATGTTTATCCCAGGCATGTTTAAACTCAGTTACTGTGGATTTACCAACCACGTCTGCTGGAAGTTTGTTCCAAGGATCTACTACTCTTTCAGTGAAATAATATTTTCTCACGTTGCTTTTGATCTTTCCCCCTATTACTATTATTATTATTATTATTATTATTATTATTATTATTATTATTATTGTAGCAAAGAACTGGTGGGATCATAAGCCCGAAAAAGTGGTGGAAAATGAGCAAGCAAAACTACTGTGGGACTTCCGACTTCAGACTGACCGAATTCTGAAGCATAACACACCAGACATTGTGATCATGGAGAAAAAGAAAGTATGGATCATCGACATAGCAATCCCAGGAGACAGCAGAATTGAGGAGAAGCAGCTAGAGAAATTAGTGAAATACGAAGATCTAAAAATCGAGCTGCAACGACTCTGGCATAAGCCCGTGAAAGTGGTCCCAGTGGTCTTTGGCACGCTGGGCGCAGGACCAAAGGATCTCAACGGACATTTGAAAACCATCGGAATTGACAAAATCTCCATCTGTCAATTGCAAAAGGCCGCTTTACTGGGATCGGCAAACATAATTCGCCGCTACATCACACAGTCCTAGGTGCTTGGGAAGCGCCCGGCGGGTGATGAAATACGAGATCCAGCATAGTGATCTCGTTTTCTGTGTTGTACTGACATAATCATAATCATAATCATAATCATAATCATAATCATAATCATAATCATAATCATAATCATAATCATAATCATAATCATAATCATAATCATAATCATAATCATAATCATAATCATAATCATAATCATAATCATAATCACAATCACAATCACAATCACAATCACAATCATAATCAGCGGAGAGGGGCGGCATACAACTTTAATAAATAAATAAATTTAAATAATAATAATAATAATAATAATAATAATAATAATAATAATAATAATAATAATAATAATAATAATACTGCACACGTATGCTTTTGGCACCCGAGAAAAAAAGGTTTGCCGTCACTGCTCTATGATATTACAGTTTATACGCTTAATATTACATTTTTTAGCAATATAGTAGTTTTACAGCTGGGGGTAAATACATCTAAGTTGATAGTTATTTTTACACAGCTAAAGGGGCTAGATGGTTCCTGTTGGAATGGCTGTAAATTTTTATAGCTCTATTTTATTTTATGCTCCCAAGTGACTAAAATAAATTGAAATTGGAATATTTTCAGCATAAAGAAAGTAATTTCTCTGACTTTTGCTGGGAAGAGACTAACAATGAAAGAGCTGGAACATAGTTAGTACGTGGTTAGGGCTGGAAAGAAACATTTGGAGCAAGTTAGAGCTATGGGGAAAAAAAAACACCTGCAAAGACTTAGGGCTTGGAAAACATTCTTACAGAGCTTACAAAACGTTCGCCAGACCCATCCTCGAATACAGCTCATCTGTTTGGAACCCATATCACATCTCAGACATTAACACCCTTGAAAATGTCCAGAGATACTTCACCAGAAGAGCCCTTCACTCCTCCACTCGAAATAGAGATTAGACTTTCAATCCTGGGCCTAGAAAGTTTAGAACTAAGACGCCTTAAACAAGATCTAAGTATTGCCCACAAGATCATATGCCGAAATGTTCTGCCTGTCGGCGACTACTTCAGCTTCAACCACAACAACACAAGAGCACACAACAGATTTAAACTTAATATTAACCGCTCCAAACTTGACTGTAAAAAATATGACTTCAGTAACCGAGTTGTCGAAGCGTGGAACTCATTACTGGACTCCATAGTGTCATCCCCAAACCCCCAACACTTTACCCTTAGATTATCTACGGTTGACCTATCCAGATTCCTAAGAGGTCAGTAAGGGTCGAGTACAAGTGCACTAGAGTGCCTTCCGTCCCCTGTCCTATTGCTCTCCTATATCTCCTATTCCTTTCTTCTATTGCTACATCTCTTCTTCTATTCTTTCATTGATATGTTTTATTCCTATAACTTCTCTTCTATTCTTTCTTAGATATATTATACTATGAGTATATCCTCTATAACCTTCATTATGTATTTTACCATGTGTATACCCACTAAAACCCTCATTGTGTATTGGACAAAGTCAATCAATCAATCAATCAATCAATCAATCGAGTAACAATGAAAGAACCTCCAAGGTGAGAGATGGGAAGATCGTTAGCACCTAGTTAGGGTTAAGAAGTTAAGAAGACAGGGAATAATTTGAAGAATGACCCAGAGTGTTTTTTCAAACCATTTTCTAATCTAATATTTCTTCTCAGCATTACCTTTACCTGAAAGATCTCATATCTGGCGGACAATAATTGCTTATCTTGACATTCCACATTTTGAAATGAAATTGGAACAAGAGCAGTAATTATCTGATGAAATTGATGGATATTGTTTTTTGCAATATCACTTACCAGACTATTAAAATCTTCAGAGATGACATAGAAGAACGTCCCAAAATTTCAACTTAATTATAATGAACATTTGACATCCCACAAAGAAATTAAGTACCTCCCTTTCATTGGTGAAGTCTGAAACCCAAAATTGAAGAATCCAACTTTCTTCACTCCCAAACATTATTCCTCTACCCCTTTTTCTTCCTTTCCTTCTTTCCTTTTTCCTCTCCTTCGCTTCGCTGTGTTTTGCTTTGCTTTGCTTTCCATTTCATTCCTTTATCCCTCACTCACTCCTTTTTTCTTCCTTCCTTCCTTCTTTCCTTCCTTTCTTCCTTTCTTCCTTCCTGCCTTCCTTCCTTCTTTCCTTCCTTTCTTCCTTCCTGCCTTCCTTCCTTCTTTCCTTCCTTCCTTCCTGCCTGCCTGCCTGCTTGCCTTCCTTCCTTCCCTCCCTCCCTCCTTCCTTCCTTCCTATTTTTTCCTTCCTTCCTTCCTTCCCTCCCTCCCTTCTCTTTCCTTCTTTCCTTCCCTCCCTCCTTCCTTCCTTCTTCTTTTTTCCTTCCTTCCTTCCTCCTTTTAACTTCCTCCCTCCCTTCCTTCCTCTCTTCTTTCTTTCCTCCTTTTTCCTTCCTCCCTCCCTCCCTCTCTTCCTCCCTCCCTTCCTTCCTTCCTTTCTTCTTTTTCCTTCCTCCCTCCCTCCCTTCCTTCCTTCCTTCCTCCTTTTCCTTCCTTCCTTCCCCCTCCCTCTCACAAAAATTCACAACTCTATGGAGGTGCCATTGCACTTAAGAACTATAACCTTTTATAGCTATCGCCAATATAATGTTGCTGCCGTTGTTATTGGCTTAATAAAGCAAAGCCATACAGAACAGTTCTCCCAGAGACAGAAGTTAAAGGTAATGGACTCTGTTGCATAATTGGAGCCATTCTGTATAGCCAGCAAATATACATCCCATGGGGAAAGCACGCTGATTATTGCTTTTGGGAGAGAAATTGTTGCTTTGGAGGTTATAAACATTTCAACCATTTTTGTTGCTTTCTCCCTTTCTATAGTTATGGCTCTTCAGAGATTTCTGATTATCCCCTCGGAAGGATTCAAGTAAAAAAAAATTATTTTTTATTTTATTTTTATTCATTCATTTGTCCAATACACAGATACATAGGAAGAAAAATAGATGTGATAATATAAAAGAGGGTGAAAGTGAACTTAGAGGAGAGGATATATGAAGGAAGAGAATATGTATGTATGATAAGTGAGAGAAAGGAAAGACAATTGGACAGGGGACGAAAGGCACACCAGTGCACTTATGTATGCCCCTTACTGGCCTCTTAGGAACCTGGAGAGGTCAATTGTGGAGAGTCTAAGGGAGAAGTGTTGGGGGTTAGGGGTTGACACAATTGAGTCCGGTAATGAGTTCCACGCTTCGATAACTGGATTGTTGAAATCATACTTTTTAAAATACTTTTTAAAAAATAACTCTTTTTTTAAAGAAAATGTTTATATACCAATACATATGTCAAACCAAAAACATTTAAAAACAGTGGACGTGATGTGACAAGTCAGTTTACATTTCTCATGATAATTCATTAATGCTTATTCATACCTACACAGCTAATATTAAACATAGAAACATAGAAGACTGACGGCAGAAAAAGACCTCACGGTCCATCTAGTCTGCCCTTATACTATTTCCTGTATTTTATCTTAGGATGGGTATATGTTTATCCCAGGCATGTTTAAATTCAATTACTGTGGATTTACCAACCATGTCCACTGGATGTTTGTTCCAACCATCTATTACTCTTTCAGTAAAATAATATTTTACATAGAAGATTGAAACATAGAAGATTGACGGCAGAAAAAGACCTCACGGTCCATCTCGTCTGCCCTTATACTATTTCCTGTATTTTATCTTAGGATGGATCTATGTTTATCCCAGGCATGTTTAAATTCAGTTACTGGGGATTGACCAACCACATCTGCTGGAGGTTTGTTCCAAGCATCTACTAGTCTTTCAGTCAAATAATATTTTCCCATGTTGCTTCTAATCTTTCCCCCAACTAACCTCAGATTGTGCCCCCTTGTCGTTGTGTTCCTTTTCCTATTAAAAACACTTCCCCCCTGAACCTTATTTAACCCTTTAACGTATTTAAATGTTTCAATCATGTCCCCCCTTTTCCTTCTGTCCTCCAGACTATACAGATTGAGTTCATGAAGTCTTTCCTGATACGTTTTATGCTGAAGACCTTCCACCATTTTTGTAGCCCGTCTTAACAATTTAACAATTCATTTACACTTTCTATATATCCTTTCAAATAGGTCTTTCCCTCTTTCTCCCTTTCTTTCTTTCCCCCCGACATTTAAGCTTCTGTTTCTTTCTCCTTAATCGTGACATCTTTTCTTTTAACTGTCTATTTTAAACTTTTCCATTTTTCCATCCAACATTAAAATCTCTCCCTGCATTTATAATAGTCTGAATCTTCTTTATTTTTAAATTCATATGTTAATTTATCCATTTCAGCGCAGGATGTTTTTTTTTCCAATTACCTCTACTTCTTTCGGTATGTTATCAAAAAAATAAAATAGATAGAAAAAATTATACTTATATCTGTTATCTTTTACATGCTTGACAAATAAAATAAATAGAATAAATTGTACTTAGACAAGTTTGCTATGATTTGAGAGAAACGGCTTGTCCTTGGCTTACAACCTTTCTTTTCACAACCGTTGGGGATTTAAGCATTGTAAATCTTTCATTCTCCTTAAAGTGCTTTTTCCAAAAGGCAACTTATTTATTTTATTTTAGTTGTGGAGCTTGTAAAAGATAACAGATATAAGTATGATTTATGCTTTTTATTTTATTTCCAAACATGTAAAAGATAACAGATATAAGTATAATTTATTCTTTTTATTTTATTTGCCAAACATGTAAAGGATAACAGATATAAGTATAATTTATTCTATTTATTTTATTTGTCAAGCTTGTAAAAGATAAAAGATATAAGTATAATTTATTCTATTTATTTTATTTACCAAACATGTAAAAGATAACAGATATAAGTATTATTCTATTTATTTGTCGAGCTTGTAAAAGATAACAGATATAAGTACTGTATTATTCTATTTATTTTATTTGTCGAGTTTGTAAAAGATAACAGATATAAGTATAATTTATTCTATTTATTTTATTTGTCGAACTTGTAAAAGATGACAGATATAAGTATAATTTATTCTATTTATTTTTTGTCAAACTTGTAAAAGATAACAGATATAAGTATTATTCTTTTTATTTTATTTGTCAAACTTGTAAAAGATAACAGATATAAGTATATTTTTCTATTTATTTTATTTGTCAAGCATGTAAAAGATAACAGATATGAGTATAATTTATTCTATTTATTTTATTTGTTGAGCTTGTAAAAGATAACAGATATAAGTATATTTTTCTATTTATTTTATTTGTCAAACTTGTAAAAATAACAGATATAAGTATAATTTATTCTATTTATTTTATTTGTCAAACTTGTAAAAGATAACAGATATAAGTATTATTCTATTTATTTTATTTGTCGAGTTTGTAGAAGATAACAGATATAAGTATATTTTTCTATTTATTTTATTAGTCGAGCTTATAAAAGATAACAGATATAAGTATAATTTATTCTATTTATTTTATTTGTCAAGCATGTAAAAGATAACAGATATAAGTATAATTTATTCTATTTATTTTATTTGTCAAGCTTGTAAAAGATAACAGATATAATTTATTCTATTTATTTTATTTGTCGAGCTTGTAAAAGATAACAGATATAAGTATTATTCTATTTATTTTATTTGTCAAGCATGTAAAAGATAACAGATATGAGTATAATTTATTCTATTTATTTTATTTGTCAAACATGTAAAAGATAATAGATATAAGTATTATTCTATTTATTTTATTTGTCAAACATGTAAAAGATAACATATATAAGTATTATTCTTTTATTTCATTTGTCAAGCATGTAAAAGATAACAGATATAAGTATAAACATGGTTATGAATATAGGAAATGGATACAAATAAATGGGAACAGTAGGATAGGGACGGTAGGCAAGTTGGTGCGCTTATGCACGTCCCTTGCAGACCACTTAGGAATGGGGTGAGCTCAATGGTAGGCAGTCTGATGTTAACTTTTTGGGGGTTTGGGGAAGAAACCACAGAGTCCGGTAGTGCATTCCAGGCATTGATCACTCTGTTGCTGTAGTCGTATTTTCTACAATCGAGTTTGGAGTGGTTTACATTAAGTTTGTATCTGTTGTGTGCTCGTGTGTTATTGTGGTTGAAGCTGGTCATTGCAGCAGATAATTTTGGGTACTATGCTTATGTCGGACAGAAGGCGTCGTAGTTCTAAGTTGTCCAAGACCAAAATTTCAAGCCTAGGATGCCATAGGGCAGTCTGTTGCAAGCAGAGGAGTGGAAGACACATCACAGGCTTGTTAGAATAGAATAGAATAGAATAGAATAGAATAGAATAGAATAGAATAGAGTAGAGTAGAGTAGAGTAGAGTAGAATAGAATAGAATAGAATAGAATAGAGGAGAGGAGAATAGAATAGAATAGAATAGAATAGAATAGAATTCAATTCAATTCAATGCAATGCAATGCAATGCAATGCAATGCAATAATTATTGTTATTGTTATGGTTATGGTTATGGTTATGGTTATGGTTATGGTTATGGTTATTTTATTTATTGGATTTGTATGCTGCCCCTCTCCGTAGACTTGTTATTGTTGTTGTTGTTGTTGTTGTTGTTGTTGTTGTTATTATTATTATTATTATTATTATTATTATTATTATTATTATTATTATTATTTGAATGCCACCCTAGATAGATAGATAGATAGATAGATAGATAGATAGATAGATAGATAGATAGATAGATAGATGAGTAGATTGATATAGGCAGACAGACAAATAGAAAGACAAGAGAGAGAGAGAATGTGGATGATTAGACAGGCCCTTTTTTTAAACCTTTGCAAAAGAAAGTTTCGGTTTCTACCCAGCAGAATATATACACGGATGCTTTACATATTCATGCACATGTACCCACACAACCGAGAAACTCAGAACCGTCCCTCTATTCCTTTTGTGATGGGCAGCACTGCGGAAAGTGAAGAAATTGAATGAAATATGCATAGGGAAAAGAAATTCTCAAGGTGCTCTCCAGCCTTTCGTAATCAGACTGGCTCAGCAAACCTTCAAACTTCCCTTTTCTTTCATTCTCCACTTGCACTCCCGAAACCTCTCGTTCCATTGGTTTCCTCGTGCAAAATGCACCCTGAAGAAAAGCAGCCTTCGCTTCTTTTTCTATTGCATTTTTATGAGGACCTCCGCGCATCATCTATATTCCTGTGAACGATTCGGCTTCCAGGGCATTTAAAATTTATTCTCTCTGCATATTTCTCTGTTCCATTAAGATAATATTGTCTCATGTAGTTGTATTGCCTGCAGAATCCACCTGCTCGCGATTGCTTTGCTGCTGTTTTTTTTTAAAAAAACTGTGGCTCGGGGTGGGTTCTAACTTCTAACACCAGACAATGTCATCTGGCAGGACCCAGGGAAAGAGTCTTCTCTGTGGCGGCTCCGACCCTCTGGAATTAGCTCCCTCCAGAGATCAGAACTGCCCCCACCCTCCTTGCCTTTCGTAAACTCCTTAAAACCAACCTCTGTCGTCAAGAAAGCTTAGAACTACGGCGCCTAAAACACGATTTGAGTATTGCCCACAAGATCATATGCTGCAACGTCCTACCAGTCAATGACTACTTCAGCTTCGACCGCAACAACACAAGAGCACGCAACAGATTCAAACTTAATATTAACCGCTCCAAACTTGACTGTAAAAAATATGACTTTAACAACCGAGTTGTTGAAGCGTGGAACTCATTACCGGACTCAATAGTGTCAACTCCTAACCCCCAACATTTCTCCCTTAGACTATCCACGATTGACCTCTCCAGCTTTCTAAGAGGTCAGTAAGGGGCATACATAAGTGCACTAGTGTGCCTTTCATCCTCTGTCCAATTGTCTTTCCTTTATCTCATATATCAAATATATTTTCTTCCTTTCATATATCTCCTCCTCTATTTTTACATATTAGCTTTATATATATTACTTCATGTCTATTCTCTTCCATATGTATTGTGTATTGGACAAATGAATAAATAAAATAAATAAATAAATAAATAAAATAAGCATGGGGGAACTGAGACCTCTCCCCCTGCCTATGTAGTTTTTGTGCATGATATGACTGTATGTATGTTTTTATATATTGGGGTTCCTTGCTTTTTAGACTTTTTAAATGTATTATTGTTATTTTAGATTCTAACTGTTAGATTTATCATTATATATTGTTTTTTATCACTGTTGTGAGCCACCCTGAGTCTACGGAGAGGGGCGGCATACACATCTAATAAATAATAGATTAGATTAGATTAGATTAGATTAGATTAGATTAGATTAGATTAGATTAGATTAGATTAGATTAGATTAGATTAGATTAGATTAGATTAGATTAGATTAGATTAGATTAGATTAGATTAGATTAGATTAGATTAGATTAGATTAGATTAGATTAGATTAGATTAGATTAGATTAGATTAGATTAGATTAGATTAGATTAGATTAGATTAGATTAGATTAGATTAGATTAGATTAGATTAGATTAGATTAGATTAGATTAGATTAGATTAGATTTATTGGATTTATATGCCGCACCTCTCCATAAACTCGGGGCGGCTCACAACAATGGTAAACAAAACCTAGTAACAAATCTAATATTTCGCAATCTAAATTACAGTTTTAGGTTAAAAAATCCAAAAGAACCCCAATATATATATAAAAAACAAGCACACAATCGAATCATACACAAAAACTACATGGGCAAGGGGGAGATGTTTCAATTCCCCCATGCCTGATGGCAGAGGTGGATTTTAAGGAGTTTTTGAAAGGCAAGGAGGGTGGGGGCAATCCTAATCTCTGGGGGGAGCTGGTTCCAGAGGGTTGGAGCCACCACAGAGAAGGCTCTTCCCCTGGGTCCTGCCAGACGACATTGTTTAGTCGACGGGACCCGAAGAAGGCCAACTCTGTGGGACATCATCATCATCATAATAATAATAATAATAATAATAATAATAATAATAATAATAATAACTATTATTATTATTATTATTATTAAAGATATTATTATCTTTTCAGCATAAGGCAATGTGCAATAATAATAATAATAATAATAATGAATAATTATAATTATTATTATTATTGCGCATTGCATTATAATTATAATAATTATTATTATAATTATAATTATTATAATTATTATAATTATTATAATTATTATAATTATTATAATTATTATAATAATAATTATTATTATTATCATTATTATTATTATTATTATTATTATTATTATTATTATAATAATAATAATAATAATTATTATTATTATTATTACGCATTGCATTATGCTGAAAAGATGGCGGTACATGTGCAGTGCCGAAAACATGACTTCTGGACATGCACAGAAGAAGAAAAAATCAGCAATTTTTAAAACATTCCAAAAAAAGGAGAGATTGCGGCGACACTGATCGAACCGGCAGTGTGACATCACCAGCGATCTGCTACCGGTTCTACAGAACCGGTGCGAACCGGGAGGATCCGACCTCTGCTCTGGCTCATAGTTTTCACCTGTTGGAAGAAATGTCCATTTGGGTTCAGTTCCAAGTGGGAAGAAAGACACTGGAAACATGGAGGCTGCTTGGAACGATGGTTTAATGGTGGATAGGACCATATGGTTTGACGTCCTGGGCAAAAAAGAGGGAAGAGATGGTGGGAGTAAATGGGTCTTTGCAGTTGAGCTTGTGTTCTGATTGGCTGTCAGATTCCTTTGGAGTCATGCAGGGGTAACTCTGAAGTTGTCTTTTGAGTCCCAGGTTTGGTTGACTCTTGCTGGGTGATGATGTAATTATTATTATTATTATTATTATTATTATTATTATTATTACTACTACTACTATTGTTGCTGTTATTATTATTATAGCTGTTTTTATCAAGTATTATTATTATTGTTGTTGTTGTTGTTGTTATTATTATTGTTGTTGTTGTTGTTGTTGTTAAAAAGAGGGCTGTGAAAATATTTACTGACCCCTTGCATCCTGGACATGAACTGTTTCAACTCCTACACTCAAAACGTCGCTACAGAGCACTGCACACCAAGACAACTAGACACAAGAACAGTTTTTTCCCAAATGCCATCACTCTGCTAAACAAATTTCCCATCGTGTTAGGAACTCTATAATCTTTTATAATCTGACCAATCAGACATTTACAGTGGAGGTGACCCTCTGACTTTCCTGCCAAACAGCTTAAAGATCTGTTGGGAGAATTGGCGCTTGACTTATGGTTGGGGGTCACCACAACAGGAGGAACTGTATTAAGGGGTCATGGCATTGGAAAGGTTGAGAACCACTGGCTTAAACTAAGAAATGAACCCTGATTTCTGTAGGTCCGTTTGCAAGAAAAGAGGTGTTTAAAACAAACAATCAAATATCTCGTTGTAAACAGGGACTTAACTATCACCTTTCTCAATCATTCTTGGGTTTCTGAATGCTTTTTCATCCGATTCCTATTCATCCAGCCTAATCTCCTCGCGCAATATCTATTTATTCCTTTTCACGTTAATTCAGAATATGAATGTTTTCCAGAAACTCACTCCTGGCTTTTTCCGTCATGGCTATTCATATATAATTCACAATAGCCAATTTGCAATCTCTTTCTTTCTCTCCTAAGTGCTTTGCTTTCGCGAGGTTTGCAAAGGAGACTTTGGAGTCTACCTAGTCAAGGTGCAGAGGGTTAGTAAGCTTACCTTTGAGTTTCATGTTTGGGAGAACAATGCTGTCACGATGCGAAGATGCAAAGGGCACCAACGGTATAGTATTGTCCCTTAAAAGCTCGGTATTCATCAGTTTTCAAGGACTCTGTTTACATAACCCCTCGAGCCCTTTTATGCAGATCCATTGAGGAGCGAGGGAGGGTGAATGATGCTCCTGAGAGGAAAAAGTGAACAAAACCTAGCGTAGGTTGTTAGATTTGCGCATGAAGAAAGAGACAAGTCACAAAAACAGTTCAGAACCTTTGTTTTCTATTAGCTAGAACCAGTGTTGGGTTCCTACCAGTATGGGCTACTCTATAGCTCCGGTAGGGAAAATGGAGTTAACCACAGGGTGATCACGTGTGTGAGATTTGGCTTCTGTGCATTTAAATATTGTTCTGTCAGGCTCTCTGGTAGAATCCTCCCAAAAATTCACAGATACAAATTTCAGACACACCCACATTTGAAAATTCAAAACAATGTTCTTTATCATGAAAATTCACTTTAAACTAAGCCCTCTTTTGGTATAGCAAAGAGCACTGGTCTCCAAACAAACTGGTAATTTGTACAAGTCCCTTATCAGTTCTGTGATACTTAGCTTGCAGCTGTGAGGCAATTCACAGTCCTTCTTCTTTCACAAAGTGAAACACCCTTTGCTCTGGCTTAGTTTCAAAGCGGGGAAAAATCAGCACACAAAAGGTCAAAGTCAGAAAAGCAGTCACGAAACACAACGATCAGATAATCCTCCACAATGGCCAAACCCACAGGCTGCTACTTATTTATAGCAGCCTCACTAATGACCACAGCCCCACCCAACCACAGGTGGCCTCATTTTCTTTGATAATAATCTCTCAGTTGTTGCTGCCTATGCATCGCTCTCCACATGCGTGGCTGTATTATTAACTCTTGTTCTGAATCTAAGGAGGAGTTATATAATTGATCTCCTTCTGAGCTGTCTGCCACACTCTCCTCCTCCCTGTCACTCATGTCTTCTTGGTCAGAGGAGCCTTCACCAGCAGATTCCACCGGGGGCAAAACAGGCCTGCAGCATGTGGATGTCTCTCCCACATCCACAGTCCTTGGGGCAGGAGCTGGGCCAGAGCTAACCACAACAAATATGAGCCAACCATGTGCAGCAGCTGCCAAAAAAGCCAACACAGTTCTAGGCTGCATCAACAGAGGGATAGAATCAGAGTCACACGAAGTGTTCTGGACCTAGAAACGGTGCAAAAAAGGGCAACATGAATGATCAAGGAAATGGAGCCCCTCCCTTATGAAACCAGGTTGCAACGCCTTTGTCTCTTCAGCCTTGAAAGACGGCGTTTAAGGGGTGACTTGATCGAAGCCAACCACAACAATGGGTAAAACATACCCTTTAATTATTTCCTATTTTAAAAGTAATTAAGGATCCAAACTAAGGTACTAGAGAAGGAAAGACAATAAAAACCTAATAAGGATTCAATAAATAGTGCATAAACTTACCATCCTCACTGCGTTCCCACCCCGCTCGTGGGGGCAGTAGCCCATTACTGTGCCCAGCGTTGCAGGCTTATATCACCCCATAAACTGTACATTTGCTCCTGGCAACAAGTTAATAGGCCCTTTATTGCGAAATGTTATCAGCCCCAAGAACTGCAAATTCTCTCTGCAGCTGGTTTGCCCAAATCAGCCCAAAGCCCAGTTCAGTTACTACAAGCATAGGGCAGAGAAAGTATCAGAATGGCCGTTAGAATTTCGTGCAGTCAGGGAATCCGAATTAAATATTGATCACGGCTTATAAAGCAAGCAAAGGAAGAATGAAAGCATTCCAGCTGGCTGTTTGAAACCCACAAACCGTGACTGTGCATCTGCAGGCTATTAAACCTTCACTGATGAAAAACACTGACAAGGGTGGAGGGAAAGATAAAAGGAGGATTTATCAGATTTAATTGAAACAAAGCCGTCCACCAGAAGAAAGACTGAGAAAGAAAGAAAGAAAGAAAGAAAGAATGAATGAATGAATGAAAGAAAGAAAGAGGGAAGGAGGGAAGGAGGGAAGGAGGGAAGGAGGGAAGGAGGGAAGGAGGGAAGGAGGGAAGGAGGGAAGGAGGGAAGGAGGGAAGGAGGGAAGGAGGGAAGGAGGGAAGGAGGGAAGGAGGGAAGGAGGGAAGGGGTGAGGGAAGGAGGGAAGGGGGAGATGAGGGGAGAGGAGGATGAAGGAAGGAAGGAAGGAAGGAAGAAGGAGGGAGGGGGAGGGAAGGGGAGGGAAAGAAAGGAAGGGAAAGAAAGAAAGAAAGAGGGAGGGAGGGAGGGAAGGGGAGAGGGAAGGAAGGGGGAGGTGAGGGGAGAGGAGGATGGAGGGAGGAAGGTAGGAGGGAGGGAGAGAGAGAGTGGGAGGGAGGCAGGGAAGGAAGGAAGGAAGAAGGAGGGAGGGGGAGGGGAGGGGGAGGAAGAAAGAAAGAAAGAAAGAAAGAAAGAAAAAGTGGGAGGGAGGGAGGAAAGAAAGAAAGAAAGAAAGAAGGAGGGAGGGAGGGAAGAAAGAAAGAAAGAAAGAAAGAAAGAAAGAAAGAAAGAAAGAAAGTAAGTAAGTAAGTAAGTAAGTTAATGGGGGATAGGGAGCAGAAGAAATCTGACCCACTTAAATCTGTAAAAAAATAGATTTTTCCTATACCGTTGGCCCCAATTTTGTTAACAACAAAGGGTGAATCTTTTGAAAATGATATGAAAGATTCCTGAAATACCTATAACCATCTGTACCTTTAGCTACATTTATCTACCTATATTAACTGAAAGTCACATCCCCAAAAGGGCAACTTCAGAATGCACACACTCCATACATATCCAGAGTTACTATCAGCTAGTAGTTAAAATGTATTGCCTATAATTATTGAATTGCATATAAAATAAGGTTGCTCTTTTCCTTTTCTTTCTTCTTCCCTTCTCCTTCCTCCTCTTCTTCCTCTTCCTTGTCCTCCTCCTCCTTCTCTTCTTCTTCTTCTTCTTCTTTTTCTTCTTCTTCTTCTTCCTCCTCCTCCTCCTCTTCTTTTTCTTCTTCCTCCTCCTCCTCTTCTTCTTCTTCTTACTCCTCCTTTTCTTCTTCTTCTTCTTCTTCTTCTTCTTCTTCTTCTTCTTCTTCCTCTTCCTCCTTCCTCATCCTCTTCTTCTTTTTCTTCTTCTTCTTCTTCTTCTTCCTCTTCCTCCTCCTTCTAATTCTTCTAATTCTTCTTCTCTTTGTCTTTCTCCTTCTCCTCTTCCTCTTCCTCCTCCTCCTTTTCTTCTTCTTCTCCTTCTTCCTCCTCCTCCTTCTACTAATTCTTCTTCTAATTCTTCTTCTTCCTCTCCTCCTCCTTCTCCTTCTAATTCTTCTAATTCTTCTTCTCTTTCTCCTCCTCCTCCTTTTCTTCTTCTTCTTCTTCTTCTTCTTCTTCTTCTTCTTCTTCCTCTTCCTCTTCCTCCTCCTCCTTCTTCCTCCTCCTCCTTCTACTAATTCTTCTTCTAATTCTTCTTCTTCCTCTCCTCCTCCTTCTAATTCTTCTAATTCTTCTTCTCTTTCTCTTTCTCTTTCTCCCCTTCCCCTTCTTCTTCCCCTCCTCCTCCTCCTTCTCTTTTCCTTCTCCTCTCCTTCCCCTTCCACTTCCCAATAAAAGCCAAACTCATGAAATTAGATTCCTCCCCCCCCAACACTTTTCTGGCTGAGCTTTTCTACTTCTGTTCCAGTCCTTTGTTGCCTGCTGAGTTGTACAGAGCTAAAAAAAACAAAAAAACCACAGAGAAACACGCTACACTAAGTTGTTAAAAAAACAGACGCTTCAACGGGGGCACTTGCTCTGGTGGCCTCCAGCCAAAGGATAGATTAATAATACTGCAGGAATCCTGGGACGAATTTAAATGAGAGCCTGAGAAGACCTCATTTGAAGTGAGACACACACCGTTCGAATCTTCTCGCTGGATGCCCATAGTGACAGAGGCCATCACAGTGTTTTTGCTTCATTGTGGATCTTAAAATTCATCTCAAATTTATTTTGATTGATCGATTGATTGATTTTGTCCATTACACAATGAGGGTTAGAGAGGAGAAGAAGAAGAGAAGGAGAAAGAGGAGGGAAAAAAGAAGGACAAGGAGAAAGAACAGTCTTCGGAGAGGGGCGGCATACAAATCTAATAAATAATAAAATAATTTTATTGATTGATTGATTGATTGATTGATTGATTTTGTCCAATATACAATGAGGGTTAGAGTGGATATACACATAGTAAAATACATAATGAAGATTATAGAGGATATACTCATAGAAAAATATATCTAAGAAAGAATAGAAGAGAAGATATAGGAATGAAATATATCAATGAAAGAATAGAAGAAGAGATATAGGAATAGAAGAAAGGTATAGGAGATATAGGAGAGCAATGGGACAGGGGACGGAAGGCACTCTAGTGCACTTGTACTCGCCCCTTACTGACCTCTTAGGAATCTGGAGAGGTCAACCGTGGATAATCTAAGGGTAAAGTGTTGGGGGTTTGGGGATGACACTACGGAGTCCGGTGATGAGTTCCATGCTTCGACAACTCGGTTATTGAAGTCATATTTTTTTACAGTCAAGTTTGGAGCGGTTAATATTAAGTTTGAATCTGTTGTGTGCTCTTGTGTTGTTGTGGTTGAAGCTGAAGTAGTCGCCGACTGGCAGGACGTTTCGGCATATGATCTTGTGGGCAATACTTAGATCTTGTTTAAGGCGTCTTAGTTCTAGGCTTTCTAGGCCGAGGATTGAAAGTCTAGTCTCGTAGGGTCTTCTGTTATGGGAGGAGGAGTGAAGGGCTCTTCTGGTGAAGTATCTTTGGACATTTTTAAGGGTGTTAATGTCTGAGATGCGATATGGGTTCCAAACAGATGAGCTGTATTCAAGGATGGGTCTGGCGAAAGTTTTGTAAGCTCTGGTAAGAATGGAGTCCGGTAACGAGTTCCACGCTTCGACAACTCGGTTGCTGAAGTCCTATTTTTTACAGTCAGGTTTGTAGCGGTTAATATTAGGTTTGAATCTGTTGTGTGCTCCTGTGTTGTTGTGGTTGAAGCTGAAGTTCTGGGGTGGGGATGGTAAACACACACACAAACACCAAAACGAATTTCTGCTTGGCCTGTCCAGCCATTTTCACTCTCCCCGGGTTTCAGGGAAACCTCCTGAAGTCAGTGAACGGTGAAAAATGGTCCGGTGGGCCAATTACTATATCCAGTTCTGGAGACCTCATCTACAAAAAGACATTTATAAAACTGAACGGGTCCAAAGACGGGCTACAAAAATGGTGGAAGGTCTCAAGCATAAAACCTACCAGGAAAGACTTCATGAACTCAATCTGTATAGTCTGGAGGACAGAAGGAAAAGCGGGGACATGATTGAAACATTTAGAAGAAGTCTGACGGCAGAAAAAGACCTCATGGTCCATCTAGTCTGCCCTTATACTATTTCCTGTATTTTATCTTACAATGGATATATGTTTATCCCAGGCATGTTTAAATTCAGTGACTGTGGATTTACCAACCACGTCTGCTGGAAGTATGTTCCAAGGATCTACTACTCTTTCAGTAAAATAATATTTTCTCACGTTGCTTTTGATCTTTCCCTCAACTAACTTCAGATTGTGTCCCCTTGTTCTTGTGTTCACTTTCCTATTAAAAACACTTCCCTCCTGGACCTTATTTAACCCTTTAACATATTTAAATGTTTCGATCATGTCCCCCCTTTCCCTTCTGTCCTCCAGACTATACAGATTGAGTCCATGAAGTCTTTCCTGATACGTTTTATGCTTAAGACCTTCCACCATTCTTGTAGCCCATCTTTGGACCCGTTCAATTTTGTCAATATCTTTTTGTAGGTGAGGTCTCCAGAACTGAACACAGTATTCCAAATGGGGTCTCACCAGCGCTCTATATAAGGGGATCACAATCTCCCTCTTCCTGCTTGTTATACCTCTAGCTATGCAGCCAAGCATCCTACTTGCTTTTCCTACTGCCCGACCACACTGCTCACCCATTTTGAGACTGTCAGAAATCACTACCCCTAAATCCTTCTCTTCTGAAGTTTTTGCTAACACAGAACTGCCAATGCAAAGGGTTAAATGTCAAAGGGTTAAATAACGTTCAGGAGGCAAGTGTTTACACACTTACGAAGTCCACAAATGTGAGGGTTGTTCCCCAGTTGCTTTATCACACTTGTAAGTGTGAATGGCTGCTAAACAAGGCAGTCGCTAAACGAGGACTACTGCAGTGACAGAAGAGTGTACAAAATATATATATATTTTAAAAAAATGCAATTTTGTAAGTGTGGCTCTTGAAATAAGCTTTCTCCAAGCAGTCTATCTAATAGAGATTTGTCTATAATCTTCATCAATTTTATACACATCTTGTCCAGGTATATTCATTTCTTGGGTATTGTATTTTTTCCTATTGTTCCAAAATGTATGCGGTGAAATCCTAGCTGGCTCTCTCCTTCCAATCTATCTTTGGCCAGCCTTCTTAAGGTTTTTTTGTGAGAGAAATGTTTTTTTCCTACCTGAGGTCAACCATGTGGATTGCAGCACAGGAAGTTTAGCTTTCAGAGGGAACATCTGTCTTTTTATTAACACAAAATCATTTCTAAAAGGCGGTGTGCTGTGCCCATTTGATGACTGAAGGAATTCAATTTCTCTTCTTCAATAATTCTTGATAGAATTATTTTTCACCCACTAGACTTATACATTTTATCTTGGAGGTTTTTTCTTGCAAGATGGAAGACGATTAGAAATCTCTTAAGGAAAAGGCTTTGTTATATTTCCAGCTCATTGTTATTGTTGTTGTTCTTAGTCTTTCGTTCTTTTTCTTTCTTTCTTTCTTTCTTTCTTTCTTTCTTTCTTTACTTACTTACTTACTTACTTACTTACTTACTTACTTACTTACTTACTTATTGTTGTGGTTAGTTCTGGCCCAGCTCCTGGCCCAAGGACTGTGGATGTGGGGGAGACATCCACATGCTGCAGGCCCGGTTTGCCACTGGTGGAATCTGAAGATGAAGGCTCCTCTGACCAAGAAGACATGAGTGACAGGGAGGAGGAGAGTGTGGCAGACAGCTCAGAAGGAGATCAATTCTCTAGCTCCTCCTTGGATTCAGAACAAGAGTTAATGATACAGCCACGCATGCGGAGAGCGATGCATAGGCAACAACAACTGAGAGATTATTATCAAAGAAAATGAGGCCACCTGTGGTTGGGTGGGGCTGTGGTCATTAGTGAGGCTGCTATAAATAGCAGCCTGTGGGTTTGACCATTGTGGAGGATTATCTGATCGTTGTGTTTCGTGACTGCTTTACTGACTGACTTTTTGTGTGCTGATTTGTCCCAGCTTTGAAACTAAACCAGAGCAAAGTGTGTTTCACTCTGTGAAAGAAGGACTGTGAATTGCCTCACAACTGCAAGCTAAGTATCACAGGACTGATAAGGGACTTGTATAAATTACCAGTTTGTTTGGAGACCAGTGCTCTTTGCTATACCAAAAGAGGGCTTAGTTTAAGTGAATTTTCCTTATAAAGAACATGGTTTTGAATTTTCAAACGTGTGTGTGTCTGAAATTTGTACCTGTGAATTTTTGGGAGGATTCTACCAGAGAGCCCGACAGAACACTTACTTATTTATTTATTTTGTCCAATACACAATAATATACAATGAATGTTATAGAGGATATAGTAGAGAAGAAATATAGGAGAGACTATAGAACAGGGGACGGAAGGCACTCGAGTGCGCTTATGCACGCCCCTTACTGACCTCTTAGGAATCTGGAGAGGTCAACCGTGGATCGTCTAAGGGTAAGGGGATGACACTACAGACTCCGGTAATGAGTTCCATGCTTCGACAACTCAGTTACTGTAGTCGTATTTTTTACAGTCAAGTTTGGAGTGGTTAATATTAAGCTTGAATCTGTTGTGTGCTCTTGTGTTGTTGTTGTGGTTGAAGCTGAAGTAGTCTTTGATAGGCAGGACATTGCAGCATATGATCTTGTGGGCAATACTTAGATCATGTTTAAGGCGTCGTAGTTCTAAGCTTTCAAGTCCCAACCACGTCTGCTGGAAATTTGTTCCAAGGATCTACTACTCTTTCAGTAAAACAGATCCTTGTAAAATAGTTGGGGGAAAGATCAGAAGCAACGGAGAAAATATTATTTTACTGAAAGAGTAGTAGATGCTTCAAACAAACTTTCAGCAGACGTGGTAGATAAATCCATAGTAACTGAATTTAAACATGCCTGGGATAAACATAGATCCATCCTAAGATAAAATACAGGAAATAGTATAAGGGCAGACTAGATGGACCACGAGGTCTCTTTCTGCCGTCAATCTTCTATGTTTCTATGTTTCTATGAGTGTGGGGATGATGCAATGTTGTTAAGTGTGAAAAACAGTCGTAAAATCCTTTTTTTTTTCAGTGCCTCTGTCACTTCAAACGTCACTAAATGAACTGTTGTAAGTTGAAGACTCACCTGTAAATGTTGCACCGTTATGAGAGAAGCTCCACTCATTTTTCCACAGTCCTGCAACCTTACAACAACTACACAACCGGGTGTAGATCCTCATTAGAATGGTGCAGGTGCTCATTTCTTCAACACAAATTGTAAGGTTTCATTGTGGTAGCCCTAGAAAGCCCACGGAATAAACAACGGAGCTCCTCACATTAAGCGTAGCTAATTAAAGTAATTTCCCTTTCATTAGGTTTTAAATTAGATTAAATCACATTGCATTTAATTGGGTTGCCCAAGAAGTTTTGGTTTCAGCGCCAGCTGTTTTTGGAAGGCAGCTTTTCAAAGTCCACATCTGAGGGGGTTTTTTTCCTTAAATGCTTCATCCGTCCATCAAGTAGAGAGCTTAGTTCTTAGTGCCCTCTATGTAATTTTATTATGAAAGGGATTTGCTGTCCTTTTTCTGAAGGTTTTTTCCCCCCAATTTCTCATTTAACTCTATATTCCTTATTTCTAGCAGTCTCTTATTCAATAAATCTTCCTTCCTCCCTCCCTCCTTTCCGCCCATCCTCCTTTCCTCTCTCCCTCTTTTGTTCCCTTGTTTCCTTCCTTTCTTCCTCTCGCTCGCCCTCCCTTCTTCCTTCCTTCCTTCCTCCCTCCTTCCTGTTTCCTTGTTTCCTTCCTTGTTTCTTCCCTTCCTTCTTTCCCTCTAACCCTTCCTTTCTTCCTCTTCTTTCTCCCTCCATCCCTCCCTCTTTTGTTTCACCCCTCCCTTCATTTCTTCCTCATCCATCCCTCTTTTATTTTCTTGTTTCCTTCCTTTATTCCCCCCTCTCTCTCACCCCCCTTTCTTTCCTTTCTTCCTCCCTCCCTCCCTCTCTCTTTTGTTTCCTTGTTTCCTTTCTTTCTTCCTCTCTCTCGCCCTCCTTTCTTTTCTCCCTCCCTCCCTCTCTTTTTTTTCCTTGCTTCCTTCCTTGGTTCCTCCCTCCCTCCCTTCCTTCCTTTCTTTCTTCCTTCCTTTCTCTTTTTCTCCCTCTCTCTTTTGTTTTTTCCCGTCCTCCTTTGTTTCCTTCCTCCCTTCCTTTCTTCCTCCTCTCCCTCCCTCTTTTGTTCCCTTGTTTCCTTCCTTTCTTCCGTCTCCTCTCTCCCACTCTTCTTTCCTTCCTTTCTTCCTCTTTCTTTTGTTTCATTGTTTCCTTCTTTATTTCTTCCCTTCCTTCTTTCCCTCTAATCCTTCCTTTTCCCCCCTTCTTCCTCCCTCTGTCCCTCCCTCTTTTTTCCTCCCTTCCTCCTTTGTTTCCTTCCTCCCTCCCTATCTTCCTCCTCCTTCCTCCCTCTCTTCTTTCCTTCCTCCCTTCCTCCCTCCCTTTCTTCCTCCTCTTCCTCCTCTTTCTCTCCCTTCCTCTAGCAGAAAAGAAAAGCACCAACTAGAAAAAAAATTGTACAAAATGTTTCCTTTCTCTTGGGGGAAAGGGGGGAAAATTGAATATTTCTTTCAATAATTCAGGGACAAGTTGAATCCATATGCTCACCCTGTTGCAAGATTTATGACAGGCGCTTCGTGGAGTAAGTTACTGAACACAAATCAGCTGGTAAATGGAGATTGATTCTCCCCAGGCCTCTTGTCTTCCCTCATTTGACTTTGATGAAGTGGAGAGTAATATTTAAAACTTGTCTTAAAGAAAAAAATCCACACAAAGGTGGTCCCGGAGATAATCTGGTCCGGTGCCATGAAGGGCTTTATAGGTCATAACCAACACTTTTAACCAAAATTAAAAATCCCCCCAAAATAATGGCGGTGTCCATGGATCAGCACCAATCAAACCAGCTCTGTGACGCCAACAGCAGTTTGCTACGGGTTCGGGCAAACCAGTCTGAGCCAAGAGGAATCTATCTCTGGTTTCTACCCAGGGATGGGCTGCTGCGAACGCAGTGGGGTAGCGAAAATGGAGCTCCACCCCAGAGCACCGAATTTGCACTGAAAGATGTTGAAAGAAAATGCATAAGCCAGGCCCACAGTGTGATAGTAAAAACTTTGGGAGCCCTCCACTGTTTCTACTCATTGCCGATCAGACGATTGGTTGGTTGCTAATGCAGAGATTTTACCTTGTGGATGGGTTGATGATTGAGTCAGCTCCTTGAAAAAAATTGTAAGTGGGAGGCAATTTCCCCTTGACATTTGAAGGAAGGTTACTAAGTGGAGGAATGAATCATGAGATGACCCGTCCGGTGTTCTTTTTCAATCCAGACTCTCCACTTTAACTCAACTGCTATAAAGGTTATACTCATTTATGTATTTATTAGATTTAGCAAGACTGTCGAACTTCGGAATGACACTGGAAGGCTTGCAATAATATACAATACTTAAAGTTAAAAACACGACAGAAGCAACCCGACAGCCCAGGCTAAAGCAGTATTTTCAACATGATAGCAATAGCATTTAGACTACCGTAATATCTCGCTTCATAGTGCTTATGCAACCCTCTCTAAGCGGTTTCTAAGTGGTATTCCTCAACGTACGGCCACAATCCTAGAGCCCACTGCAACAACATTGCCAAAGAAGGGTTTTTTCTAGCCCTAAGTCTTTGCAGGTTTTTTCATTACTACTCTCTCCAAAGGTTTTTTCTAGCCCTAAGTCTTTGCAAGTTTTTTCATTACTACTCTCTCCAAAGAAGGTTTTTTCCTAGCCCTAAGTCTTTGCAGGTTTTTGTCATTGCTACTCTCTCCAAAGAAGGTTTTTTCTGGTCCTATGTCTTTGCAGGCTTTTGTCATTGCTACTTGCTCCAAATAATTTTTTTTAAGCCCTAAGTATTTGCAGGCTTTTTTTCATTGCTACTCTCTCCAAAGAAATTTTTTTCTAGCCCTAAATCTTTGCAGGTTTTTTTCATTGCTACTTGCTCTGAATAAGGTTGTTTTAAGCCCTACGCCTTTGCAGGTTTTTTGTCATTGCTACTCTCTCCAAAGAAGGATTTTTCTAGTCCTAAGTCTTTGCAGGTTTTTTTCATTGTTACTTGCTCCAAATAAGGTTTTTTCCAGCCCTAAAACACTGGCCCACGATACCAGTACTCCTCTATCTCCTCATCCTCGAAATCCATGAGCCAGACGTAAACCACTCACAACAAATACCAACTTCGTTGGGGACCACTGAGCTAGGAGATATGGGGTTATTCCTGTATCCTATATCTCCGGGGAACTACATCAAATATTTTTTGGGCATAAATCTTATACTCTTCCGACTTCTGCAGGTGTATTCAGGGATGGGGAGGTGTTTCCATTTACTTCTGGGTTTTTAAGACTTTTCTCTGCTCCTTCTGCTATCCTTTGCTTAATGGCCTGTTGACTTGTAAATTCCTGCTGACACCAGATGGCTTAGGAACAGCAAACAATTGAAATGTCACACTGATTTAATGAACTGTTGGCTCTATGTGTCTCTGACTTATTAGATGGTATATGATCACAGCTGATGTCTGTCAGATGTCCCCAGTTTAGACTGATTGTCCCCTTAGATCTATGTTTCAAAGCACATTATGAAACTCTGTCGATGACTAGGAGATAAGGAGGAGAGCTAAGCAAATGGTACAACGTGTTTTCCATGCAGAAATCCTCAGTTAAAGAGATTATCTAAGAAGTGATGAAATCGTGCCATAAAAAACGCAGTCAAGAGCACACAATATTGTGTTAGAAGAGACCCATGTGTCTCTATGTTTGGACTACAGTTCTCACCTCCCCAGCAAATAGAATAGAATAAAGTAGAAAAGAAAACAAAAGGAAAAAAAAAGAAAATATGGAATGGAGAGTAGAGGAGAGGAGAAGAGAAGAGAAGAGAAGAGAAAATATGGAATGGAGAATACAGTAGAGGAGAGGAGAGGAGAGAAAATATGGAATGGAGAGTAGTGTAGAGTAGAGTAGAGGAAAGGAGAGGAGAGAAGAGAAGAGAAAATATTGAATGGAAAATAGAATAGAATAGAATAGAATTCTTTATTGGCCAAGTGTGATTGGACACACAAGGAATTTGTCTTGGTGCAGATGCTCTCAGTGTACATAAAAGAAAAGATACATTTGTCAGGAATCATGTGCTCCAACATTTAATGATAGTCATAGGGTACAAATAAGCAATCAGGAAACAATCACTATTAATATAAATCTCAATGATACAAACAACAAGTTACAGTCATACGGTCATAAATGGGAGGAAATGGATGATAGGAATGATGAGAAGACTAATAGTAACAGTAATGCAGCCTTAGTGAATACTTTGACAGCGTGGAAGGAATTATTTGTTTAACAGAATAAATGGTGTTTCGGGGAAGTACCTGTTCTTGTGTCTAGTTGTCTTGGTGTGCAGTGGTCTATAGCGTTGTTGCAAACATCCATCATAATTGCCTGACCAGGACTCATGAACCAGTTTTTATTTCCTTGAGGAAAAAACTCCTGGTAGAAGTAAGTTTGTAGGAGAAGGAATGGCAGAACCTGGGTCGGAGTTAAAAGACGAATCAGCCTAGAATCCCTACATAGCCACATGGCCAATGCCCCTTGAATTGTTTTGACCCTTATTTAAATCCAAGCAGATGCTAACCAATACAAATCTTATTATTATTATTATTATTATTGTTGTTGTTGTTGTTGTTGTTGTTATTATTAATAATAATAATAATAACCATTACTAGAAAAGATTCCCGTACATAGACCTAATTAGCACTAAATCAGTTTCAATATAAGGAAATACAGTGGTACCTCTACTTATGAACTTAATTTGTTCCATGACCATGTTCTTAAGTAGAAATGTTTGTAAGAAGAAGCAATTTTCCCCCTTGGAATCAATGTAAGAGCAAATAATGCTGGGGAAACCACAGGGAGGGAGGAGGCCTGGTTTCCTCCCAGAAGATTCCTAGAGAGGCCCCACGGAGGCTTCTCTCGACCTTTTCCGGCCCTGTTTCCTCCCAGGAGATTCCTAGAGAGGCCCACGGAGGCTTCTCTCTGCCTTTTCCGGCCCTGTTTCCTCCCAGGAGATTCCTAGAGAGGCCCACGGAGGCTTCTCCCTGCCTTTTCCGGCCCTGTTTCCTCCCAGGAGATTCCTAGAGAGGCCCCAAGGAGGCTTCTCCCTGCCTTTCCCAGCCCTGTTTCCTCCCAGAAGATTCCTAGAGAGGCCCCACGGAGGCTTCTCTCTGCCTTTTCCGGCCCTGTTTCCTCCCAGGGGATTCCTAGAGAGGCCCCACAGAGGCTTCTTGTCGGGACTTGTGCTATTCTGACACTCTAGATAAAGTTTTATGTATTCTGTAACACATCATGAAATCTTTGAGTTCAGAACATTTTGGTTATAACTTTCAATCCAATGGAAGTTCTTTGTTCTGCCTGAATGGAAATAATCAACCAGCCATCGTGTGATTTTCGCCCCATCAACTTGGGGGAAACCTAAGGACCAAAAAGTTAATTATTCTGTCAAACTTAAAATCAAACCCGGCATTTTGCTGATTGCTCCTTTCTGTATTCTTTGCCCAAAAATGTTTTATTTTAATAGTTTAAAGAAGTAGAGCAAAGCTATACTACCAGCTAAGCCATGGAAATCAGAGAAGGAGGGCTACTCATTTCTCTGCTTTGAGCTGGTGAGACCTGAATTCTTCTGAGCTATAGAATGAGTGCCCACCTTGTTTTTCTTGGGTCTCTAGAGACACCTGGATTAAACTGTCTATCTATCTATCTGTCTGTCTGTCTGTCTGTCTACCTATCTTATCCATCTATCTACCTACCTACCTGCCTATCATACCTACCTACCTACTTACTTACATATCTACCTACCTACCTATCTTATCTACCTACCTTCCTATCTATCTATCATCTATCTATCTATCTATCTATCTATCTATCTATCTATCTATCTATCTATCTATCTTACCTATCTATCTATCTGTCTGTCTGTCTGTCTGTCTGTCTGTCTGTCTATCTATCTATCTATCTATCTTGCCTATCTATCTATCTATCTATCTATCTATCTATCTATCTATCTATCTATCTATCTACCTATCTATCTTGCCTATCTATATCTATCTATCTATCTATCTATCTATCTTATCTATCTATCTATCTATCTATCTATCTATCTATCTATCTATCTATCTATCTATCTATCTATCTATTTGGAGTTATATGCCGCCCCTCTCCAAGGACTCCGGGTGGTTTACAACATATAAAAAGAAAACAATACAATATAGTAGCCTAGAGCCTTCTCTCTGTCTCTCTCTTTCTCTCCCTCTCTCTGTGTTTCTGTCTATCCATTCCTTCCTTCCTTCCTTCCTTCTTTCCTTCCTTCCTTCCTTCCTTCCTTCCTTCCTTCCTTCCTACTTATCTAGCTACCGAATTAACTAACCTATCTAGCTATCCTCTTCAAAACATTCGACTCTTGCAACTCTTCTAATCCAAACCTATTCTCGCAAAAATTCCAAAGCACAACAACTGTTTCTTCCCTGCTGTGGCGGATGCCGTCAATGATAAAAGATTTGCAAACTCCGCTCAGGGCAAAACACACAATGGTAGGTGCTGTCGTTGCCGCTAATGACATTCCGTAGAGATGACACCATTATTTATTTCCTGGGGTTTATAGCTGGCTCTAAGTCCATGATGCCGTTACGGCTTTCAGTCGGCCTTTGCATCCTGGGGGGAACCACACAAATCCCTTTGTCTGCTTAAAATAAAAGGGAAAGCCGGTGTTGTGTTGTTTACAACCCTTTTCCTTCGCAACCCTGTTGCGAACCCTGTAGCTACTGAAGGACTGCTACTGGAACGCTAAAGTGCTCCATTCTGGTAGTGATTTTATTTATTTTTATTTATTTTTTATTTATTTATTTTGTCCAATACACAATGAGGGTTTTAGTGGATATATATATATATATATATATATATATATATATATATATATACATACACACACACACACATAGTAAAATACATTATGAAGGTTATAGAGGAGATACCCATAGTAAAATATATCTAAGAAAGAAAAGAAAAGAAGATACAGTAATACCTCGTCTTATGAACCTAATTGGTTCCGGAAGTAGGTTCGTAAGGCAAAATGTTCGTAAGACGAAACATTGTTCCCCATAGGAAACAATGTAAAAGCAATTAATCTGTGCAAACAGAAAAAAAAAACGCAAAATGGCGCTCCTCCGGGCGCCACTGCCCGGCTGTCACCTTTTAAAACAGCCAGGGGGCTTCTCAGCATTAACCCGAACCCGAACTTTTCGGGTTCGGGAGGCTGCCGAGAAGCACCGCCGCCCGGCTGTCACCTTCTGAAACAGCACGGGGGCTTCTCGGTGTTCTCCCGAACCCGAACTTTTCGGGTTCGGGTTCGGGAGGCCGCCGAGAAGCACTGCCGCCCAGCTGTCACCTTCTGAAACAGCTTCTCGGTGTTCTCCTGAACGCCGAACCCGGAAGTTCGGGTTCGGGTTCCGGAGGCCGCTGAGAAGCGCCCGGATGTTTCAGAAGGTTACAGCCGGGCGCCGCCGCTTGGCGGAGTGCTGTTTTTGCAATCAGCGGCGGCGTTTTCGGCCGATCTGGAGCCTAGAAAGGAGGTGGGGAATCCCAATAGGGAATTCCATGGGCAGAGCTTTGACATCACGAAGATGTCCGACCGGTCGACCCTGCCTTTGTTTGCAAATGCCAGCAACAAGCAACAACCACAACAAAATCTCTGAAATTTTCATTAGCAGAGTTGATGAGACATAGGACACAACATCATCAAGGTGAAAAACAATGAGTCTTGTCTGAAATATAAATGCCACTGAAATGAGACTGGATGGAGAGAGAGAGAGAAAATATCCCAGCAGCAAATTTCATTATTCCACTTGACGGTGAGGGTGGATGGTGGAAGGTTGTACTTCAAAATAATACATTGCTACATCTGAGAAGTGGAAGTCGGCATAATTGTGCCTGCTGATACTTTAAATATGCATTTCCTTTTAGTAAGATCACTTGTAGAATTAATTACTTCTTTTCAATTGCAATCTTAGCAAAGCAATCAAGGCTGGAGTGTGAGAATTGTCTGTGTGTTTGTGTGTGTTTTGATGAACCATAAAGCTTTTGAAAGTCAAGAAATATGGCTGAGTTGCAGATATTTTAATTAAACCTGGCTGGGATAAGTGTTCCCCTGGCTACAATAACACAATTACTTTAGACAACCCTTTAGACATTTAATGGATTGATTGATCAGATTCAAAATTAATTCATTAATCAATCAATCACATGGTTAGCCCTCCACAATTGTGTGCAGGCTCAGGGTGGCTCACAACTTGGCAGAAACAATTAAAAATGAAACATGAAACTCAAGTCAACTGAATGGGTATATAATAATATTGATTACATCACCATCAGTTACCGTATTTTGGGGAATTAACTCTTTGACTTTTTCATTTAAAATGTTATCTGCTTCCAATATGCCTGGTATTTTTAACCAACATCCATCATTGTCATCATAATCATAATCATCATTCTTATTCTTATTCTTATTCTTATTCTTATTATTCTTATTATTATTATTTTATTATTAGTATTATATTATTATTATTATTATTATTATTATTATTATTATTATTATTATTACGTCAATACAACACAGCAAACGAGATCACTATGCTGGAAACTTCTCCTCATTTTCAACATTTTATTAGAACATAGAATAGAATGAATTTTTATTTATTTATTTATTTGTTTGTTTGTTTGTTTGTTTGTTTGTTTATTTATTTATTTTGTCCAATACACATTGAAGAGAAAGATATGTAATAATACAGTGATACTTTGTCTTACAAACTTAATTGGTTCTGGGACGAGGTTCTTAAGGTGAAAGGTTTGTAAGACGAAACAATGTTTCCCATAGGAATCAATGGAAAAGCGATTAATGTGTGCAAGCCTAAAATTCACCCCTTTTGCCAGCCGAAATGCCCGTTTTTGTGCTGCTGGGATTCCCCTGAGGCTCCCCTCCATGGGAAACCCCACCTCTGGACTTCCATTGCCAGCAAAGCGCCTGTTTTTGTGCTGCTGGGATTTCCCTGCTGGGATTCCCCTGCAGCATCACAAAAACACGAAAGTCCAGAGGTGGGATTTCCCATGGAGGGGAGCCTCAGGGGAATCCCAGCAGTGCAAAAACGGGTGCTTTGCTGGCAAGGGAAGTCCGGAGGTGGGGCATCCCAGCTGCGGCGGTGGGTTTGTAAGGTGAAAATAGTTTGTAAGAAGAGGCAAAAAAATCTTAAACCCCGGGTTTATATCTCGAAAAGTTTGTATGATGAAGCATTTGTAAGACGAGGTATAAGTAAAGAAAAGAATAGAAGAAAAGATATAAAAGTATAGGTGAACATATTTGAAAGGAAGAAAAGATAAATGAGATAAGGAGAGGCAATTGGACAGGGTATGAATGGGTGAATGTGAGTGATTGGTTTTAAGACATTGAGGTTTTCAGGATGTTTGCAGATTTAGATTTCTAGATATTTTTGTATTTTTGTGAGCCTCCCTGAATCTGAAGAGAAGGGAGGCAGAGAATTCTAATAAATAAATAATAAATAAAATAAATAAATAACAAAATCGGAAGTGGCTTAATCTTCTCCAGCAACCAGGCTTAATAATAGTGAAACATTTAATGTAGTTTGATGACTTTATTTTTGTAATCCAACTGAAGCCAAAATTTATCACCAAGAGTAATAGCCGTTCTTGCAAATATTCATATTTGTTTATACAGCCAGCAATCGATTTGAACGTTACATCTTGGAAGCTGCAAATAATGCAAATGACATGGGAGTTGGACTAAAGGATTAGCAGTAACGAGAATTGAAAAGATTATGATTCTTGCCAAGAACATTTATCATGGGGAAAGTTGATGCCACCTTGCAGTTTCTCTCGCATCGTTATGCAAATGTGAAATTGTTCATTAAGGCAGAATGAAAAATGGCTGAGGAGCAGAAATATCCATGCTAAGTAGCATTTTTTTTTTGTTCCTTCTGTAAATGTATGTAAACCCCTCTCTCAATGTGCCAGGTCTAGATAACAGAATAAAACAGTTAGAAGGGACCTTGGTGGTCTACTAGTCCAGTGTTTCCCAAGCTTGGCAACTTGAAGATATTTATTTATTTATTACTTAGATTTGTATGCCGCCCCTCTCCGAAGACTCGGGGCGGCTCACAACACGTGGAAACAAATCATAAATCATCTGACAATTTAAAATATTTAAGATTTAAAAGACCCCATGTACTAACAGACATACACACAAGCATACCATGTATAAATTAAACATGCCCAGGGGGAGATGTTTTCATTCCCCCATGCCTGACGGCAAAGGTGGGTTTTAAGGAGTTTACGGAAGGCAGGAAGAGTAGGGGACAGTTCTAATCTCCGGGGGGAGTTGGTTCCAGAGGGCCGGTGCCGCCACAGAGAAGGCTCTTCCCCTGGGGCCCGCCAACCGACATTGTTTAGTTGATGGGACCCGGAGAAGGCCCACTCTGTGGGACCTAATCGGTCGCTGGGATTCGTGTGGCAGGAGGCGGTCTCGGAGATATTCTGGTCCAATGCCATGAAGGGCTTTAAAGGTCATAACCAACACTTTGAATTGAGACCGGAAACTGATCGGCAGCCAATGCAGACTGCGGAGTGATGGTGAAACATGGGCATACCTAGGTAAGCCCATGACTGCTCTCGCAGCTGCATTCTGCACGATCTGAATTCTGGGAGTTGCAGTCTAAATATCTTCAAGTTGCCAAGGTTGGCCCTTTGAAATCAACTCCCCCCAGAATCAACTCCCCCCAGAGATTCGCACTGCTCCCATTCTCCTGGCCTTTCGGAAGATACTGAAGACACATCTTGCAAGCAAGCTTGGGGCCGTTGAACATATATATTATGCTCCAGCCCACATTATGTTTGAGATATGGATGAATGTGACTAAGTGGTTTTAAGACATGGGGTTTTAGACTTGCTTAGATTGGGCTTTAGTATGTTTAATGGATTTTAGTTTTTAAATAGGTTTAGTTTTAATTTTGATTTCTACTATTTATTTATTCATTCATTCATTCATTCATTCATTCACTTATTTATTTATTTACTTATTTTATTTATTTATTTATTTATTATTTAGATTTGTATGCCGCCCCTCTCCGCAGACTCGGGGCGGCTCACAACAAAATTACTTACTTACTGTTGTGGTTAGCTCTGGCCCAGCTCCTGCCCCAAGGACTGTGGATGTGGGGGAGACATTCACATGCTGCAGGCCTGTTTTGCCCCCAGTGGAATCTGCTGATGAAGGCTCCTCTGACCAAGAAGACATGAGTGACAGAGAGGAGGAGAGTGTGGCAGACAGCTCAGAAGGAGATCAATTATCTAGCTCCTCCTTGGATTCAGAACAAGAGTTAATGATACAGCCACGCATGCGGAGAGCGATGCATAGGCAGCAGCAACTGAGAGATATCAAAGAAAATGAGGCAACCTGTGGTTGGTTGGGGCTGTGGTCATTAGTGAGGCTGCTATAAAGAGCAGCCTGTGGGTTTGGCCATTGTGGAGGATTATCTGATCGTCGTGTTTCGTGACTGCTTTGCTGCGTTTGACCTTTTGTGTGCTGACTTTTCCCCGCTTTGAAACTAAACCAGAGCAAAGTGTGTTTCACTTTGTGAAAGAAGAAGGACTGTGAATTGCTTCACAGCTGCAAGATAAGTATCTCAGAACTGATAAGGAATTTGTACAAATTACCAGTTTGTTTGGAGATGAGTGCTCTTTGCTATACCAAAAGAGGGCTTAGTTTAAGTGAATTTTCATTATAAAGAACATTGTTTTGAATTTTCAAACGTGTGTGTGTCTAAAATTTGTACCTGTGAAATTTTGGGATGATTCTATCAGAGAGCCCGACAGAACACTTACTTACTTACTTACTTACTTACTTACTTACTTACTTACTTACTTACTTACTTACTTACTTACTTACTTACTTAATTGGATTTGTATGTCACCCCTCTCCGAGGACTCGGGGCGGCTCACAACAAATATAAAGAGACAATAGTAAAATCAATCCAATTCATACATAAAAACAATCCATAAAAATCTACTTTAAATGCCTGTCATTTTGATAGAAGAAGTAAACAAAGAACTTTTTTTTTTACAAAGAACAATTTTTAAAAGGGTGGGGGAAAGCTTTAAAAAAACAGGAAAACAAAATGAAACATGGGCAAAGAGGCAATCAAATAGAATAAGTCACTGGAAAGAAAAGGTGACTCTTCCTTATAAATGTCCATTCAAAACCTTCATTTGTATATGATATTTTTATGGAAATGATGTCCTTGCCTGGCTACAAAACACTGTGATTTTCATCGTTTGGATAATGATGTCGTTACGCAGATAATGTGAGATTTTGTGGAAATTTGATCCGTTGCCTGGGGAAATCCAATGTATCAAAGTCTACTGCATTGAGGTTCCATTGTTTTTCTTCCGTCTTGCCTTATTTAGTTCTTTACAATCTTTCCAGGTTCTGTTCTGTCCCAGCAATGAACCGCCCAAGAAATAGGGCCACACACATTGATTTTACAAGATTTAACCATGTAATCCCAGCGACCGATAAGGTCCCACAGAGTTGGCCTTCTCCGGGTCCCGTCGACTAAACAATGTCGTTTGGCGGGCCCCAGGGGAAGAGCCTTCTCTGTGGCGGCCCCGGCCCTCTGGAAGTGCACTGGTGTGCCTTTCATCCCCTGTCCAATTGTCTTTCCTTTCTCTCAACTATCCTATATATTCTCTTCCTATCATATATCCTCTCCTCTAAGTTCACTTTCACCCTCTTTTATATTATCACATGTCTATCTTTCTTCCTATGTATTTGTGTATTGGACAAATGAATGAATAAATAAAATAAATAAACTCCCCCCGGAGATTAGAACTGCCCCCACCCTCCCTGTCTTTCGTAAACTACTCAAGACTCATTTATACCGCCAGGCATGGGGGAGTTGAGATAGCCCTTCCCCCTAGGCCAGGGGTCCCCAACCACCGGGCCGCGGACCAGTACTGGGCCGCGGGGCATGTTGCACCAGTCCATGGAGTCAGCAGCTGCCGGCCCTCATGCCGCCACCCCTTCCCTCCAGCGCTTCGCCTCCCGCCGGGCAAGAGGCCTCGGGAGGCAGGTTCTGCCGGCCACAGGACGATGGATGGGACAGAGGGGCGGGAAGGACCGAGAGGCTCAAGCCTCTTTTGGCTTCTGCCGTGGGGCACTTTTGCGTTTTTGGCTGGGGGGAGGCAGGAGAGCCAGCCTGACCCCCTCTCTCCAGCGCTTAGCTCCCGCTGGGCAAGAGGGCTTGGGAGGCAGGTTCTGCCGGCCACAGGACGATGGCGGGAAAGAGGGGCGGGGAGGACCAGCACCCCCATGCTTCATCCCGCCCCCAACCACGCCCCTTTCCGCCCCACTGGGCCATAGAAAAATTGTCTTGCTGAAACTGGTCCCTGGTGGAAAAAACGTTGGGGACCACTGCCCTAGGCCATTACAAGTTATGCATGGTATGTTTGTGTGTATGTTTGGTTTTATAATAGGGGTTTTAGTTGTTTTTTATTATTGGATTGTACATGTTGTTTTTATTATTGTTGTTAGCCGCCCCGAGTCTACAGAGAGGGGCGGCATACAAATCCAATAAATAATAATAATAATAATAATAATAATAATTATTATTATTATTATTATTATTAATTCTAATATTTTAGGTTTGGATTTAGAATCCGGCAACAAAGCAAGGAATAAGTCTGTTTGGTGCCAGCTGCTAATTGGAGTCCAAACCAGAAACCAAAACTCACAGATATTTTCTTTGATCAAACAACTCTCATTAACTGATTCACTCTGAGTTGGCAGGAAGCCTGGAGATAATGAGCCCAACTCTCCAGTTCGTAATTCATCATTGAAATAAGAGAGAAATCCAAGCAGACATCTGGAACATAACGAAAGTTGACTTCCGCACTGAAGCGTCATGTGGTTCAACCTTAAATAGCCTAAGGGTGTGGCCAATTGTTCAAGAGATCTATTCATGCAGAGACCTGCTTTTGCTTAGCCACTCATGCCTTCTGGCAACTCTATGTACCCTAGCATCAGGAAGAGGCTTCTCCCCTTCTCCTGAGTCACTCAGGAGGTGCAGAAGGCCCTGGTTGGCTTTCAGCCTCTGACACCACTTCCTCTCTGACCTCCTTGCTTTCAGACTTCGGTGCCAAGTACACTGGCCTAAGGTACTAGGCCACAACCTTCTCTCGATCTTCAGGATCCATGACCAGCTGTGCAGGACGTGAACAGGCCACAACAGCTTCTGACCAGTAAAGTCCAAGGGCAAAGATGGATTTGTTTAATGACCTCATGGTTCACTTAAAAACTATAGTGGTTCTCTAAAGAACCATGACTCCCTGGACCAGGAGTCACTGCTCACAGTCACTCATGCCCTCATCACCTCGAAGCTCGACTACTGTAATGCTCTCTACATGGGGCTAACTTTAAAAAGTGTTCGGAAACTCCAGATCGTGCAAAATGCAGCTGCGAGAACAATCATGGGCTTTGTCAAAAATGCCCATGTCACACCAACACTCCGCAGTCTGCATTGGTTGCCGATCAGTTTCCGGTCACAATTCAAAGTGTTGGTTATGATTTATAAAGCCCTTCATGGCACCGGACCAGATTATCTCAGGGACCGCCTTCTGCCGCACGAATCCCAGCGATTAGGTCCCACAGAGTGGGCCTTCTCCGGGTCCCGTCAACTAAACAATGTCGCTTGGCGGGACCCAGGGGAAGAGCCTTCTCTGTGGTGGCCCCGGCCCTCTGGAACCAACTCCCTCCAGAGATCAGAATTGCCCCGACCCTCCTCGCCTTTCGTAAGCTGCTTAAAACCCACCTCTGCCGTCAGGGAACTGAGATGTTCTTTCCCTCTGGGCCTCTACAGTCTATGCATGGTATGTCAGTATGTATGTCTGGTTTTTATAATAAGGGTTTTTAGTTTTTTTATTATTGGATTGCTACATATTGTTTTTATCACTGTTGTTAGCCGCCCCGAGTCCGCGGAGAGGGGCGGCATACAAATCCAATAAATAAATGAATAAAATAAATAAATGGATTGCAAAATTGGGGGCAACTTACTTAAGACACTGAGGCTTGCAATTTTCTGTACATAAAGAGAGCCTCCTTGCTTCTTTTTTACAAGCCTGTGAGTGATTGTGTGTGTGTTTGGTTAATTACTTCATTTCTGGGTGGGCCAAGGCCAGGCAGAACATAGACAGACGTATATGTTTTCATAGGTTAGAGAGAGAGAGAGAGAGAGAGAGAGAGAGAGAGGCCTCCTCCCTTTTTCCCTCCTGATAATTCTACAACCCTATCTTCTCTAAGTATCTGAAACTCTGGTATATTATTATTATTATTATTATTATTATTATTATTATTATTATTATTATTATTATTATTTAGATTTGTATGCTGCCCCTCTCCGCAGACTCGAGGCAGCTCACAACAGTGATAAAAACAATATATAATGACAAATCTAATAATTAGAATCTAAAATAACAATTGTACATTTAAAACTCTAAAAGCAAGGAACCCCAATATAAAAAACATACATACAGTCATATCATGACGCCACCATGAATGGTACCTGGAAGTTTGCTATTAAGCAGTGCAAAGCCTACGTTGCCTGACATAATTAAATGAGCATACCAAGAACCTGAAATAATTACATGGGCACACCAGAGCCTGAAGTATCACATGGGCATACCAAGGCATTATCATCTGTAGCTTCCAGGTGGTCTTCAAGGGCAGCCCCAGGTATAGTTCATTGCAATAATCCAAACATAAGATAACTAAAGCACCAGCTACTGTTTTAAGAGACTCTCGATCCAGCTATGGGCACAAATGGTACATCAATTGAAATCTGTGCAAAGGCCAACATAGAAACATAGAAACATAGAAACATAGAAACATAGAAACATAGAAACATAGAAACATAGAAACATAGAAGTCTGACGGCAGAAAAAGACCTCATGGTCCATCTAGTCTGCCCTTATACTATTTTCTGCATTTTATCTTAGGATGGATCTATGTTTATCCCAGGCATGTTTAAATTCAGTTACTGTGGATTTATCAACCACGTCTGCTGGAAGTTTGTTCCAAGCATCTACTACTCTTTCAGTGAAATAATATTTTCTCATGTTGCTTTTGATCCTTCCCCCAACTAACTTCAGATTGTGTCCCCTTGTTCTTGTGTTCACTTTCCTATTAAAAACACTTCCCTCCTGGACCTTATTTAACCCTTTAATATATTTAAATGTTTCGATCACGTCCCCCCTTTTCCTTCTGTCCTCCAGACTATACAGATGGAGTTCATGAAGTCTTTCCTGATACGTTCTATGCTTAAGACCTTCCACCATTCTTGTAGCCCGTCTTTGGACCCGTGGCCCCAGGTATCTTTCGGACTTACAATTCCTGCTTGAGGTGAAGCCCCAGCTCCAGAGGGGATAGTACAATCCCATTCAGAATTAAAGAGGGAATATATCTAGATCAGTGATTTTCAACCTTTTTTGAGCCGCGGCACATTTTTTACATTTACAAAACCATGGGGCACATTGAGGGGGGGGGGGGCGCTAAAAAAAGTTTGGACAAAAAAATTCTCTCTTCCTCCCTTTCGCTCTACAGTATTTCTCTCTCCCTCTTTCTCTCCCTCTTTTTTCTCTCTCTCTCCATCCCTCTCTCTCTCTTCCTTCTTTCCTCTTTTTTGCTCTTTCTCTCTCCCTCCCTACTTCCCTCTATGTCTTTCTCTCTCCCACCTTCCCTCCCTCTCTCTCTCTCGCTTTCTTTCTTTCTCTCTCTTGCTCTCTCTTGCTTTCTTTCTCTCTTGTTCTCTTTCTCTCTTTCTTTCTTTCTCTCTCTTTCTCTTTCTTTCTCTCTCTCTTTCTCTTGTTTTCTTTCTCTCTCTGAGCTTCGCGGCACACCTGACCATGTCTCGCGGCACACTAGTGTGCCACGGCACACTGGTTGAAAAACACTGATCTAGATTAGTGTGATCCAAATAAAACAAAAAACAAAAAAACCCCATCTTAATCAAAATAGTTGCTTTCTTTCAACCACCTCTTGCGATGGACTCCCAAATCTGGAGACGATATTAACACCACTGTTTTCCGAAGGAGGTGAGCAGCTAATGAAGCAGAAATTTATAGTTTCGGGCTGAAAAGTAAGAGAGGCTAAATGAGGCTCTGCCTCTGTGGGTGTCGTTGTTTTACTTTAATGCTTTCATCTCTCCCATCACTTCCATCCACGTGCATTTCCACCGCAAATGAAACCAGATTGCAATCATTTCGATACGTGTGGCTCTTCAAAATGACATCGAATGCTGGCTTTGCAGGCCAATGGAAATTGCAGGTCGGGATGAAAGAGGAAGATTTATCCAGTAAATTGTGCCAGTAAACCCACAAGTTCAGTGCTTGCCAATTCTCTATCTTGTGTGCCCAGCACCTGGCATTTTGAGAGAATGCGTGCGGGTTCTAACTTAGTGATCCATATGGTATTTGGCTGGATAAATCTCATTTGTGTATGTGTGTGTGTGTGTGTCTGTCTGTCTGTCTATCTAATCTATCTATCTATCTATCTATCTATCTATCTATCTATCTATCTATCTATCTATCTATCTATAAAGCCCTTCATGGCACCGGACCAGAATATCTTCGGGACCGCCTCCTGCCGCACGAATCCCAGCGACCGGTTAGGTCCCACAGAGTTGGCCTTCTCCGGGTCCCGTCGAGTAAACAATGCCGTCTGGCGGGACCCAGGGGAAGAGCCTTCTCTGTGGGGGGGCCGACCCTCTGGAACCAGCTCCCCCCTGAGATTAGGATTGCCCCCACCCTCCCTGCCTTTCGAAAACTCCTTAAGACACACCTCTGCCATCAGTTACTCTGCCATCACCTCCCTTCTGTCCTCCAGACTATACAGACAGAATTCATGAAGTCTTTCCTGATACGTTTTATGCTTAAGACCTTCCACCATTCTTGTAGCCCGTCTTTGGACCCGTTCAATTTAGACTTTAGACTTAGACCTTACTTACCTCTTTGAAATCTTGCTGCATCTTATACACCGGTGCATCTTATAGTCAGAAAAATACGGTAAATTTAATCATTTAAAATGGTATGATGAGCCCTGGGTCCTCCTGATGAATTTGCCTCCTTTGTAGATACGCAATCAAGGGACAGAGAGCTTCAGTAAACAGAGTCAACGAAGAGTTATTCACGGTGGGCAAGTACACGTGCATTAGAGTGCCTTCCGTCCCCTGTCCTATTGCTCTCCTATATCTCCTATACCTTTCTTCTATTCCTATATCTCTTCTTCTATTCTTTCATTGATATGTTCTATTACTATATCTTCTTTTCTATTATTTCTTAGATATATTTTACTATGAGTATCTCCTCTATAACCTTCATCATGTACTTTACTATGTGTATATAGATATATACCCACTAAAACCCTCATTGTGTATTGGAATAAATAAATAAATAAATGAATGAATGAATGAATGCATGAATGAATGAATAAATAAATAAACTTACCTTTTTTGTGTGTGCTGCCAACCTGTCCAGAAACAAATTAAGAAAGACCAACTCGCTGCTGTGATAATAAAATTGCAAGCAATTCATTTATTTATTGTACATTGGTGCTGCTGTACTCCAGAATGGCTTAAAACTGTACAGTCGTTAAAAAAAAGTAGAGGTTGCTGGGATATAGCATTAGCAATAGCATTTAGATTTATATACCGCTTCAGAGGGCCTTAAAGTCCTCTCTAAGTGGTTTACAGAGAGTAAGCCTATTGCCCCCAACAATCTGGATCCTCATTTTACCAACTTTGGAAGGATGGAAGGCTCAGTCAACCTTGAGCCTATTGAGATTCAATCTGCTAAACTGCTGGCAGCCGGCGATCCACAGAAGTAGCTTGCAGTACTGCACTCTAACCACTGCGCCACTGTGGCTCTTTGGTGTTTCATTCACCACTCAGTAAACTGGTTTTGTGATGAAACCACGGGTGGGCGGCAGACAGGACGGGGTGAAACACAGTTCTACCAGCGGAAATGTATTTATTTATTTATTGGATTTGTATGTTGTCTCTCTCCGAGGACTTGTGGTGGCTCACAACATATATGAAGCTACATGATAATAGTTTAGTATATTTAGTTTAAAATTAATTGGATCTAGGCTACTATATTGTATTGTTTTCTTTTTATATGTTGTAAACCGCCCCGAGTCCTTGGAGAGGGGTGGCATATAACTCCAAATAAATAAATAGATAGGTAGATAGGTAGATAGATAGGTAGATAGGTAGGTAGGTAGGTAGGTAGATAGATAGATAGATAGATAGATAGATAGATAGATAGATAGATAGATAGATAGATAGATAGATAGGTTTTAGGTAGGTAGGTAGGTGGATGGGTGGGTGGGGGGTAGGTAGGCAGATAGATTGATGGGTGGGTGGGTGGGTAGGTAGGGAGAGAGAGAGAGAGAGAGAGATAGGAAAGATGGATGGATGGATGGATGGATGGATGGAGGACTTGTGGCGGCTCACAACATATATGAAGCTACGTGCCCAGCTCCAGCTGACCATCCCTCCCTCCCATCCTCCTCCTCCTCGGAAAACAGCAGGGAGACCAGCACCGGCAGGAGTTGCAGGGGGCCCATTCCCTCCCCCCTCTTTTCTCAACAGCTGATTAGCAACTGTTCGCCTAGCTACCCAGTCTGAGGCAGGGGTTGATCCAGGAAGGAGAGCATGGGAAAACGCAAAGCAAATTGTCACCGCGGAGAGTGACACTGGTGAGGTTGTAAGTCAAAGACTTAACTGTTCACTTGAACGATGATGATGGTTCAAGCCAGTCCCACCTGATCACATGGCTGGCAAGCCCCTCCTACCCATTCACAGGACCATCAAGCCACACCCGCAAAATAAGCCAAACCCACAAAATAAGCCACACCCACAGTGTGGCAGTAAAAACTTTGATTGCCCATTCCTGGATGAAACCCATGGTTAGGATGTGTCTGTTGTTTCTACTGAGGCACCAACCACCCAACTGGTCTCCAATTCTCTTAGCCTACCTTGCCAATTGTAATGGCTGTGGGTTTTGCCTCCCAAGGACAATTCCATCTGTCGTCCATTCCGCGCGTGCGCAGAAGCAAAAAAAATGCCCGAAATAGGTGAAATTTGTGCGCATGAGTGTCCTCGTGTGAGATTTTGCTTGCAGCACATGCACAGAAGCTGAATCTCACACAGTTGCGTGAGCATCCCAATTTTTACTATCACACTGCCGTGAGGTTCCGTACCAGGTGCAGCCCACCACTGGTGTGCATCCTTTTGGCACCTGAGCAAAAAAAGGTTCGCCATCACTGGTACAGTGATACCTCATCTTACAAACTTAATTGGTTCCGGGACGAGGTTCTTAAGGTGAAAAGTTTGTAAAATGAAACAATGTTTCCCATAGGAATCAATGGAAAAGCGATTAATGCATGCAAGCCCAAAATTCACCCCTTTTGCCAGCCGAAGCGCCCGATTTTGCACTGCTGGGATTTCCCTGAGGTTCCCCTCCATGGGAAACCCCACCTCCGGACTTCTGTGTTTTTGTGATGCTGCAGGGGAATCCCAGCAGGGGAATCCCAGCATCGCAAAAACAAGCACTTCACTGGCAACGGCAGCCCGGAGGTGAGGTTTCCCAGTGAAGGGAGCATCAGTGAAATCACAGCATCGCAAAAACAGTGAAGTCCTCGAAACCCCACCTCCAGACCTCTGTGTTTTTGCGATGCTGCGATTTCACTGAGGCTCCCCTCGCTGGGAAACTCCACCTCTGGACTTCCCTTGCCAGTGAAGCACTCGTTTCTGCGCTTCTGGGATTCCCCTGCTGGGATTTCCCCGCAGCATCATAAAAACATGGAAGTCCAGAGGTGGGGTTTCCCATGGAGGGGAGCCTCAGTGGAATCCCAGCAGCGCAAAAACAGGTGCTTCGCTAGCAATGGACGTCCGGAGGCAGGGCATCCCAGCGGCAGTGGTGGGCTTGTAAGGTGAAAAAAGTTTGTAAGAAGAGGCAAAAAAATCTTAAAGCCTGGGTTTGTATCTCGAAAAGTTTGTATGACGAAGCGTTTGTAAGATGGGGTATCACTGTATATGGCAAAAAAATGTTAATAAATCAACTACAGGTAGTCCTCAACTTACAACCCCAATCAAAACCAGAATGGTTGCTGCTAAGTGAGGTGGTGTGTTAAATGACTCACGGCCAATTTCTATTTCACTATGATCGTTGAGATGCCGTGGTTGTTAAGCGAATCTGGCTTCCCCCATTGAATTTGCTTGCCAGAAGCGAGCTAGGACGTTGCCGAGCACCCAAGTTTTGATCATGTGACTCGGAGGTGGGGGGGAGCACTGATGAATCAAAAGTGTGAGGACTGATTGCAAGTCGCTTTGTCCAGTGCTGCTGTAACTCTGAAGGGTCCCTAAAGGAATGGTCGCAAGTTGAGGACTACCTGTAAGAGACGGAAATGATTCAATACGGCTAGAAGATCTCAAAACGCCAGCCATTATTTTTCTTTTTTCTCCCACAGGTGGGTCCAAATGGCATGACCGAGTCATCAGTTAGGACAGCGTTTCTTCAACCTTGGCAACTTTAAGACGTGTGAACTACAACTCCCAGAATTCTCCAGTCAGCTTGGAGAATTTATTTGTTTATTTGTTTGTTTAATTCAATTTGTATGCCACCCAATTCCCTAGACCAGTGATGGGAAACTTTTTCTTCCCCTCGGGTGCCAAAAGAGCATGTGTGTGCGCTATCGCACATGCATGAGTGCCCACACCCACAATTCAATACCTGGGTGTTGTGGTTAGCTCTGGCCCAGCTCCTGCCCCAAGGACTGTGGATGTGGGGGAGACATCCACATGCTGCAGGCCTGTTTTGACCCTGGTGGAATCTGATGATGAAGGCTCCTCTGACCAAGAAGACATGAGTGACATGGAGGAGGAGAGTGTGGCAGACAGCTCAGAAGGAGATCAATTATCTAACTCCTCCTTGGATTCAGAACAAGAATTAATGACACAGCCACGCATGCGGAGAGCGATGCACAGGCAGCAACAACTGAGAGATTATTATCAAAGAAAATGAGGCCACCTGTGGTTGGGTGGGGCTGTGGTCATTAGTGAGGCTGCTATAAAGAGTAGCCTGTGGGTTTGGCCATTGTGGAGGATTATCTGATCATTGTGTTTCATGCCTGCTTTGCTGACTTTGACCTTTTGTGTGCTGATTTTCCCCCGCTTTGAAACTAAACCAGAGCAAAGTGTGTTTCACTTTGTGAAAGAAGAAGGACTGTGAATTACCTCACAGCTGCAAGCTAAGTATCTCAGAACTGATAAGGGACTTGTAGAAATTACCAGTTTGTTTGGAGACCAGTGCTCTTTGCTATACCAAAAGAGGGCTTGGTTTAATTGAATTTTCATTATAAAGAACATTGTTTTGCATTTTCAAACGTGTGTGTGTGTCTGAAATTTGTACCTGTGAATTTTTGGGAGGAATGTACCAGAGAGTCCGACAGAACACTGGGGAGGGCAAAAACAGCTTCCCCCGAGCCCTGGAGGCCCTCTGGAGGCTGGAAATGGCCTGTTTCCCAACTTCTGGTGGGCCCAGTAAGTTTGTGTTTCACCCACTCCAGGCTCCAAAGGTTTCTCTGGAGCCAGGATAAGGTAAAAAATCCTCCCCCTCCCAAGACTCTCTGAAAGCCAAAAATGCCCTCCTAGGACCTCTGTATGAGCCAAAAATCAGCTGGCTGGCACACACATGCACATTGGAGCTGAGCTAGGGCAATGGCTCATGTGCCAGCAGATATGGTTTTGCGTGCCATCTGTGGTACCCATGAAATAGTTCGCCATCAATGCCCTAGGGACTCTAGGTGGCTCACAACCAAAAAATAAAACATGCAATATAATATTAGAACATCTAAAAAAGCAATTGAAAAACAATTGAAAACCGACAATAACGAAAAATCATACATGCCATTCATGGACAGATTTTGATGGTACGCCATCCAACCAATGACCTCAGTCCTGCCAGAAAAGCCAGGTCTTTACAGCTTTCTGGAAGGCCATTAGGGTGGGGGTAGTCTGGATCTCGGGAGGTAGCTGGTTCCAGAGAGCCGGAGCCACCATAGAGAAGGCCCTCTCCTGTGGCCCAACTGTTTAGCTGACGGGACCTGGAGAAGACCAACTGTGGCCCAACTGTTTAGCTCCCCTGTGGCCCACACTGTTTAGCTGACGGGACCTGGAGAAGACCAACTGTGGCCCAACTGTTTAGCTCCCCTGTGACTCACACTGTTTAGCTGATGGGACCTGGAGAAAGACCAACTGTGGCCCAACTGTTTAGCTCCCCTGTGGCCCACACTGTTTAGCTGACAGGACCTGGAGAAGACCAACCCTGTGGGCCCTTATTGGTCGCCGAGAGCTGTGTGATAGAAGGCAGTCTCAAAGATAGTCTAGCCCTAAGCCATGTAGGGCTTTAAAGGTAATAACCAACATCTTGAATTGTGCCCAGAGACCAATCAGGAGCCAGTACAACTCGCGGAGGATTGGTGTAATGTGGGTGTACCTTGGTGCACCTACAACAGCTGCAGTCTGAACCATGTAGAGCATGTTGCAATAATCTAACCATGAGTGACCATGAGAAGAGCCTCCTGATCCTAGTAGGGTCGCAATTGGTGCACCAGTAAGACCTGTGCAAATTCTTGGAGTTGAAGTCCACACATCTTAAAGTTTCCCAAGTGGAGAAATCCAGAATCGGGACATCCACTCAACAGTTGAGGTAGTTCAAAGCAAATCTTGTTTAGCGCCGTTGTTGTTTGAAGCACGTTCTAGGTTCTCCATCACCAGAACCTGCGTCTTGTCCACCCAGTTCCCCTTTTGAGTAGAAGGCCCGGCGACGCAAGAGGACAGATCGTGGTCTACCTTCTGGGGAACCGTGGCGGGCAAGACCACGTTGCTTTGCACCCGTTGAGAATACATTTCACGAGGCATGGCCTCCCTGGAGCAGAGCTGCAACTGGAAAGCAGCTTGGAAACCTCGACGGAAGTTCTCGTTGAAGAACCCGTAGATGATTGGGTTGACACTACTGTTGAAGAAAGCCAACCAATGGGCAAAGGGGTAGACGTAGATATTGATGAGCTTATACTGGACCTCGTTCAGTTCTGCGTAATCGGACAGCATGGCCAAGGTCCACAGGGGCAACCAGGAGAGGATGAACAGTAAAGCCACGATGATCAGCATCTTGATGACCTTCAACTTCTTCTTGTACACCGAGTGGCGCTCGTGGCCTTGCTTTCCGGAGGCCAGCACCGTGTTGAAGAGCGTGATCCCTATCCGAGCGTACATGATGACGATGAGTGACAGGGGAGCCAAGTAGATGTTGGCGAAGAGGACAGTAGTGTAGATCTTCTTCATGTCCTCGTTGGGCCAGTCTTCCCGGCACCAGTAGATGGGACGGGTTTGGTTGTCCTCGCCAAGAATGACCCGGTAATGCTTTTCTTCTACTAGTTTCAGCATAACAGCAGAAGGACACATGATGACAATAGCCAGGACCCAGATGATGCCTATCAACACAAGAGCTATCCATACGGTGAGTTTCGGCTTAAAGGGATAAACGATAGAACGGAACCTACAAGGACGGGGGAGAAGAAGGAATAGTTCAGTTTGTCAAAGAGCAACACTGTGGAATAGCCACGTTAGCAACAGCAGCACAAAGTTGGCTTTCATTGTGCTAATAACTACAGAATCCCAACAGAATAACATAGAGTTGGAAGGGACCTTGGCGGTCTTCTAGTCTAGCTCAGGCAGGAGACTCTATTCTCATGATGGTGGACCTATGGCATGCAAGCTGTTGCCCTAGCTCAGCTCCAGGACACAGCTGATTATCGGCTTATGCAGAGGCTCTGGGGGTTGTTTCTGGCCTCCAGAGGACTTCCAAGGGGGTGTTGGGGGCATTTTCACCCTCCCTAGGTTTCAGGGAAGCCTCTGGTGCCTTGGGAGGGTGAAAAACAGGGTTACAGGGTCCACTGGAAGTCTCTCACTCTTTCATTTTCTCGCTCTTTCTTTTTTCATTCCTTTCTCCCTCCCCCATATCTATCATCTTCCTTCCTTCCTTCCTTCCTTCCTCCCTTTTCTTTCTTGGCTAAAAAGAAACACAAATTTACAAAGGCCACCACTTTTTCTTCCTTCCTTCCTTCCTTTTCTTTCTTGGCTAAAGAGAAACACAAATTTACAAAGGCCACCACTTTTTCTTCCTTCTTTCCTTCCTTCCTTCTTTCCTTCCTTCCTTCCTTCCTTTTCTTTCTTGGCTAAAAAGAAACACAAATTTACAAAGGCCACCACTTTTTCTTCTTTCCTTCCTTCCTTCCTTCCTTCCTTCCTTCTTTCCTTTTCTTTCTTGGCTAAAAAGAAACACACATTTACAAAGGCCACCACTTTTTCTTCCTTCCTTCCTTCCTTCCTTCCCTCCTTCCTTCCTTCCTTTTCTTTCTTGGCTAAAGAGAAACATTAATTTACAAAGGCCATCTCTTTTCTGTCAAACATTACAAAAAGCAAGCCAGAATTCGGAATGAACATCCAATTAACTTGATCAATTATGGCTGTGGAACAGTGCTTGCATCTCTAGGTTCCCTTAATCATATTACACAAGCTAAACAGTTATACAATGGTATCTCTCCTTAAAGACTTAATTCATTCCGTGACCAGGTTCTTAAGTAGAAATGTTTGTAAGAAGAAGCAATTTTTCCCATAGGAGTCAATGTAAAAGCAAATATTGTGTGCAATTGGGGAAACCACAGGGAGGGTGGAGGCCCCGTTTCCTCCCAGGAGATTCCTACAGAGGCCCCACGGAGGCTTCTCCCTGCCTTATCCAGCCCTGTTTCCTCCCAGGAGATTTCTTAGAGAGGCCCCACAGAGGCTTCTCCCCACCTTTTCCAGTCCTATTTCCTCCCAGGAGATTCCTAGAGAGGCCCCACGGAGGCTTCTCACTGCCTTTTCCGGCCCTGTTTCCTCCCAGGAGATTCCTAGAGTGGCCCCACAGAGGCTTCTCCCTGCCTTTTCCAGCCCTGTTTCCTCCCAGGAGATTCCTAGAGAGGCCCCATGGTGGCTTCTCCCTCCCTTTTCTGGCTCTGTTTCCTCCCAGGAGATTCCTACAGAGGCCCCATGGAGGCTTCTTCCTGCCTTTTCTGCCCTGCTTCCTCCCAGGAGATTCCTACAGAGGCCCCACGGAGGCTTCTCCCTGCCTTTTCCAGCCCTGTTTCCTCCCAGGAGATTTCTTAGAGAGGCCCCACAGAGGCTTCTCCCTGCCTTTTCCGGCCCTGCTTCCTCCCAGGAGATTCCTAAAGAGGCCCCACTGAGGCTACTCCCTGCCTTTTCTGGCTACAGTTTCGGCCACTCGGGTTTGTAAGTGGAAAATGGTTCTTGAGAAGAGTCAAAAAAATCTTGAAGACCCAGTTCTTATCTAGAAAAGTTCGTAAGTAGAGGTGTTTTTAGGTAGAGATACATTTAATAGGATAGAGGTATATTTTATTATTATTATTATTATTATTATTATTATTATTATTTATTAGATTTGTATGCTGCCCCTTTCCGTGGACTCGGGGCGGCTCACAACACAATAAAACAATTCATAACAAATCTAATAATATACAATTTAAAATTTAAAATAGTTAAAAAACTATCACGGTGCAGAAATGCTTGAGATGAACAGTGGACTTTGGTGCTTGTGTTTTCTATCTTCATTTCCCTCTTGATCTCACTACCAAGTCTGAAGAACAGCTTGTTCTAAGCAACAGAAGAAGAACAACTGATTTTTGTACTCTGTATCCAATGTTGAGGATTAATATCAAAGCCGTACCTGTCGACTGCGATGGCTACCAAAGTGAAGACAGAAGCTGAAACAGATATTCCCTGGACAGTTCCGTTCATTTTGCAGGCAACGCTCCCGAACGGCCATCCTGGAAATGAAAGTATTGTTTTAGATGGAAAGGTCAACAACCACATTCAATGCTTTTCACTTTAGTGCGCTAAAAAAGGGGGAGGGCTACAGCATTCAGTAACTTTTATATCAAAGGGAAAAGGTCTGTTGTTGTTTTTTAAAAAAAGAACTAAATTGCATAGGCTGAGCTCGTTTGTTTTATTTATTTGTTTATTACTTGGATTTATATGCCACCCGTCTCCGAAGACTCGGGGTGGCTTACAACATATAAAAAGGCAATCTACATCAAAATTCAATAAATTAAAATTAGAAGTTACATCTAAAAACTAAGAAGCCAATTAAAATACACATACAGTGATACCTTGTCTTACGAACTTAATTGGTTCCAGGGGGGAGGTTCGTAAGGTGAAAAGTTCGTAAGATGAAACAATGTTTCCCATAGGAAAAAATGTAAAACCAATTAATGCGTGCAAGCCAAATCCCCCCCCCCAAAAAAACAGCACTCCGCTGGGTACCGCCTTCTGAAAGAGCTGGGGGCTTCTTGTCGTTCTCCTGAACGCCGAACCCCAAAATTCAGCAAAAGTTCAGGTTCGGGAGAATGCCAAGAAGTGCTGCCGCCCGCCTGTCACCTACCAAAACAGATGGGGGGCTTCTTGGCGTTCTCCCGAACGCCAAACCTGGAAGTTCAGCAAAAGTTCAGGTTTGGTGTTCGGGTTTGGGAGAATGCCGAGAAGCGCCGCCGCCCAGCTGTCACCTTTGCAGAAGAGCCATGGAGCTTTCAGCCGGTCGGGAGGCTCAAACGGAGGTGGGGAATCCCAATAGGGAATTCCAGGGGCGGAGCTTTGACATCACGAAGACGTCCTTCCTGGAGTCCACGTTTCAGCAAATGCTCTGTCTTACACATTGGGAAGAAGAATCTGAACTCCAAATACGAACTGAATAATCAAATTATCACAGATAATCCCCACTCGGTTAAAAACCTTGGTATACTAATAACAAAAGATTTAAGTGCCAAAGCCCACTGCAACAATATAGCCAAGAAGGCTTCAAGAGTTGTAAACCTAATCCTACGTAGCTTCTGCTCTGGCAATCTCACACTACTTACTAGAGCTTACAAAACTTTTGCCAGACCCATCCTCGAATACAGCACATCTGTTTGGAACCCATATCACATCTCAGACATTAACACCCTTGAAAATGTCCAAAGATACTTCACCAGAAGAGCCTTTCACTCCTCCACTCGAAACAGAATACCCTACGAGACTAGACTTTCAATCCTGGGCCTAGAAAGTTTAGAACTAAGACGCCTTAAACAAGATTTAAGTATTGCCCACAAGATCATATGCTGCAACATCCTGCCTGTCAGAGACTACTTCAACTTCAACCACAACAACACAAGAACACACAACAGATTTAAACTTAATATTAACCGCTCCAAACTTGACTGTAAAAAATATGACTTCAGTAACCAAGTTGTCGAAGCGTGGAACTCATTACCGGACTCCATAGTGTCCTCCCCAAACCCGTAACACTTTACCCTTAGATTATCTACGGTTGACCTATCCAGATTCCTAAGAGGTCAGTAAGGGAGAGTACAAGTGCACAAGAGTGCCTTCCGTCCCCTGTCCTATTGCTCTCCTATATCTCCTATACCTTTCTTCTATTCCTATATCTATTCTTCTATTCTTTCATTGATATGTTCTATTCCTATATCTTCTCTTCTCTTCTTTCTTAGATATATTTTACTATGAGTATCTCCTCTATAACCTTCATCATGTATTTTACTATGTGTATATAGATATATACCCACTAAAGCCCTCATTGTGTATTGGACAAAATAAATAAATAAATAAAATAAAAAATAAATAAATAACGCAATCATGCAAGTTGGATTGTGTTTCTCTTTTGACATAACCCTGAACACTCTCCAAAGGATGTGATGCCCCCCCTGGGCCCAAGTACCTATTATGAGGTTGTCCAGGAGAGTGGTGGGCATGCAAAAGACCCCCACCAGCAGATCGCTGACCGCTAGGTTCAAGATGAAGAGGTTGGTGACAGTGCGCATGTGCCTGCTCTGCAGAACGGTGAAGCACACGATCCCGTTGCCGATCATGCACAGGAGGAAGATGAGGAGGTAGGAGATGACGAAAACGGAAGCCACCAGAGGGTGGTGGAGATAAAACCCCACATAGGTGACGTTGGCTTCCGCCTGACAAGCGTCGGCCGCGGCAGTGCAATTTCTCAGAAAGAGTTCGCCCATCGAAGAACCCAGATCCTCGTTCTTCTCCATGTCAGGCGGCACCTCAAAGCTAAAAAAAAAAATAGAGGATCATATGTTAAAAGTGTCAGATACTTTAGAATAGAATAGAATAGAATAGAATAGAATAGAATAGAATTTTATTGGCCAAGTGTGATTGGACACACAAGGAATTTGTCTTGGTGCATATGCTCTCAGCGTACATAAAATAAAATATACATTTGTCAAGAATCATGTGGTACAACACTTAATGATTGTCATAGGGTCAAATAAGCAATGAAGAAGCAATATTAATAAAAATCAGCAACGTTGCAGTCATACAGTCCTAAATGGGAGGAAAAGGATGATAGGAATGATGAGAAAAACTAGTAGAATAGAAGTGCAGATTTAGTAGAATGTCAGACAGTGTTGAGGGAATTATTTGTTTAGTAGAGTGATGGCGTTCGGAAAAAAACTGTTCTTGTGTCTAGTTGTCTTGGTGTGCAGTGCTCTGTAACGACGTTTTGAGGGTAGGAGTTGAAACACCCTCACAGTATACAGGTCCTCAATGGAAGGCAGATTGGCAGCAATTGCTTTTTCTGCAATTCTGATTATCCTCTGAAGTCTGGGTCGGTCCTGTTGGGTTGCAGCACCAAACAAGACAGTTATAGAGGTGCAGATGACAGACTCAATGATTCCTCTGTAGAACTGAATCAGCAGCTCCTTGGGCAGTTTGAGCTTCCTGAGCTGGCGCAGAAAGAACATTCTTTGCTGTGCTTTTTTGATGATGTTTTTGATGTTAGGTGACCATTTTAGGTCTTGAGATATGATAGAACCTAGAAATTTGAAGGTCTCTACTGTTGATACTGTGTTGTCTAGTATTGTGAGAGGTGGAAGGGTGGAAGGGTTTCTCCTAAAGTCTACCACCATTTCTACGGTTTTGAGTGTGTTCAGTTCTAGATTGTTCTGGTCACACCACAAGGATAGTTGTTCACATTGTAATGGCTGCAAAAATTGCGTACGCGCAAAAATGGAAGAAGTCACAGATACCCAACGATAAGGAAGTAATCCAAAAAATGTACGAATGTGCAGAGATGGATAGATTAACTATGGAATTAAATAATCAAAAAAGTCTCTGATTATTATTCAAAGTGGTACACATGGATACAAAAAAGGAATGCGGATTTACAATAAGAGACGGAATAGTGTATCATATGCACAAATGTATAATTGTAGAAAATATTGTGATGAATGCAAATATATGATGTTGATCCACCTGTAAGCATTAACATGTAAATATTTAAAAAACAAAAAACCAATATATATTCTACACAAAAATATGTAACCCTTCCCTGGTGCAGAGCTGAAGGGATTGGATACTGTAGCCTAGAGGATAATTCTCTGCCTTACAAGGCAAAGGTTGCAGGTTCAAGTCCCAGTGGGTATGGCTAGCTGATGAGGCCAAAATAAGGCCGAAATAGATATATTCTAGTCTCCCTTAATTTTCAAATTCAGCAAAAAAAAAAAAAGTGACATTATATATATTTAAAAAGCTAAAAAAATAAAACAAACAACAACAACAAATAATAATAATAATAATAATTTATTAGATTTGTATGCCGCCCCTCTCCAAGGACTCAGAGTGGATAACAAACAATAAGTTAGCGGCGGAAGTGGGGTCCACAAATGTGAGCACACATGCTTTGTCTGTGCATGTGCACAACCTTCTGCTTACACATGGTGCTCGCACATTACTTCCAGGCAGGTGGGCGGAGCCTCCCGCACTTGCCACTACTGGTTTGCGCAATACCTATCAGACATACATGACAGCTTAAAAATACATTAAAACTATCATCAAACACACAGAGCTTACTACATCAGTCACAATGAATCAGCAGAAAGAACAGAGAGAGCAGAGAGAGAGAAAGAGAATTGTGCTTTCTGGCTCCCTCTTGTGGCAATTTGCAACACTACCTCTTAAAGCTATAATACTTCAATACAAACAAACATTTGTTGTTAGCTTGTTTATATATTGCAAATCCAACTGTTTTGTACATAGTACTAACACTAAACACAAAGAGACAATGCAATTATCAAGAGCAGTAAAATTGCTTGCTGGCATTTAATGAAAACAAAAAGGATGAGTGTATTTATTATATTTCAATTTAGGGGTATGTCTAATAAAATTATTTGGGAGGTCAATTGCTTTTACACCTTCGGGAAACAATATCGGTGTTTTCTCCATGTAGCCTGGAGAGAGAAAATTATATTCTGAAGACTTGTTGGAATCTGTCTGTCTGTTTTGCCAGCAAACACAGTATGTGTGAAAAGGGAATTTCACCTGTCAAAATATAACCTGAAAGTTCAAATCCCCCCACTTCCACCAACCAATAGGCTTACTTTCTTTTTCATCATTGTTTATTTATTTAATAAATAAAGCAGATTTCACAAAGTCAACTGATTACTAACAATGAAGAATAGAATGCGATAGAAATGGAATGAAGTTGAGGACAAACTGATATTACAGAAAATTAAAAGGAAGTTTTAAAAGTATGTCAAAAAGTGGTTAGGGTACTCCCTAACTAAAATGCCAGGGCTCATTTACCTCTTAGCCAGAGACCTGATGAAAATAGCAATAGCACTTAGACTTATATATCACTTCATAGTGCTTCACGGCCCTAAGTGGTCAGCCTATTTCCCCCAACAATCTGGATCCTCGTTTTATCAACCTCAGACGGATGGGTCAACCTTGAGTCAATCAGGATTGAACTCTTGGCAGTGTGCAGAGTTAGACTGCACTTCTAACCACTGTATCACCAGGAAGGAAATTGAGAAAAGGAATTAAAAGATAGAGAGAGGGGGGAAGGGAGGGAGGAAGATAAGAAGGAAGGAAGGAAGGAAGGAAGGAAGGAAGGACCTGATCCTATGCAGCTTCTGCTCAGGCAATCTCACTCTACTCACAAGAGCCTACAAAACTTTTGCCAGACCCATCCTAGACTACTGCTCATCTGTCTGGAACCCATACTACATCTCAGACATCAACACCCTTGAAAATGTCCAAAGATATTTCACCAGAAGAGCCCTTCACTCCTCCACTCGAAACAGAATATCCTACGAAAATAGACTAACAATCCTGGTCCTAGAAAGCCTAGAACTACGGCGTCTAAAACATGATTTGAGTATTGTCCACAAAATCATATGCTGCAATGTCCTACCGGTCAATGACTACTTCAGCTTCAACCGCAATAACACGAGAGCACGCAACAGATTCAAACTTAATACGAACCGCTCCAAACTTGACTGTAAAAAATATGATTTCAATAATCGAGTTATTGAAGTGTGGAACTCATTACCTGACTCAATTGTTTCAACCCCTAACCCCCAACACTTCTCCCTTAGACTCTCCACGATTGACCTCTCCAGGTTCCTAAGAGGCCAGTAAGGGGCGGACATAAGTGCACTGGTGTGCCTTTCATCCCCTGTCCAATTGTCTTTCCTTTCTTTCACCTATCTTATATATTCTCTTCCTTTCATATATCCTCTCCTCTGAGTTCACTTTCACCCTCATATATATTACCACATGTCTATTTTTCTTCCTATGTATTTGTGTATTGGACAAATGAATAAATAAATAAAATAAATAAGGAAGGAAGATAAGAAGGAAAATAAGAAGGAAGAAGGAGGGGCAATAATACTTAGACTTATATACCGCTTCACAGGGTTTATGCCTCTCTCAAAGTAGTATACAGAATCAGCCTATGGTCCCAAACAATCTCAATGCTTGTTTAATCAACAGTAGAAGGATGTTAGGCTAAGTCAACCTTGAGCCGGTCAGAATCAAACTCCTGGCAGTGGGCAAAATTAGCCAGCAATTGCGGCATTCTAACCACTGCATCACCAAGAAGGAGAATGGGATAGTGTATTAAGAGAGAGGGAGGGAGGGAGGGAGGGTGGAAGGAAGGAAGGAAAAGTGGTGGCCTTTGTAAATTAGTGTTTCTCTTTAGCCAAGAAAGAAAAGGAAGGAAGGAAGGAAGGAAGGAAGGAAGGAAGGAAGGAAGGAAGGAAGGAAGGGCAATACCACTTAGACTTATATACCACTTCATAGTGCTTTTACAGCCCTCTCTAAGCGGTTTACAGAATCAGCCTCTTGCCCCCAACAGTCTGGGTTCTCATTTTACCCACCTCGGAAGGATGGAAGGCTGAGTCAACCTTGAGCCAGTAAGGATCGAACTACTGGCAGTTGGCAGAGTTAGCCTGAAATACTGCCTTTTAAGCACTGCACCACCAGGGTTAGAGAATTGCTAAAGAATGGGGTGGGAGGAATTGGGTTTCTGGGCTTTTTTTTTCCTTCTTCTCCCCAAAGTTGAAACTGGAGGCTATGAATAGCATACCAAGAAAATGGAGATTATGTACCCAACACCCAAATATAGAAAATAGAGAAACTAAATATACAAAAAAGACTGATGCTTCTAATTTGCATTTGACTTAACCTTTGTTCCACCGTCTTTTCTGAATGACAGAATTAGCACAGGGAAGGGTGGTAGTGGAGGACAGAGGTATATTTATGTGCATGCAAAGATTTTTTTTTTCTTCTTTTCCATTTGGCTAAATATAGTTTGCCTCATTCAAATGAACAAGTATAATTTGTCTTGTGGCATTTTGGTTTTAATAACTTTCTTGACAGAGAAGATCTATGACTTACCTCTGCCCACCCCCCAGTCCCCCCAAAAGCCCAGCATCCTCATCTTGAAAGAAAAACACTTAGAATAGAATAGAATGGAATTAGAATAATACTAGACTAGACTAGACTAGACTAGAACAGAACAGAACAGAACAGAACACAATAATAGACTAGAGAAAGGATAGGACAAGAAGCAATGGGTGAAAACTAATCAAGCAGAGAAGCAACATAGAATTTGTTGTGGTTAGCTCTTGTCCAGCTCCTGCCCCAAGGACTGTGGATGTGGGGGAGACATCCACATGCTGCAGGCCTGTTTTGCCCCCGGTGGAATCTGATGATGAAGGCTCCTCTGACCAAGAAGACATGACTGACAGGGAGGAGGAGAGTGGGGCAGACAGCTCAGAAGGAGATCAATTATCTAGCTCCTCCTTGGATTCAGAACAAGAGTTAATGATACAGCTACGCATGCGGAGAGCGATGCATAGGCAACAGCAACTGAGAGATTATTATAAAAGAAAATGAGGCCACCTGTGGTCATTAGTGAGGCTGCTATAAATAGCAGCCTGTGGGTTTGGCCATTGTGGAGGATTATCTGATCATGGTGTTTCGTGCCTGCCTTGCTGACTTTGACCTTTGTGTGCTGATTTTTCCCCGCTTTGAAACTAAACCAGAGCAAAGTGTGTTTCACTTCGTGAAAGAAGAAGGACTGTGAATTGCCTCACAGCTGCAAGCTAAGTATCACAGAACTGATAAGGGACTTGTACAAATTACCAGTTTGTTTGGAGACGAGTGCTCTTTGCTATACCAAAAGAGGGCTTGGTTTAAGTGAATTTTCATTATAAAGAACATTGTTTTGAATTTTCAAACGTGTGTGTGTGTGTGTAATTGTATCTGTGCATTTTTGGGAGGATTCTACCAGAGAGCTCGACAGAACAGAACTAAGCAGACAATTCCTGACAGTTTGAACAATTGATCAGTGGAACAGCTTGCCTCCCGAAGTTGTGAATGCTCCAACACTGGACGTTTTTAAGAAGATTTTGGATAACCATCTGTCCGAGATAGTGTAGGGTCTCCTGCCCAAGTAGGTGATTGGACTAGAAGACCTCCGAGGTCCCTTCCAACTCTGTTGATGTTGTTGTTGTTATTATTATTGTCAATACAACATAGCAAACAAGATCACTATGCTGGATTTCGTATTTCATCACCAGTCGGGCGCTTCCCAAGCACCTAGGACTGCGTGATGTAGCGGCAAATTATATGTGCCGATCCCAGTAAAGTGGCCTTTTGCAATTGACAGATGGAGATTTTGTCAATTCCGATGGTTTTCAAATGTCCACTGAGATCCTTTGGCACTGCGCCCAGCGTGCCAAGTACCACTGGGACCACTTTCACTGGCTTATGCCAGAGTCGTTGCAGCTCGATTTTTAGATCTTCATATTTCACTAATTTCTCTAGCTGCTTCTCCTCAATTCTGCTGTCTCCTGGGATTGCGATGTCAATGATCCATACTTTCTTTTTCTCCACGATCACAATGTCTGGTGTGTTATGCTTCAGAATTCGGTCAGTCTGAAGTCGGAAGTCCCACAGTAGTTTTGCTTGCTCATTTTCGACCACTTTTTTTGGGCTTATGATCCCACCAGTTTTTTGCCACTGGTAAATGGTAGTTCCGGCACAAGTTCCAGTGGATCATCTGTGCCACAGCATCATGTCTATGCTTGTAGTCAGTCTGTGCGATCTTTTTGCAGCAGCTGAGTATGTGATCGATTGTTTCATCTGTTTCTTTACAGAGTCTGCACTTTGGATCGTCTGTTGATTTTTCAATTCTGGCTTTGACAGCATTTGTTCTAATGGCCTGTTCTTGTGCCACCAGTATTAGTCCTTCCGTCTCCTTTTTGAGTGTTCCACTTGTAAGCCATGACCAGGTATTATTATTATTATTATTATTATTATTATTATTATTATTATTATTATGCATCAAAGACAAATTTCTTGTGTGTCCAATCACACTTGGCCAATAAAGAATTCTATTCCATTCCATTCCATTCTATTCTATTCTATTCTATTCCATTCCATTTCAGTCCACTCCAGTCCATTTCATTTCGTATTTTCTATTCTACTCTATTCTATCTATATATCGGGATTTATATGCCGCCTCTCTCTGAAGACTTGGGGCATCTTACAACACATAATTATATTCTCTTCTCTTCTCTATTCTATTCTATTCTATTCCACTCCACTCCACTCCATTCACTATTCTATTCTATTCTATTCCATTCCACTTCAATCCAGTCCAGTCCATTTCCATTCTATTTTATCCCATTCCATATTTTCTATTCTATTCTACTCTATTCTATTCCATTCCATTCCACTCCATTCACTATTCTATTCCATTCCATTTCAGTCCAGTCCATTTCATTTCATTTCTATTCTATTTTATCCCATTCCATATTTTCTATCCCATTCCATTCTACCCCCCTAAAGAACCTGACAATTCTCTGAAAAAGACTCACCTGTGCTGGGGAAACTTACAGACTTCAAGTTTTAATAAATGATGTGTGTGTCTCACATATGGAACAGGGTTGGATTAGCAAATTGCTAAGAAGGATGTTTCAAATATTTATGTGGATGGTTGCTTAAAAAGAGGGGGGGGATATCCAGCTGAAACATTCTTGACAGATCGACAAATCATTAAAATATCTCAGGGGATACCACAAAGAAGAGGGAGTCAGGCTATTCCCCAAAGCACCTGAGGGTAGAACAAGAAGGAAGGAAGGAAGGAAGGAAGGAAGGAAGGAAGGAAGGAAGGAAGGAAGGAAGGAAAAAAGGAAGGAAGGAAGAATGGAAGGAAGGAAGGAAGGAAGGGAAAAAGAAAGGAAGGAAGGAAGGAAAAAAGGAAGGAAGGAAGGAAAAAAGAAAGAAAGAAAGAAACTAGAACTTCCAGTCTCCTGATTTCTAACCTGATGCCTTAACTACTGGACCAAACTGGCCCTAATTTTAGTTTTTATTTGCCAACAAAGACATTTAAAGAATTATATATCGAACTATCTGGAGGCCTCCAACCCAATTTCCTCCTCCCTTTGAAAAGAGAAGCAGACAGAACTGACAAATAAACTCTTCTCAGGGTAGCACCCAGACTGCTATGTTATATTCTAATTATGTCCTGCTTGCTAGTTACCATGGTTATGTAAAATACAGGATGAAAATAAACCATATTGTTTGTGTTGTGCGAGAGAAGGTAACTTTTTGAATTCTCCTAAATGCTCCTCTGCACATTTGCCAAAATCAGTGAAACGAACTAGGTGCTGGTGCAAGAAGTTATGGTTCAATGTGCGGAGTCTGTTGCCGCAAACTAGCTGGTGTCAAAACATAGGCATCGGATGCTGTTTTCCTAAGCGTTACGCTTTTAATACCTCATTTAATAAAATAACAGAGTTGGGGGCTCGGAGGATTTCTAGACCAGCTTCCCCTGAACTTTGGGTCACTAGGAACCGGTTCCGTCGAAAAATAATTTTTCCACAAACTGTGTACAGTAGTCCCTCACCTATCGCTGGTGTTATGTTCCAGACCTGGCTGCGATAGGTGAAATCCGCGATGGGGAATTTATCGACTGATAGTACTTATTTAAGTATTTATATTGTAATTGTTTGGTAAGTTTTCATTGTTTTAAGTGTTTATAAACCCTTCCCATACACTATTTATTTTAGATACAGTATTTAAATACAGTATTTACAATTTTAGATTATTATTTTTTTTTTAAAACCCTGCCGATCGACTTCCTCAGAAACCCGCGATGAAGTGAAGCCGCAGTAGGTGAAGCGCTGTCCATGTAATTTCTCATGCTATTTAGATCCCCTGTACAGTGGCACCTCTACTTACGAACTTAATTCGTTCCGTGACCAGGTTCTTAAGTAGAAAAGTTTGTAAGAAGAAGCAATTTTCCCCATAGGAGGGAGGAGAGAGAGGAAAGAGAGAGAGGAGGGAGAGAGGGAGAGGGAGGGGAAGAGGGTGAGGAGAGAGAGAGAGAAGAGAGAGGGAGAGCTAGAGAGGAGAGGGGGAGAGAGAAAGAGGAGGAGAGGAAAGAGGGGAGAGATATATAGAGCAAGGGAGGGAGAGAGGAGGGAGAGAAGGAAAGAGGGGGAGAGAGGAAAGAGAGAGGGAGAGAGAGGAAAGAGAGAGGGAGGGAGAGAAAGAGAGGAAAGAGGAAACGAGGGGAAGGAGGGGGAGAGAAAGAGAGAGAGAGAATTTTGATCTGATATGACATTAACTGAATATTTGAAAATTGTTTGTAAAAAAATAATTTTCTGCAACACCATAAAGGAAGAGGCAGATATTGTGTGACAAGGCTTTTATGGACGTTTGATCCACTCTTCCTGGATCATTCACCATCTCCTTCAAATGCCAAATGTCTGCAATAATTAACCACTTAGCTTTTCTTTTTTTTTAAGTGTCCAAATATTCTTAGCTCTTGTTGTTCTTTTTGAAATCATGCATTCCTAAACGATGTCAATAAAACATTAAGTCAGCAGAATGTAAAAGCGAGCGTTCTTTTGCATTGTTTATGGATTTGGAGAACAGCAAGGAACAAAACACACAATCACATTCGTTTTGAAGTGGCGGGAGAGCTATGAATAAATATACGTTTGCCAGGGATACACAGATGGAGCCCGGGGAAAATCATTGCTTTCTTTTAAGGGTATCCAGCACATCTACTTGAACGCCATTTATCCATTCCTGATGTCAGGCTCAATAAAATTGGACCGATCAATGGGAAAAATGCAATGGAAAATTTTAAACCAATCTTCATAGCCTGGAATACTTTCTGTCTGACATCCACAAAAAAATTAGTTCATGCATGTTCTGTTGGGCTCTCTGGTAGAATCCTCCCAAAAATTCACAGGTACAAATTTCAGACACACACATGTTTGAAAATTCAAAACAATGTTCTTTATACCGAAAATGCAAATAAACGAAGCACTCTTTTTGTATAGCAAAGAGCACTCGTCTCCAAACAAACTGGTAATTTGTACAAGTCCCTTATCAGTTCTGAGATACTTAGCTTGCAGCTGTGAGGCAATTCACAGTCCTTCTTCTTTCACAAAGTGACACACACTTTGCTCTGGTTTAGTTTCAAAGCGGGGGAAAATCAGCACACAAAAGGTCAAAGTCAGTAAAGCAGTCACGAAACACAATGATCAGATAATCCTCCACAATGGCCAAACCCACAGGCTGCTCTTTAGAGCAGCCTCACTAATTACCACAGCCCCACCCAACCACAGGTGGCCTCACTTTCTTTGATAATATGGTGGCCTCACTTTCTTTGATAATAATCTCTCAGTTGTTGCTGCCTATGCATCGCTCTCCGCATGCGTGGCTGTATCGTGAACTCTTGTTCTGAATCCAAGGAGGAGCTAGATAATTGATCTCCTTCTGAGCTGTCTGCTGCACTCTCCTCCTCCCTGTCACTCATGTCTTCTTGGTCAGAGGAGCCTTCATCAGCAGATTCCACCGGGGGCAAAACAGGTCTGCAGCATGTGGATGTCTCCCCCACATCCACAGTCCTTGGGGCAGGAGCTGGGCCAGAGCTAACCACAACAGTATCCAACACATCTACTTGAACGCCATTTATCCATTCGTGATGGCAGGCTCAATAAAACTGGACCGATCAATGGGGAAAATGCAATGGAAAATTTTAAACCAATCTTCATGTCCTGGAATACTTTCTTTCTGATATCCACAAAAAAATTAATTCATGCACCTTCTTTCTGAAACCTTTCCAGCCACAATGATGACAACAGATTTGCAACATAACAGCACTTCTATGACAAAGCCACCAAACTAATTTATGACAAAAATGACACCTCAATCCAATATATTTTGCATCAGATTAAACAACTGTCCAGGATAGAAATATCTGGTTTGGTGTAGGAACTCCAAGCTATTTCCATACACTTCTTCAATCCACAACATTCATATACCCACTGCTGGTTGGATGTAAGATAAAACCTCTTGTTAGTGGCTCACTTTCACATATTAGTGCATTCATAAACCTGAACCCATACAGATAATTAAAACCAAACATTCTACTCCTCTACTGAGAATATAAGAACATAAGAAGAGCCATGCTGAATCAGGCCAAAGCCCATCGAGTCCAGCATTCTATATCACACAGTGGCCCACCAATTGTCCATGGGGATATTGAGCAGTGAAGAGAAGAGCAACTACGATACTAAAAGAGTCTGGACGAATGATTTGTCTGGTGAACGGTTGAGGAAACCAAGAAATACGTCTAATTCTAGCTGGTTGAAGAAAAGGTGGACATGATAGCAACTTCCAATAATTTTGAATGGTTCCCACAGGGAAGAGGGGGACCATTTCCTCTCCAAAGAAGCTAAGGGCAGGACAAGAAGCTGATGGAAGCTTTTCACATGGAGATCCAACTTGGAAAGAAGGAAGAATTTTTTGACAGTAAGAACCATTCATCAGTGGAATCGCTTGCCTCTTGGAGTTGTGGGTGCTCCATCATCAGAGGTCTTCAAGAAAAGATTGGACAACCAATTGTCCAGGATGGGTATGAAGATTCCTGCTTTGGGCAAAGGGGTTGGACTACAAGACCTCCAAGGTCCCCTTCAGCCCTGTCACTCTATATTTCAAGTTCAGATTTCAAAGTTCTCTAGTTTAAGCCACCCATTTAGCAAAGGAGCAGGTCCAATGGTAAGTGTCTATGGGAACATAAGAACCTAAGAAGAGGCATGCTGAATCAGGCCAAAGCCCATCGAGTCCAGCATTCTGTGTCCCACAGTGGCCCACCAATTGTCCATGGGGATCTTGAGCAGAAAGAGAAGGCAAGACCCTCCCTTTCCCTTGACCCCCAACAAATGGTACTCAAGGGAATCCTGCCTGCCTCAACCAACATAGAGGCAGCACTCGGACATCCATTCCAATTACCACCAATTTACTTGGCATCCACAAATCTGTCTTGAAGCTCTCCAGGCTGACAGCTGTCACAACTTCTTCTGGAAGGGAATTCCATAAATCAAGGACCCTCTGGGTGAAGAAATATTTCCCTTGATTTGCCCTCACTTTCTTACCTATGAGTTTTAGGGAGGGCCCCCTCGTCCTAGTATTGTGTGATAGAGAAAATATTTTTTCTCTATCCACCTTTTCTATCCCATGCATGATTTTATACACTTCGATCAAGTCACCCCTTAAACGCCATCTTTCAAGGCTGAAGAGACCAAGGCGTTGCAACCTGGTATCATAAGGGAGGGGCTCCATTTCCTTGATCGTTCTTGTTGCCCTTTTTTGCACCTTTTCCAGTTCCATTATATCCTTCTTGAGGTGTGGCGACCAGAACTGTACACAGTACTCCAAGTGTGGTCTCACCATCGATTCATACAGAGGCAATACAACACTTGCCAACCTATTTTCGATTTTTGTCTAAGAGTTGGTCTCTGACAGAAAGCCATTTGGAACATTTGAAACGTGGATTTACAGGCAGCTGTTACGCATAAGTTGGGTTGACAAAATCAGAAATGAGGAAGCTGATAATCCGCCTGGGAAAGCCAACGGAAATCATCAAAGCCATAAAAAAGCAAAAGTTAGAATATTTCAAGCATGCAATGTGACACCTGGAAAAATACAGCAGACTTCATCTAATCCTCCAAGGAAGGACTAAAGGCAAATGAGGTCCAGGCAGAAGAAGAACATAATGGCTTTAAAATTTAAGGGACTGATTTAGACAAAACTCAGCAGCATTTTTCCTTTTCTTTTAAAATATTTTTATTAATTTTCCACTTTTAAAAAAGAAACCACAACAGTATGTGTTGTGTTTGGGCCTGGGCCAGCCGTTGCCCCCACATTTGGGGGAGATGCGGCACACAGTGACTGTGAAAGCCTGGCTGACAGCCAGGAAGATGTAGCAGACAGTCAGGAAAATGTGGCAGAGAGCCAGGAGGATTCAGCAGACAGCTCAGGGGAGGTGGCTGGCAGTTCATCGGACAGTTTGTCCTCTCTCAGTTCATCTGCAGGCAATACATTAATTTACGCAACCGAAGGGCCTTACAATGAAGGGATCGCTTTAAGAAGTATGATAAGGCATGAAAGGCGCACCTGGGCTGGGTGTGGTTCCCTTAATGAGGGCTAACGGCATAAAAAGGGAACAGGGGCCAAGGCAAACTGTGACTGTTTATCTGGGTGGTTTGTGTGGCGTTGTTGTTCCTGCTTTGAAGTTTCTGCTCTTGGATTTCAACTCAGCGTTGTGGGAGTTGAAAACTCTGGGACAAGCTGCTGCTTTTGTGCTGTGAGAATTCAGAGACCTCTTGGAACCTTTATGCTACGTGACTTTTGTATTTGTTTGCTTTTTCATGAACTTTGTAGCTGGCTGAATTTTCAACTCAACCTGTGTTTTACTCCTGAAAGTAAGGACCGTTTTCTTTAGACTTTTTCTTTTCTGTTTAATACAAGTTTGCTGACTAACTATGCACGTGTGTGTCTGACCTTCTTTCCTGGACCGTTAATCATTGCTTGAGGCCGGTCAGGCAGGACAGTATGTACAGAAGAAAATAAAATAAAATTAACTGTAGTATATAAGATATTAGCCTTATATTAATATTAAAGTCACTATATTTATATTCTATTAATTATACACCATACCATAATTTGTCTCAAATATTTAAATTCGTACATGCTTTGTTCCATTAACAAATTAATTTCATATATACTTCGATGATTTATCATGTAGGCTATATTTCCCTCTCCCAAATAATAAAGTCTAGATTTTATTTATTACATACTACAAAATATTTTGAAAAGTAAAAATAATAAACAAATTAACATTAACTAAACAACCTATACCTTTCTTTATCTGTTGATAAAAGTAGGATTGCCAAATTAGATATTGAGTCAAGATGTTTATATTTTATTATAGATAGAAAAAGGGAATCATAAGGGAATAGATTTCATAATACTGCTGTCTGTAGATGAAATATGTCTCATGTGTAATTAATTTTAATTAATTTAGCAAAGAAAATGATAAGAAGTATATATTAAAGACATTGTTAGGAATTTTTTTCAATGTTTAATGTAACAAAGAAATATCATTTATTATTATTTTAAGCTCTGATTGTGTGTTTTTTATTACTTATGTTGTTTTTACTATATGTTGGAGAAAAAAGTAAACAAAATTTTATGCCTCCCCCCCAAAAAAGATAAAAGTAGGATTGCCAACTTGACCACCATTGTCCAATGATGGATATGACACAAGAAGAAGAATTCTAATCGTTCCTTGAACATGAAGATGACAGTGCCAATAATTTCAAACGGTTTTCCAAATCACCCGAAAGCCAGACAAGGAATAATGGATGGAAACTGTGAATATGGAGAGATTCATAACCTGGAAATAAGGAGACATTTTCTGACAATGAGAGCTGTTCAACCAGTGGAACAGCTTGGCACCAGAAGTTGTGTAACTTCAGCAATGGAAGCTTTCCAGATGAGACTAGATTGCCCACCTGTCAGAAATGGTGTAGGCTCTCCTGCTTGGGCAGTAGGATTGGATTAGATGACCTACAAGGTCCCTTCCAATTCTTTTAATCCATTGTCTGATTTTAATCCGTTTGAACTTGAGCAGGGTATGAAGGATCCCCCATGTAGCCAACAGCCTAATCATGTTCAAATGATGGGATGCATTTAGACTCTTGGACAGCAGCTAAGAGTTGAGTACAATTCAAAGCTAACCCTTGTAGGCAACAGGCAATAATTGTGCTCAAATGCTGATATGCATTCAGGACCTTGGACAGCAGTTATGGATTCAAGGATAACCTGAGTAGCCAATAGCCTAATCATTCTCAAATGCTGGTGTACATTCAGGACCTTGGACAACAGCTACAAGTTGACTCCACATTCAAGGATAACCCATGTAGCCAACCGCCTACTCATGCTCAAATCCTGGGATGCGTTTAGAATTTTGGCAACAGCTACAAGTTGATTACAATTCAAGGATGAAGCATGTAGCCAACACACTACCAGTAATCAAGCTCAAATGCTGATATGCATTCAGAACCTTGAACAACATGGGTTGATTACACATTCAAGGATAATCCCTTTAGTCAATGGCCTCATCTTTCTCAAATAGTGCCATACATTCAAGGCCTTGTCAGCAATTACAAACTGAGTGCAGTTTCAAAGATAACATGTGCAGCCAAAAGGCCAACCATGATCAAATGTTGGTGAACATTCCAGATCTTGGACAACAGCTACAAGATAGAATTAGAATTACAGAGTTGGGAGGGACCTCAGAGGTCTTCTAGTCTAACCCCCCTGCTTAGGCAGGAAACCTATACCATTTCAAACAAATGGTTGCCCAATCTCTTCCAGTGTTGGAGCATTCACAACTTCTGCAGGCAAGCTGTTCCACTGATTAATTGTTCTGTCAGGAAATTTCTCCTTAGTTCCATGTTTCCTCTCTCCTTGATTAGTTTCCACCCATTGCTTCTTGTTCTATCCTCAGGTACTTGGGAGAATAGTTTGAATCCCTCTTCTTTGGGGCAGCCCCTAAGATATTGAAACACTGAAATCCCATCACTCCAGTCTTTCTTTTCATTAAACTAAACATAGGAAAGTGAACACAACAGCAAGGGGACACAATCTGAAGTTAGTTGGGGGAAAGATAGAAACACAGAAACATAGAAGACTGACGGCAGGAAAAGACCTCATGGTCCATCTAGTCTGCCCTTATACTATTTCCTGTATTTTATCTTACAATTGATATATGTTTATCCCAGGCATGTTTAAATTCAGTTACTGTGGATTTATCTACCACGTCTGCTGGAAGTTTGTTCCAAGGATCTACTACTCTTTCAGTGAAATAATATTTTATCGCGTTGCTTTTAATGTTTCCCCAACTAACTTCAGATTGTGTCCCCTTGTTCTTGTGTTCACTTTCCTATTAAAAACACTTCCCTCCTGAACCTTATTTAACCCTTGAACATATTTAAATGTTTCGATCATGTCCCCCCTTTTCCTTCTGTCCTCCAGACTATACAGATGGAGTTCATGAAGTCTTTCCTGATACGTTTTATGCTTAAGACCTTCCACCATTCTTGTAGCCCGTCTTTGGACCCGTTCAATTTTGTCAATATCTTTTTGTAGGTTAGGTCTCCAGAACTGAACACAGTATTCCAAATGTGGTCTCACCAGCGCTCTATATAAGGGGATCACAATCTCCCTCTTCCTGCTTGTTATACCTCTAGCTATGCAGCCAAGCATCCTACTTGCTTTTCCTACTGCCCGACCACACTGCTCACCCATTTTGAGACTGTCAGAAATCACGACCCCTAAATCCTTCTCTTCTGAAGTTTTTGCTAACACAGAACTGCCAATGCAATACTCAGATTGAGGATTCCTTTCCCCCAAGTGCATTATTTTACATTTGGAAACATTAAACTGCAGTTTCCATTGCTTTGACCATTTATCTGGTAAAGCTAAATCATTTACCATATTACAGACCCCCTCCAGTAATATCAACCTTATTGCACACTTTAGAGTCATCGGAAAATAGGCAAACCTTCCCTACCAAACCTTCCCCTATGTCACTCACAAACATATTAAAAAGAATAGGACCCAGATCAAAAGCAACATGAGAAAATATTATTTTACTGAAAGAGTAGTAGATCCTTGGAACAAACTTCCAGCAGACGTGATAGATAAATCCACAGTAACTGAATTTAAACATGCCTGGGATAAACATAGATCCATCCTAAGATAAAATACAGAAAATAGTACAAGGGCAGACTAGATGGACCATGAGGTCTTTTTCTGCCATCAGACTTCTATGTTTCTATGCCCAATTCCAGCAATCACTCTCTTTACATGTTTTAGCTTCCAGTTCCTTAATCATCTTTGTTGCTCTTCTCTGAACTCTTTCTAGAGTCTCAACATATTTTTTGCATTGTGGAATACTGGATGCAGCATTCCAAGTGTGGCCTTACCAAGGCATGATAAAGTGGTATTAACACTTCACATGATCTTGATTCTATCCCTCTGTTTATGCAGCCTAGAACTGTGCTGACGTTTTTGGCAGCTACAGCACACAGCTGGCTCATATTTAAATGTTGACTCCACATTCAAGGATAACCCATGTAGCCAACAGCTTAATCATTTCCAAATGCTGATATGCATTCAGGACCTTGGACAGCAGCTGCGCATTGAGTACATATTCAAGCATGACCCAAGTAGCCAACCCTCATTTTCAAATACTGAAGTGCGTTCAGAACCTTGGACAGCAGCCACATTTATTTATTTAGAAGAAATCCGATTATAGCCCTTCTGAATTATGATTGATGCTACTGCATGTCTATCTTACTCACTTCTAGGCTGCTAATAAGGAAAGGCAACTTCCACCCATAACAAATTCTTGAACGTAACCATAACAATTTTTTTCTAGATCATCAAGGTCATCCTTTGCCTTTGTACTCGTGCACCTGCACAGGAGGAGATGGGAGTTTTTGCAAAGTTGGCAGAGGAAGATCGGTCAACGTGATGGACTTGCGGGTGTTGGAGGCAAAGGCTTGAACATTCAACTAGGTAGAGAAACCCCGGAGAGTTCAGATTCGGGCTTCTCCCAGATGTGCCAACATGGTTCTGCTAAAAATTGGGATTTTGGGGAATACTTCGCCTTGGACTCTGATTTAATTTTCGATGCTATTTAGAACTCTGACACAAACAAGTATTATAATTCTAGACTAAAGGGAATCAGATGTACAAAGTTAAAGTTTTGTTTGAGTTAACGTTTTGTTTGAGGAAGATTAAATCTTATGTGTTTAAGCACAGTAGATTCATTGCACCACAGCCTTAGAATTATAAGTGGCTTACCTCCAGAACTCTTCAGATTTCTGCTTTTTCTTCTTCTCCCTCTCCAGATCATAGCTCAGAGAAATACACTACATTCCTCACAAATGAGCAGGGCAACTCATGATCACACATACCAGGAGGAGACAAAGCATTTGAGATGAAAGAGTCGCCCTCGAGTAAAACACAAGGAGCTTAGAGTTCTTAATGCGCTTTTCAAGAGAGGTGGAGAAATTCAAGAATTGCAAGAACATTCCCATCAGCAAAATTAGATTTCTTTGTGTGCAGCAGGGGAAAAGCAGCACATAACTTTTGAGGATAGAAGGCAGGTCTAACACCAGCGATCCATTCACCAGAAAAAGTACTCGTATAATCCTTGATGTTGTGGTTGGCTCTGGCCCAGCTCCTGCCCCAGGGAATGTGGAGGTGGATGCAGGGGAAACTTCAACATGTCATAGGCCTGTTTTATTGCTGACAGAGTCAGGTAGTGCAGTTTCCTCGGACGAAGAAGAAGAAGGTGGGAGTGACTTGGAAGAGGGGGGCTTGGCACAAAGCCCAGGAAGCCAATCTCCATTATCTTCAGTAGATTCGGATGCGGAAGTCTTGGACCCAAGCAGACGCAGAGTTATGCGTAGAAGAAACCAATTGAGGGCATATTACATGAGATAAGAGAGGCCACCTGTGTTTGGGTGGGGCTCCAGTAATTAGTGCTGCTGATATAAATAGCAGCATGTGGGTTTGGCCATTGAGGAAGATTATCTGATCGTTGTGCTTCAGGACTGCCTTGCTGTCTCCGGACTTTGTTTGTTGATTTTTCACGACTTTGAAACCAAAGCAGAGCAAAGTGTGTGTGTGTTTCACTTCATGGAAGAAGAAGGGCTGTGATGTTTCTTCACAGCTGCAAGCTAAGTACTTAAGGACTGATTAAGGGACTTGTACAGACTACCAGATTGTTTTGGGACAAGTGCTCTTTACAATACAAAAAGAGTGCTTAGTTTATTTTGAACTTTGTGATAAAGAACATTGTTTTGAATTTTCAAACATGTGTGTGTGTCTGAAATTTGTACCCTTGAATTGTCGGGAGGATCCTACCAGAGAGCCCGACAGAACACTTGAGGATAAAAAAGCAAGTTTGTACCAGCTTTCAACAAATTTCAACACCACCACAAAGATACTCTGTTGCCCCCCCCAAAATAAGACATCCCCTGATAATAAGCCCAATCAGGCTTTTAAGTGCATGGCAAGAGCTTATTTATATGCACCTCTATAACTGTCTGCTTTGGTGCTGCAACCCAACAGGACCGACACAGACTTCAGAGGAGAATCAGAACTGCAGAAAAGAAATTGCTGCCAACCTACCTTCCATTGAGGACCTGTATGCTGCATGAGTCAAAAAGAGGGCTGTGAAAATATTTACTGACCCATCGCATTCTGGACATAAATTGTCTCACCTCTCACCCTCAAAACGTCGCTACAGAGCACTGCACACCAAGACAACTAGACACAAGAACAGTTTTTTTCCGAACGCCATCACTCTACTAAACAAATAATTCCCTCAACACTTTTTACTAAATCTGCACTTCTATTTCTACTAGTTTTTCTCATCATTCCTATCATCCTTTTCCTCCCATTTAGGACTGTGTGACTGTAACTTGTTGCTTGTATCCTAAGATTTTTATTAATATTGATTGTTTCTTCATTGCTTATTTGACCCCTATGATAATCATTAAGTGTTGTACCACATGATTCTTGACAAATTTATCTTTTTCTTTTATGTATGCTGAGAGCATCTGCACCAAGACAAATTCCTTGTGTGTCCAATCACACTTGGCCAACAATTCTATTCTATTCTATATTCTATTCTATTCTATACTTCAGTTTAATGTTTCCAAATGTAAAATAATGCACTTGGGGAAAAGGAATCCTCAATCTGAGTATTGCATTGGCAGTTCTGTGTTAGCAAAACTTCAGAAGAGAAGGATTTAGCGGTAGTGATTTCTGACAGTCTCAAAATGGGTGAGCAGTGTGGTCGGGCAGTAGGAAAAGCAAGTAGGATGCTTGGCTGCATAGCTAGAGGTATAACAAGCAGGAAGAGGGAGATTGTGATCCCCTTATATAGAGCGCTGGTGAGACCACATTTGGAATACTGTGTTCAGTTCTGGAGACCTCACCTACAAAAAGATATTGACAAAATTGAACGGGTCCAAAGACGGGCTACAAGAATGGTGGAAGGTCTTAAGCATAAAACGCATCAGGAAAGACTTAATGAACTCAATCTGTAGAGTCTGGAGGACAGAAGGAAAAGGGAGGACATGATCGAAACATTTAAATATGTTAAAGGGTTAAATAAGGTTCAGGAGGGAAGTGTTTTTAATAGGAAAGTGAACACAAGAACAAGGGGACACAATCTGAAGTTAGTTGGGGGAAAGATCAAAAGCAACGTGAGAAAATATTATTTCACTGAAAGAGTAGTAGATCCTTGGAACAAACTTCCAGCAGACATGGTTGGTAAGTCCACAGTAACTGAATTTAAACATGCCTGGGATAAACGTATATCCATTGTAAGATAAAATACAGGAAATATTATAAGGGCAGACTAGATGGACCATGAAATCTTTTTCTGCTGTCAGTCTTCTATGTTTCTATGTTTCTATATTTCAGGGTTCCAAAAAAATTGAAAAAAAGGTCTTATATTTTTTTGGGATTTTCGGGGATTATATTTTTCTTTTTTCAGGGAAACCCAATAGCTGTGAATGCCATCTTGCACATGGGTTCATTGAGTAGATATGCCCTGGGTGCGTTGTTTTATCTATGGATATGTTCTTTGTGGAAGACTTTAACAAGCGTGCAAGGTTTAGAACACAAATCAAAACCCTTCTGCATCACCACGCCACTCCAAAATATAAAGCCAACCTCGATTGCATAAAGGTTCCTTGGAGGTTTGTGTTTTTAGAGAAGTGACATACATTGTTTTCCACACACAAAGTAGAGAAGAAAATCCAATTAATCTCTGGATCGTTTAAGGCTTGTAGGCTGCCAGGAAACACAAGATTTTTTAGACATTTAAGTAATTGTAGTTCTAAGGCATTAATTACTGCTGAGTTCTGGGACGATGTGCAGACCAATAAGAGCCGCCTTGTAAAGAAAACGAAGCAGCATAAAAGGCAAAGAGGAAAAAAGAAAGGGAGGAAGAAAGCAAACTAATTTAAAAGGGAAGCTTCACTTCAAACGCTTGACAAGTGTGAATGACACTTCCACAGTGTTCCATTTGCAGGTCCGCTCCATTGTGGTTCCAAAAGCAGCTCTTCTTCTTCTTCCTCCTCCTCTTCCAATTCCCCTTCTCCTTTTTCTCCTCCTTCTTCTTTTTCTTTTTCTTCTTCTTTTTCTTCTTCTTCTTCTTCTTCTTCTTCTTCTTCTTCTTCCTCTTCCTCTTTCTCCTCCACCTCTTCTTCTTTTTCTTCTTCTTCTTCTTCTTCTTCTTCCTCCTCCTCCTCTTCCCATTCCCCTTCACACACACCCTCCTCCTCCTCCTCCTCCTCTTCTTCTTCCTCCTCTTCCTCTTCCTCCTCCTCCTCTTCTTCTTCTTCCTCCTCCTCCTCCCATTCCCCTTACCCCCCTCCTCCTCCTCTTTCTCTTCCCCCTTCCCCTTCTCCTTTTCCTCCTCTTTCTTCTTCTTCTTCCTCCTCCTCCTCTTCTTCTTCTCCTTCTCCTCCTCCTTCTCCTTCTTCTCCTTCTCCTCCTCTTCCCCCTCCTCCTCCTCTTTCACTTTCAAGGCTGCTGAAGTGAAACCAATGTTGGCAAAACTTTGTGGAGCAGATCTCTCGCCATTCTTTCTCACCGGGTAGTTTGGCTTATAGTACCCTAACAATGAAGAGTAGTGGGTAGGGATGGACCAAAGGTCTTTAATCAGACTATGATAACTTTTATTGTCATTTTTTACATGGTGAGCACACTGGCCCATATTAAAAAGGAAATTCTGTGGTCTGCTCTCCATATAAAATATATATCTTCCCATACACGTGCGTAACACAATTATACGCAAGCTATACACACACACACACAATTAAAAAGGAAGTGTTGTTGCCTGTTCTCCAAAGAAAGTATATATCTTCCCATACACATACATAACACAATTATTCTTAGATATATCTTTCGATGAATATATCCTCTATAATCTTCATTATGTATTTACTATTTGTATACCCACTATAACCCACATTGTGTAATGGACAAAATCAATCAATAAATAATAAATAAATAGACTAGATGACTAGACTAGATTAGACTAGATTAGATTTCTTTATTGGCCAAGTGTGATTGGACACACAAGGAATTTGTCACTGGGGCATAAGCTTTCAGTGTAGATAAAATAAGAGATACTTTCATCAAGAATCATGAGATAAAACAATGGTTGTCATAGGGTACAAATAAGCAATCAGGAAACCATTGATATTAATATAAATAAGGATACAAGCAACGAAGTTACAGTCATACAGTCGTAAGTGAACGATGAGAAGACTAATAGTAGTGCAGCCTTATTGAATAGTTTGACAGTGTTGATGGAATTATTTATTATTTATTTATTAGATTTGTATGCCGCCCCTCTCCGAAGACTCGGGGCGGCTAACAACAATAAAAAAGACAATGTAAACAAATCTAATATTAAAAATAATCTTAAAAACCCCAATTTAAAGAACCAATCATACATACAAGCATACCATGTATAAATTCTATAAGCCTAGGGGGAAGGGGAAATTTCAATTCCCCCATGCCTGACGACAGAGGTGGGTTTTAAGGAGCTTGCGAAAAGCGAGGAGGGTTTAGCAGAGTGAGGGCGTTAGGGAAAAAACTGTCCTTGTGTCACGTTTTTCTGGTGTGCAGGGCTCTGTAGCGTTGTTTTGAGGGTAGGAGTTGAAACTATTGAGTTAGTTCCCCTCCATTCTTTTTTGTCCTGCCTTCTGGTGGCTTGGAAAATAAGTTGATCTTTTCTCCTTTGTGACAGCCTCTCAAATACTGCTATTTTACCCACCCACCCACCCAGACCTATGCAAAAATCCACTCCTTTTTTGCAATTATTGCAAAAACACTTCAGGCCCTCATTCCCAAGCTCCATAGCCTGTAAATGGAATCATTTCAAAGCCTAATGCAGGGTCCGCAACCCTTAAACACTCAAAGAGCCATTTGGGCTCGTTTCACCGAGAGCCACAAAAACCTTTCAACATCTAAAATGAAGATAACAGTGCAGATATCATTATTTTTTTTTACCTTTATGCTATTGCTAAAAAAAAAACCTATAGTGTGTTATGTAATCAATGAATGGGCTGCAGAGAGAGAAATGTTTATTTCTGCATGCAACAAAAACATTTTGAACTCCCTCGCTCCAAAAAAAGATGGATCAAAGCACTCAATCTGGGCTGGCATCAAACATTGGCGGTTGTGACTCATGTTTTGAGTGACAGGGAACTGCAGCAGAGGGATGAAAGAGTCAGGAGTTGTGGACCCCTGCCATTATTGTTATTATTATTATTATTATTATTATTATTATTATTATTATTATTATTATTATTATTATTATTATTATAAACATAGAAACATAGAAGACTGACGGCAGAAAAAGACCTCATGGTCCATCTAGTCTGCCCTTATACTATTTTCTGTATTTTATCTTAGGGTGGATAAATGTTTATCCCAGGCATGTTTAAATTCAGTTCCTGTGGATTTACCAACCACGTCTGCTGGAAGTTTGTTCCAAGGATCTACTACTCTTTCAATAAAATAATATTTTCTCATGTTGCTTTTGATCTTTCCCCCAACTAACTTCAGATTGTGTCCCCTTGTTCTTGTGTTCACTTTCCTATTAAAAACACTTCCCTCCTGAACCTTATTTAACCCTTGAACATATTTAAATGTTTCGATCATGTCCCCCCTTTTCCTTCTGTCCTCCAGACTATACAGATTGAGTTCATTATTATTATTATTGTCATTATTATTGTTATTATCATTATTATCATTATTATCATTATCATTATCATTATCATCATCATCATCATCATCATCATCATCAAACATTGGTGGTTGTGACTCATGTTTTGAGTGACAGGGAACTGCAGCAGAGGGATGAAAGAGTCAGGAGTTGTGGACCCCTATTATTATTATTATTATTATTATTATTATTATTATTATTATTACTATAAACATAGAAACATAGAAGACTGACGGCAGAAAAAGACCTCATGGTCCATCTAGTCTGCCCTTATACTATTTCCTGTATTTTATCTTACAATGGATATATGTTTATCCCAGGCATGTTTAAACTCAGTTACTGTGGATTTACCAACCATGTCTGCTGGAAGTTTGTTCCAAGGATCTACTACTCTTTCAGTAAAATAATATTTTCTTATGTTGCCTTTGATCTTTCCCCCAACTAACTTCAGATTGTGTCTCCTTGTTCTTGTGTTCACTTTCCTATTAAAAACACTTCCCTCCTGAACCTTATTTAACCCTTTAACATATTTAAATGTTTCGATCATGTCCCCCCTTTCCCTTCTGTCCTCCAGACTATACAGATGGAGTTCATTATTATTATTATTGTTATTATCGTTATTATCATTATTATCATTATTATCATTATCATTATTATCATCATCATCATCAAACATTGGTGGTTGGGACTCATGTTTTGAGTGACAGGGAACTGCAACAGAGGGATGAAAGAGTCAGTAGTTGTGGACCCCTGCCATTATTATTATTATTATTATTATCATCATCATCATTATCATTATCATTATCATTATCATCATCATCATCATCATCATTATTATCATTATTATCATTATTATCATGATTATCATCATCATCATCATCAAACATTGGCGGTTGGGACTCATGTTTTGAGTGACAGGGAACTGCAACAGAGGGATGAAAGAGTCAGGAGTTGTGGACCCCTGCCATTATTATTATTATTATTATTATTATTATTATTATTATCATCATCATTATCATCATCATTATCATTATTATGATTAGGATTATCATCATCATCACCATCAAACATTGGCAGTTGTGACTCATGTTTTGAGTCACAGGGAACTGCAACAGAGGGATGAAAGAGTCAGGAGTTGTGGACCCCTGCCATCATCATCATCATCATCATTATTATTATTATTATTATTATTATTATTAATTAGGCTTGTATGCCGCCCCTTTCTGAGGACCCGGAGCGGCTCACAACATACAATGCAAACAATAAGTATACAAATCTAATAGTTAAAATATAGACTAAAAATCCATTAATCTAAAAAAACAGCCCATTTACTCAATCACACCCACACATAACATTAATGGTCAGAACAGAGTGGCTGGGCATATGCTAATGGCTTCATTTAAACAAAATACATAACACAATTATACACATCTTCTGCCCTCATTTTCTTTGGAGAGGAAATGGTCCATCCCCCTCTTCCCTGTGGAAGCCATTCAAAACTATTGGAAGTCGCTATCATGTCCATCTTCTCTTCAACCAGCTAGAATGAGACATAGTTGGTTTCCTTAACTGTTCATTTATTTATTTTATTTATTTATTTATTTTGTCCAAAACACAATGAGGGTTTTAGTGGGTATATATCAATATACACATAGTAAAATACCTGATGAAGGTTATAGAGGAGATACTCATAGTAAAATATATCTAAGAAATAATAGAAAAGAAGATATAGGAATAGAATATATCAATGAAAGAATAGTAGAAGAGATATAGGAATAGAGGAAAGGTATAGGAGAAATAGGAGAGCAATAGGACAGGGGACAGAAGGCACTCTAGTGCACTTGTACTCGCCCCTTACTGACCTCTTAGGAATCTGGATAGGTCAACTGTAGATAATCTAAGGGTAAAGTGTTGGGGGTTTGGGGATGACACTATGGAGTCCGGTAATGAGTTCCACGCTTCGACAACTCGGTGACTGAAGTCATATTTTTTACAGTCAAGTTTGGAGCGGTTAATATTAAGTTTAAATCATATGAATCATTCATCCAGACCCTTTGAGCATTGTAGTTGCTCTTTTCTTCACTCTTTCTAGAACCTTGGCAACCTTTTGGGGGGTTTTGGTGGAACCCAACCTAGCTGGGACTGATGGTTGCTGAAGTCTCATGGGAACAGAAGACCCCAGTAGTGGAGTTGAATCACAAAGGTCTTCAAACTTGGCAACTTTTAAGACTTGTGGACTTCAACTCCCAGAATGACTGTGGAGAATTCTGGGAGTTGAAGTCCACAAGTCTTAAAAGTTGCCAAGTTTGGGGATCCCCTGACCGTATCTCATCACCGAGACATACTCACCCCTTGGCTTTCCCACCCTGAAAATAAAATAATACAGAATAATATGGCTGGAGAATTCTGGGAGTTTAAATCCACGTCTTAAAGTTGCCAAGTTTGGGGACCCCTGATTGCATCACATCATCCAGACATACTCAGCCCTTGCCTTTCCCACCCTGGAAATAAATAAGAGACAGACAGACAGACAGACAGACAGACAGACAGACAGACAGACAGACAGAGCAAAAGACACACACACATACACATAGAGAGAGAGAGACAGACAGACAGTCTTACAAAGTAGAGGTTAGAATGCTTCTGGACCTAAACATAGATAAAGGCAATGAATGGAAACAATGGATTCCGATGGATGGAAACCATGAACGGAAAACTAATTCAAGAGAGAAGCGACTTGGAATTTAGGAGAAACTGCCTAACAATCAACCAGTGGAACAAGTTGCATCCAGAAGTTGTGTGGACTTCTTCCCTGGAGGTTTTTAAAAGGGGGAAAAAACTTGGAGAGCCACTTGTCTCAAATTATAGAAGGTCTCCTGCCTGAGCCGGGGGTTAGACTAGAAGACCTCCAAGTTTCCCTCTAGCCCCATTAAATTAAATGAGCCTTGCAACCGCCAGCGAGGCTCCGCAACCCGAGCGCGGGGTAGAGATTTGCACGCGGGGCCATCAACTCCACCGCCGAAGAGAAGCGCTCGGACGGCGCTAAAGTGGAACCCAAGGAACGCCTCCACCGTTCCCAAGCGCGCAAACTCCCGTGTCCCCAAACAGCCGTTCCTCGTTTTCGGAGACAACCCAGCAAGATTCGTTCGTTTCCCCCCGCTGCGACCCCCTCGGGGCGCCCTTTTGCGCACCATCACTCACCAGCTCAGGAGAAGGACAGAATAGAATTCTTTATGGCCCAAGCGTAATTGGACACACAAGGAATTTGTCTTTGAAGAAGAAGAAGATCCTTGGGGGAAAAGAGGCAACGGCGAAAGCCAAATCCGGACGAGATCCTCCGCCGCTCGGCGGGCGCGGCGGCTCCACGCGCGGCATGACCGGAGTAGCGAGTCCAGAACGAGCGCAGCGTGGAAAGCGAGAGCCGCGCCCTCGCCAAGCGCCGCCTCGCCTTAGCTGCTCCTCCTCGCCGCCTCCTTTTAAAGCCTGCCGGTCGAGGGAGGGAGCTGCTGCCGGCCTCCTTGACTGCAGGGTGGGCTAGATACCCTCCACCCACCCCTCGCGGGGCCACTCCAGCCTTCTCGGAGCTCCAAGATAGAGGGAGCCGAGCCAGGAGCGCATTTGCGCTTCCATCCCAAAGGCGCTTTTATTTCTCACTCCAAGATGGACTGGGGTTTCTCGTTTTTCCTTTGAAGACGTTTCGCTTCTCATGCTAGAAGCTTGTTCGACTCTCTACGGGGAAGAAGGAAAAAGAAAGCATGTTTGGAACGAACCGCGACCTGGATAGCTGAGCGTCTCTTCCATAGACGTCTCCGCTTCCATAGAATTCTTTCTTGGCCAAGTGGGATTGGACACACAAGGAATTTGTCTTTGGTGCATAGGCTCTCAGTGTACATCAAAGACAAGATACATTTGTCAAGAACCATCCTTATAAAAGTTTTGGTCTCAAGGATGCAAAAAAGAGGTTGAGACTCTAGAAAAAGTGCAGAGGGGAGTGACGAAGATGATTTATTTATTTTTATTTGTTTGTCAAGTGAAGATATGATAATATTAAGATACAGGATACTAGTAAAAGTCAAAAAATGGAAAAAGAGTATTAGAAATAATAATATTCAAATACATGCAATTAGTAAAAATGAAGAACATTGAAGGAGGAAAAAGTTAGGGATAGATCACCAGGAATAAAAAAAAAAACCCAATGCCCATACCAACTTGATAGCCACTTTAATCAAAGAAAGTGTAATTACCTTTTTTGAAAGAACACCTTTGGGATAACCATGAGATTAAACATCCATTTGTCTGAAACAGGATAGGATTTTGAGTATAGAGGTTTTTTAATTTTGTTTTTATTTATTTATTCATTTGTCCAATACACAATACATATGGAAGAGAATAGACATGAAGTAATATATATAAAGATAATATGTAAAAATAGAGGAGAAGATATACGAAAGGAAGAAAATATATATGATATATGAGATAAAGGAAAGACAATTGGACAGGGGACGAAAGGCACACTAGTGCACTTATGTACGCCCCTTACTGACCTCTAAGGATCCTGGAGAGGTCAATCATGGATAGTCTAAGGGAGAAATGTTGGGGGTTAGGGGTTGACACTATTGAGTCCTGTAATGAGTTCCACGCTACGACAACTCGATTGTTAGTCATATTTTTTACAGTCAAGTTTGGAGCGGTTAATATTAAGTTTGAATCTGTTGCGTGCTCTTGTGTTGTTGCGGTTGAAGCTGAAGTAGTCATTGACCAGTAGGACGTTGCAGCATATGATCTTGTGGGCAATACTTAAATCGCGTTTTAGGCACCATAGTTCTAAGCTTTCTAGACCCAGGATTGTTAGTCTATTTTCGTAGGATATTCTATTTCGAGTGGAGAAGTGAAGGGGTCTTCTGGTGAAATATCTTTGGACGTTTTCGAGGGTGTTGATGTCCAAGACTAGAAGACCTCCAAGGTCCCTTCAAACTCTGTTATGACCTGGAGGGTAACAAATTTCCAGACCTCCAACTGAATGTGCATTCTTTTTTTTTCCAGAAATGTTTTTTATTTATTTCATATCAAAATCACGTGAAGTGTTAATGCCACTTTATATAATGCCTTGGTAAGGCCACACTTGGAATACTGCATTCAGTTTTGGTCAACAAGATGTAAAAAAGATGTTGAGACTCTAGAAAAAGTGCAGAGAAGAGCAACAAAGATTATTAGGGGATTGGAGGCTAAAACATATGAAGAACGGTTGCAGGAACTGGGCATGGCTAGTTTAATGAGCAGAAGGACCAGGGGAGACATGATAGCAGTGTTCCAATATTTTAGGGGTTGCCACAAAGAAGAAGGAGTGAACCTATTCTGCAAAATACCTGAGGGTAGAACAAGAAGCAATGGGTGGAAACTAAACAAGGAGAGAAGCAACTTAGAACTAAGGAAACATTTCCTGACAGTTAGAACAATTAATCTGTGAAACAGCTTGCCTCCAGGTTATGAAAGCTCCAACACTGGAAGTTTTTAAGGTGTTGGATAACCATTTGTCTGAAGTAGTGTGCTTTTACCCATTAAACCACCGTGAGTCTTACGAGATTGGTATAGAAATCAAATAAATTAAATAATTATTAAAATGATTCAAGAGTTTATGGGTAAAAACATGCTATTTAATTATTTCCTATTTTAAAAGTAATTAAGGATCATAGTAATGAACTAGAGAAGGAAAGACAATACGGAGTCTACCTAGAGGGGCGGCATACAAATCTAATAAATAAATAAAAAGACTATTAAGTATTAATAGTGCGTAAACTTACTATCCCTAATGCGTGGGGGCAACAGCAGTCCTCAGAGAGGGGCGGCATACAAATCTAACAAATTATTATTATTATTATTATTATTATTATTATTATTATTATTATTATTATTATTGCAGTACAACACAGCAAACGAGATCACTATGCTGGATTTCGTATTTCATCACCAGTCGGGCGCTTCCCAAGCACCTAGGACTGCGTGATGTAGCGGCGAATTATGTTTGCTGATCCCAGTAAAGCGGCCTTTTGCAATTGACAGATGGAGATTTTGTCAATTCTGATGGTTTTCAAATGTCCGCTGAGATCCTTTGGCACTGCGCCCAGCGTGCCAAGTACCACTGGGACCACTTTCACTGGCTTATACCAGAGTCGTTACAGCTCGATTTTTAGATGTTCATATTTCACTAATTCTCTAGCTGCTTCTCCTCAATTCTGCTGTCTCCTGGGATTGCGATATCGATGATCCATACTTTCTTTTTCTCCACGATCACAATGTCTGGTGTGTTATGCTTCAGAATTCGGTCAGTCTGAAGTCGGAAGTCCCACAGTAGTTTTGCTTGCTCATTTTCGACCACTTTTTCGGGCTTATGATCCCACCAGTTCTTTGCCACTGGTAAATGGTAGTTCTGACACAAGTTCCAGTGGATCATCTGTGCCACAGCATCATGTCTATGCTTGTAGTCAATCTGTGAGATCTTTTTGCAGCAGCTGAGTATGTGATCGATTGTTTCATCTGTTTCTTTACAGAGTCTGCACTTTGGATCGTCTGTTGATTTTTCAATTCTGGCTTTGACAGTATTAGTCCTTCTGTCTCCTTTTTGAGTGTTCCACTTGTAAGCCATGACCAGGTCTTTTCTTTATCCACTTTGCCTTCAATCTTCTCCAAGAACTGCCCATGCAATGCTTTGTTCCGCCAACTGTGCATACGACATTGAGTTACAGTTTTTCTGTACTGGTCCTTAGTTTGCTTCACTTTGAGAAGCTTCCTATTGTTGACCTCCATCAACGCTGACTCTTTGCTCTCCTTCACATAGTCAGCTAATGCATGCTTCTCTTCTTCCACTGTCTGCTTCACTTGCAAAAGTCCTCTGCCACCTATTTTCCTTGGTAAATACAACCTGTCAACATCACTGCAGGGGTGTAGTGCATGATGGATCGCCATTAATTTTCTGGTTTTCCTGTCCAGGTTGTCCAGCTCTGCTTGAGTCCAGTTGACTATGCCAGCTGTGTATCTAATGACAGGTATGGCCCACGTATTTATAGCCTTGATAGTGTTGCCACCATTCAGTTTGCTCTTCAAAATTTTTCTGGTCCTCTGGATGTACTCTTTGCTGATCACAGTTTCCACATGGCCATTATTATTATTATTATTATTATTATTATTATTATTATTATTATTATTATCATTATTACTGACTATACCCATGTAGCACATATACTAATTGGTATATGAATTGTGAAGCTGGGGCAGCCTATGGGATGTTTGTGAAGATAAAAAATCCACTTTTTCTTCCTTGTGGAGTCACTGAAGAATAGTATATGATGGGAAGACAGGGGGGAAAGAATCGGGTACCACTTTTTCTGACTAATGCATTTTATTAAAAGGTACAAGCTTTTCTGAAGAGCAGCACATATCTCCATCCTAGGGAGCTGACGAAGAGGATATATGCCTTTTAATAAAACACGTTAGCTGGAAAGGATGTGCTAAAGTCCTCTTCTTTATTATTTTTTCTCGGTTTGTTGTCTTATGCAGAAGACAAATTGGATACTGCAGAATTAGATACTGCAGAGGGTCGGCTGACATTCTAAGAGACATGGTGTACCTGCAGGAAAGGAATGGAACGAACAGATTCAGGTTTACAGCCAAACCTACTTTATGATCAATTTTATTCTGCCTTCCAGCTGCTAGAATTCTTGCAAAAATTGTGCAAAGATCCTTTTCAGCGAGTGAATAAAATCATATTAACTCAAATGAGAATGGATCAGTCTAGGTTTGCACTCATTAAAAAAGAGAGAGAGAAAAAAACGATGAGAGATAGTTAATCTTTTTTTTAAAAAAAAGTCAGAACCTTTAAAAAAAGAACGAAACCCTAGTGATTCATTTTTTTGCACCTTAAGAAACAGATGAATGTATAATTTCTTGTTAAGTTTAAAAATGGAAGGTGAACAGGTAAGAGAGTCAATAATAGTATGGGCAAAATTGGTTGAATTCTATAATTGACAAAAGCTCTGGGAAAGAAACGACAAATTGAAAGAAAACTTGTACAAAATGTTCGATAGGTAGCACTTGCCGTCAGTCAGGTTAGCAAAGAGTAAAACTGGTCTGCCAAATGTTGGAATTGTAATCAAGGACCAGGCACATACTATCATATGTAGTGGACATGTTCAAAAGCAAAAAAAGGGGGGGGACGCACACATGGTTAAAAATGAATGCTAAAACAACATATAGATTGTTCTGCTGGGCTCTCTGATAGGAGCCTCCCGAAAATTCAAGGATACAAATTTCAGACACACACACGTTTGAAAATTCAAAACGATGTTCTTTATCACAAAAGTCAAAATAAACAAAGCACTCTTTTTGTATTGTAAAGAGCACTCTTCCCAAAACAACCAGATAGTCTGTACAATTTCCCTTAAGCAGTCATTAAGTACTTAGCCAGCAGCTGTGGAGAAACTTCACACTCTTCTTCTTCCAATGAAGTGAGAGACACACACACATTGCTCTGCTTTGGTTTCAAAGGCGTGAAAAAGCAACAAAGTCCAGCACACAAGATTCCTAACGAAACTACAACAGATATTCGTCCACAATGGCCAAACCCACATGCTGCTATTTATAGCAGCAGCCCTAATTACTGGAGCACCACCCAAACACAGGGGGCCTCCCTTATTTCTTGTAATATGTTCTTACTTGGTCTCTTCTACGCATAATTCTGCGCTTGCATGGGTCCAACATGTCATCATTTGAAGCTATAGAAGATAAGGAAGATTGACTGCCTTGGCTGTGTGCCAAGCCCTCCTCTGCCGAGTCACTCCCACCTTCTTCTTCGTCCGAGGAAACTAAACTCTGATCTGATTCTGTTGGCAATAACACAGGCCTGTGACATGTTGAACTTTCCCCTGCATCCACCTCCCCATTCCCTGGGGCAGGAGCTGGGCCAGAGCCAACCACAACATAGATTATAAACCAGAATTATTTTTGTTAGCCATAATGCCAGGAAAATATGAGAAAAAAATGGAATGAATAGAATTGTATTGGCCAAGTGTGATTGGACACACAAGGAATTTATCTTGGGGCACATGCTCTCAATGTACATTAAGAAAAGATAAATTTGTCAAGAATCATAAGGTACACCACTTAATAATAGTCTGGGTACATATAATCAATCAAAACATATTGGGAACAAGTCAATATACATTGTAAGAATACAAGCCACAAAGTTACAGTCATAAAGTCATTTGTGGGAGGAGATGAGTGATGGGAACAACCAGAAGATTAATAGTAGGAAATATAGACTTAGGAAATAGTTTGACAGTGTTGAGGGACTTATTTGTTCAGCGGAGTGATGGCATTTTGAGAAAAAACTCTTCTTGAGTCTAATTGTGATGGCGTGTAGTGCTCTATCACATCGTTTTGAGGGTAAGAGTTGAGACAATTTATGTCAAGGATGTGAGGTGTCTGCAGATATTTTTACAGCCCTCTTTTTTATTTGTGCAGTAGATAAGTCCTCAATGGAAGGCAGGTTGGCAGCAACCTCCTTCCAGGGGAAGGGCCTTCTCTGTGGTGGCCCCTGCCCTCTGGACCCAACTCCCCCTGGAGATTAGGACCGCCCCCACCCACCTTGCCTTTCATAAACTTCTGAAAACTCATCTATGTTGCCAGGCATGGGGAAATTAACATACCCCTTAGCTATTATAATTTATATATGGTCTGTTTGAGCTGTATGACTATTTTATAAGGGTTTTTAAATTTGTTTTAACAATTAGTCTATGGAGAGGGGCGGCACACAAATCTAATAAATTATAATAATATTGTGTATTGTATTGTGAGCTGCCCCGAGTCCTCGGAGAGGGCGGCATACAAATCTAATAAATTATTACTAATTATTATTACTATTAATTGTTTTTTCTGTAGTTCATACTCTGAAGTCTGTGTCGGTCTTGTTGGGTTGCAGAACCAACCCAGACAGTTATAGAAATGCAGATGACAGACTCAATGATTCCTCTGTAGAACTGTATGAGCAGCTCCTTGGGCAGTTTGAGCTTCCTGAGCTGGCGCATAAAGAACATCCTTTGTTGTGCTTTTTTGATGAGATTTTTGATGTTAGGTGTCCTTTTTAGATCTTGTGACATGATAGAACCTAGAAATTTGAAGGATTCTACTGTTGATACTGTGTTTATTTATTATCTATTTATTTATTAATTAGATTTGTATGCCGCCCCTCTCCGTAGACTCGGGGCGGCTAACAACAGCAAAAAGGCAATATGAACAAATCTAATATTAAAAGTTGTTCTGTCGGGCTCTCTGGTAGAATCCTCCCAAAAATTCACAGGTATAAATTTCAGACACACACACGTTTGAAAATTCAAAACAATGTTCTTTATAATGAAAATTCACATAAACTAAGCCCTCTTTTGGTACAGCAAAGAGCACTCGTCTCCAAACAAACTGGTAATTTGTACAAGTCCCTTATCAGTTCTATGATACTTAGCTTTCAGCTGTGAGGCAATTCACAGTCCTTCTTCTTCCACAAAGTGAAACACAGTTTGCTCTGGTTTAGTTTCAAAGCAGGGGGAAACATCAGCACACAAAAGGTCAAAGTCAGTAAAGCAGTCACGAAACACAACGATCAGATAATCCTCCACCATGGCCAAACCCACAGACTGCTATTTATAGCAGCCTCACTAATGACCACAGCCCCACCCAACCACAGGTGGCCTCATTTTCTTTGATAATAATCTCTCAGTTGTTGTTGCCTATGCATCGCTCTCCGCATGCGTGGCTGTATCATTAACTCTTGTTCTGAATCCAAGGAGGAGCTAGATAATTGATCTCCTTCTGAGCTGTCTGCCACACTCTCCTCCTCCCTGACACTCCTGTCTTCTTGGTCAGAGGAGCCTTCATCATCAGATTCCACCGGGGGCAAAACAGGCCTGCAGCATGTGGATGTCTCCCCCACATCCACAGTCCTTGGGGCAGGAGCAGGGCCAGAGCTAACCACAACAAAAAGTAATGTAAAAAACCCCCCAATTTAAGAAACCAATCATACATACAGACATACCATGTATATACAGTAGAAGGCAGAATGGCAGAACTATTATTTCTCTGTGAGGGTTTTTTTCCTCTTCATTTTTTTCTCAAAGAGAGAGCCGGGTGCCACTCAACCACAGTACCTGCTGTCATTGTGACTCATCATTTTAATGCCATCGAAGCTCTGCAGGGAATCTTGTCTAGGCACCCTGGTCTTCCGTTTGCCGCTTTTGTGTGAAACCATTTTTTCAAAAGTGTTGATGAAGGGGGCAGATTGCAGAAAATGAATGGTTTCCGTGCAGAACCGAGTGCATTTCTCTAGCAATAGAGCACTGAATGGTATTCAGGCTTTTTATCCCACGTCCCTCTTAAAAAGAAATATGGACTATAATCTTGGTTTTTTTGCAAGCATGACTGAACACTTTGCGTAGCAGGAATCCAGCGTAGCTTATGAGATCTTTCTCGGCTTTAAAAATCCAGCTTTCTTCTTCTGGCATCAATCATGTTCTCTCTGTTTCTCTGTGGGTCTCCCTCCCTCCCTCCCTCCCTCCGTCCGTCCGTCCGTCCGTCCATCCGTCCATCCATCCATCCCTTCTTCTTCTTCTTCTTCTTCTTCTTCTTCTTCTTCTTCTTCTTCTTCTTCTTCTTCTCCTCCTCCTCCTCCTCCTCCTCCTCCTTCTCCTTCTTCTCCTCCTCTTCTCTTTCTCCTCCTTTTCTCCTTCTCCTTCGTTCCTTCTCCTCCTCCTCCTCCTCCTCCTCTTCTTCTTCTTCTTCTTCTCCTTCTCCTCTTCTCTTTCTCCTCCTTTCCTCCTTCTCCTTCTTTCCTTCTCCTTCTCCTCCTTTCCTTCTCTTTCTCCTCCTCCCACTCCTCCATCAACTCCTCCTCCTCTTCTTCTTCTCCTCCTCCTCCTCCTTCTTCTCCTTTCTCCTCCTTTTCTCCTTCTCCTTCTTTCCTTCTCCTCCCCCTCCCCCTCCTCCATCAACTCCTCCTCCTTTTCCTCCTCCTCCTCCTCTTCTTCTCCATTCCTCCTTCTTCTGTTTTATGTCAGTTTTATTTGAATGATTTTCAAAATTATATTCATCAAGGCTTAATGCACGCAAGGGCTTATTTATACAGAAGCAATTGGAACGTTGCATTCTTGATTCTTAGCAAATTATTTGACAGCGTGGTGGGAATTAGTTGTTAAACAGAGTGATGGCATTTGGGGAAAAAATGCCCTTATGTCTAGTGCGTGTAGTGCCCTATGGTGTCATTTTGAGGATGGAACAATTTATATCCCGGATCTGGTCTGTAGATATTTTCACAGCCCTCTTTTTGACTCGTGAACCATACAAGGCAAGTTGGCAGCAATTGCTTTTTCTGCAGTTCTGATTCTCCTCTGGAACTGGGAGGAAATAATCATTATTTGGGGGGGGGGGGTGCCAAACCATAAAGCAAGCAGTGAAGACCTTTTCGAAGACTGAATGCAAAGTCTGCATTTCATTATAAGGGTAAGAAAAGAATTCAGCAAAAAGAAAGAACAAGATGGATAGAAAATGCGATAGGATGGTATTTGGTTTCTTCCCTTCAGATTTCAGCCTCCGGTACCAAACATAGGTCAGTCAGAATGAGATGTCGGGTTTTTTTCCTTGGCATCAATCGCAGGTCTTTGATATCCGGAAGATCTGATAGAAAAACACTGCTTATGCCATGGAAAGCTTCTCTGTTATTCTCAGAGAATGATTCAAAAAGACACCGTCATGAATCCCAGGAGGAATTTATGAGTCTGCCTAACAAAGATGGAAACTGGAAAAAATATATATATATAACCTTTCTTTCAAAGTTTCTTCAAACATACGAGAGTTATCCAGAAAGTAAGGTTACAAGACACGTAATTCTTGCGGGGAGTGTTTGCGGGGGGAAGATGGTTTAATTTAATTTAATTAATTTTGCCATAGGGCCGCATGAGAAATTGGGATGGTTTTAGAGGGTCAGACTAATATAATTAACTCAGTTCTACCCAATACTGCACATTATTGGGTAGAACTGAGTTAATTATATTATAATTATAAATTATAATTAGATATTATATTATATTATATTAATTATACTATACTATACTATACTATTGTATTGTATTGTATTGTATTATACTATACTATACTATATACTATATACTATACTATACTATATACTATACTAATTATATTATATTATATTATATTATATTATATTATATTATATTATATTATATTATATTATATTATATTATATTATATTATATTATATTATATTATATTATATTATATTATATTATATTATATTATATTATATTATATTATATTATATTATATTATATTATATTATATTATATTATATTATATTATATTATATTATATTATATTATATTATATTATATTATATTATATTATATTATATTATATTATATTGTACAGTATATTGTACAGTATATTATATATTATATATATTATATATATAATTATATATCATATATTATATATTAAATCTTGAACACCCAGTTCTTATCTAGAAAACCTGGGCCGGTGACAGACAGCTCTCGGGGCGGCTCACAACAATAAAAACAGTACAAATCCAATAATTAAAACAGTTTAAAACTCTTAATAGAGAAAACAATCATACATCTCATACAAACCATACATAAAACGGAAATGGCCCAGGGGAATCAATCTCCCCATGCCTGACGACAGAGGTGGGTTTTAAGGAGTTTACGAAAGGCAAGGAGGGTGGGGGCAATCCTAATCTCCAGGGGGAGTTGATTCCAGAGGGCCGGGGCTGCCACAGAGAAGGCTCTACACTTGGGTCCCACCAGATGACATTGTTTCGTCGATGGGACCCGGAGAAGGGCAACTCTGTGGGACCTAACCGGTCACTGGGATTCGTGCGGCAGAAGTAAGAAGAAGTCAGTAAGCCACTCCCACCCAGTCACATGACCTTTAAGCCACCCTCTGGTCACATGATTGCCAAGCCACTCCCACCTGGTCACACGGCCGGCAAGCCACTCCTACCTGGTCACGTGACCATCAAGCCACACCCACAAAATAAGCCACGCCCACAGTGTGGCAGTAAAACATTTGGAAGCCCATCACTGTATTCTATCCTATGTTAAGTGAGCCATATGGAGGACGAAGAAATTTGCCAGAATTTCATTGGAATTTTCAAGAAAAGCTGATGACAAATATCAGCGAGCCAAGTTGTTATGGCAGCCTTTTACGCTTCCGAACTGTTTCTTGTCTGCTGAGAAGGTCGTTTGGCATAGCCGAAGGGGAAATGCATAATAAAATACGCTAATCTGGCTTTTATACTGAAAATGGTAGTCATATTTTCTCCCCTGATCTTTCATAAACCACAGCCAACTAAAATATTGAATATTGCTCTTCCAACACTTCCTGCTTAGAAACACTAAATCCAGGGAAATGCCGGCGTTCCCATAAATACATCTGCGCTTTTCTGGATTTAAACATTTCATTTGGAAAATTGATTCTCTTTCATATTCCTGCGGGAGCGACATTAAATCAATAATTCAAGGCTTATTCTAACATACCACAAAAAGAAATAAAGCACTGAAGGCTATTAACCGAAGACAAACTCTTTTCTATATACTCAGGTTGAGAGAGTTTTAAAACATCCTCCTTTTCCTTTTTAAAAGTTCAGACTGGAAAATAAAGGAGCTTGGGCAAAAATCAATGGAATACAAGCCTAGGAAAATCACTACTTGATATATTTTTCAGCACAGATGTCGTTTCTAATGATAATGATACCAAAATGTTTCAATGTGCATTGTGATGTTATAATATACAACTGCCCAGAGGTAGTATAGAAATTAGGAGGGGAGGGGGAATACTAATAGATTGATACAAATATCATATATGATAATAGAGATAGTAAGATGATAGATAGATAAATAGCTCGATCTTCAGACTCCAAGATCACAATGCTTTCTTTCTTTCTTTCTTTCTTTCTTTCTTTCTTTGTTTGTTTCTCTCTCTCTCTCTCTCTCTCTCTTTCTTTCTTTCTTTTTCTTTCTTTCTTTCTTTCTCTCTCCCTTTCTTTCTTCTTTCTTTCTTTTTCTTTCTTTCTTTCTCTCTCCCTTTCTTTCTTTCTTTCTTTCTTTGTTCTTTCTTTTTCTTTCTTTCTTCTTTCTTTCTTCTTTCTTTCTTTTTCTTTCTTTCTTTCTTTCTTTCTCTCTCCCTTTCTTTCTTCTTTCTTTCTTTCTTTTTCTTTCTTTCTTTCTCTCTCTCTCTCCCTTTCTTTCTTTCTTCTTTCTTTCTTTTTCTTTCTCTCTCCCTTTCTTTCTTCTTTCTTTTTCTTTCTTTTTCTTTCTTTCTCTCTCTCTCTCCCTTTCTTTCTTTCTTTCTTCTTTCTTTCTTTTTCTTTCTCTCTCCCTTTCTTTCTTCTTTCTTTTTCTTTCTTTTTCTTTCTTTCTTCTTTCTTTCTTTTTCTTTCTTTCCTTTTTCTTTCTCTCTTTCTTTCTTTTTCTCTCCCTTTCTTTCTCTCTTCTTTCTTTTTCTTTCTTTCTTTCCTTTTTCTTTCTTTCTTTCTTTCTTCCTTCCCTTTTCTCTCACTTTCTCTCTCTCTCCTCTCTCCCTTCTTCCTTCCTTCCTTCCTCTCTATCTCTCTCTCTCTTTCTCTTTTGGACTAAGGGAAATTGACATGTCTTTCATATGAAAGGATAAATGAATGTTAAATATCATGTTTACCAGAAAATAAGACCCCTGTCTTATATTTTTTTGAACCCAGAAATAAGCGCTTGGCTTTATTGCAATGCACTGAAAAGCCCAATTGGGCTTATTGTCAAGGGAGGTCTTGTTTTGGAGGAAACAGGGTATTAAACAGACACAATATGATTGTTCTAATAATATCCTATTATTACTCATTCGGCTCTGAAGCCTGCTATGTTGGAGCTGGAGTAATTTGCCAGCCATTAGCCAAACCCAGGACTAAAATCTTCACAAAAACTAAAGGTAATTGCGCTGGCTTGAGACTGCTATTAAGGAAAATTGGAGATTTGAATTCAGCAGGAGTACTTGTTAAGAATTCCTATTTCTGGATGTACGTAGAGAATGTTGAATGCCATTAAAAAGACACATACAGTATCCCTAATAGAGTTGCCTTGAGCACACGGATTTAGTTTGGAACAGTTACCATTGAATGCATTATATTTGAAAGAAAAGCTTGATTCACAAAGACATGCATGAAATTAGAAAAGCATTACTTAAACCACATCTTGAAAAGAAATAAAAAGATAGAGAGGAAATCTGTTTGTTTTTGTTTGTTCATTCACTCAATATTTATTTATTTGTTTGTTTGTTTGTTTGTTTGTTTGTATGCCGCCCCTCTCCAGAGACTCGGGGCAGCTAACAACAATAATAAGACAGCGTACAATAATAATCCAATAATAAAAACGATTAAAAAACCCATTAATAGAAAAACCAAACATACATACAGACATACCATGCATAAAATTGTAAAGGCCTAGGGGGAAAGAGTATCTCAATTCCCCCATGCCTGGCGGAAGAGGTGGGTTTTAAGTAGCTTACGAAAGGCAAGGAGGGTGGGGGCAATTCTAATCTCTGGGGGGAGTTGGTTCCAGAGGGCCGGGGCCGCCACAGAGAAGGCTCTTCCCCTGGGTCCCGCCAAGCGGCATTGTTTAGTTGACGGGACCCGGAGAAGACCCACTCTGTGGGACCTAACTGGTCGCTGGGATTCGTGCAGTAGAAGGCGGTCCCTGAGATAATCTGGTCCGGTGCCTATCAATCCATGTCTCTGGGCCATAGTTCCCTCTAAGCTGAGCAGTGAGCAATCGCTCACTTAAAAATCATCATCAACTCAGAGTTTTCCAAACCTGCCCAGAAGCCGAGAGGGAAAGAGTGAGAGGGAAGGAGAGAGAGAGGAAGAGAGGAAGGAAAAGAGAAAGAAAAAGAATGGGAGTAAGGAAGAGAGAAAGAAAATCAAAATCTAGTTTGAAACTAGCTCAACTATTTAAGTGGCATTTTGATATTGATAGAGTTGCCCTATTATGAGCTCACTGTTATAGACACACAGTACAGTATTTTATTTTGAAATTCTCTGAGGCAAAACAGGGTGGGTTTTTTGTTTGTTTGTTTGTTTGTTTGTTTGTTTATTTATTTATTTATTTATTATTTCTGTGCCGCCCAGTCCCGAAGGGACTTCCGCTCAGACACTATACTTTTCCGCCCACCCCCCCAAAAAAAAATTAGATGGAACACTGCTCTGGGCAGCTTACAATTCCAAAAGTATATAATTAAAACAATAAAATCATATTAACAATGATTAAAAACTCAGAACAGAAGGGACAAGGGTTTCTAGCCCAACTCCCTGTTCAAGGACAAGCTCCAATACCATTCTGGACCAATGTCCACCCAGTCACTTATTTAAAACTTCCAGTGTTGGAGAATCCACAACTTCTACAATGTACAAGCTAGCTGGTATAGGTACAGTGGTACCTCTACCTACGAAAGCCTCTACTTGCGAACTTTTTTAGGTAAGAACCGAGTATTATTATTTTTATGCCTCTTCTCAAGAATCATTTTCCACTTACAAATCTCAGCCTCCGAAACTGTAACTGGAAAATGCAGGGAGAAGCCTCCAAGGGGCCTCTCTAGAAATCTCCTGGCAGGAAACTGATCTGGAAAAGGCGTGGAGAAGCCTCCGTGGGGCCTCTCTAGGAATCTCCTGGCAGGAAACAGATCCGGAAAAGGCATGGAGAAGCCTCTGTGGGGCCTCTCTAGGAATCTCCTGGGAGGAAACAGATCCGGAAAAGGTGCGGAGAAGCCTCTGTGGGGCCTTTATAGGAATCTCCTGGGAGGAAACAGATCTGGAAAAGGCATGGAGAAGCCTCCGTGGGGCCTTTCTAGGAATCTCTTGGGAGGAAACAGATCCGGAAAAGATGTGGAGAAGCCTCCATGGGGCCTTTCTAGGAATCTCCTGGGAGGAAACAAGGCCGGAAAAGGTGGGGAGAAGCCTCCGTGGGGCCTCTCTAGGAATCTCCTGGGAGGAAACAGATCCGGAAAAGACGTGGAGAAACCTCCGTGGGGCCTCTCTAGGAATCTCCTGGGAGGAAACAGGGCCTTCATCCTCCCTGTGGGTTCCTCACTCGCATGCATTATTTACTTTTACATTGATTCCTATGGGGAAAATTGCTCCTTCTTACAAACTTTTCTACTTAAGAACGTGATCATGGAACGAATTAAGTTCATAAGTAGATGTGCCACTGTATAAACATAAACATAAGCCAAGTAAGTACAGATAAATGATGACAATAGGACAATAAGACAGGGACAGTAGACACGATGGTGCATTTATCACACCCCTTACAGACCTCTTAGGAATGGGGTGAAGTCAATTGTAGACAGTCTAGGGTTGAAGTTTTTGGGGTTTGGGGTAAAATCACAGAGTCAGGTAGTGCATTCCAGGCATTGATCCCTCTGTTGCTGAAGTCGTATTTTTCTGCAGTCAAGTTTGCAGTGGTTTTTATTAGGTTTGTATTGATTGTGTGCTCCTGTATTGCTGTCTCTATTGTATTATAACTAAACTGCTTATTAAATACCTATTTACATGCTGGGCTTAATGAAATTGAAAGCACAGAATAGCACAGAGGAATAATACTGACATGAAGCATGAGCACCATTTTAAAGAAAGAAAATAGGTACGACACTCAGAACTTTTCTTTTTGCTGGATAAAATAAGGAAGAGAGATGGTTAAGCACTTCCGTTTTTTTCCTTTGAATTTTGGTTGTATTGTAAAAATGAAAACAAGTCCCATCGAAGTTGGGCAGCATAGAAGTCAAATAAATTAAATTTAATTAAGTGGAAACAGAGACATAGAAACATAGAAACATAGAAGTCTGACGGCAGAAAAAGACCTCATGGTCCATCTAGTCTGCCCTTATACTATTTCCTGTATTTTATCTTAGGATGGATATATGTTTATCCCAGGCATGTTTAAATTCAGTTACTGTGGATTTACTGACCACGTCTGCTGGAAGTTTGTTCCAAGGATCTACTACTCTTTCAGTGAAATAATATTTTCTCACGTTGCTTTTGATCTTTCCCCAAACTAACTTCAGATTGTGTCCCCTTGTTCTTGTGTTCACTTTCCTATTAAAAACACTTCCCTCCTGAACCTTATTTAACCCTTTAACATATTTAAATGTGTCGATCATGTCCCCCCTTTTCCTTCTGTCCTCCAGAGTCCAGACTATACAGATTAAGTTCATGAAGTCTTTCCTGATACGTTTTATGCTTAAGACTTTCCACCATTCTTGTAGCCCGTTTTTGGACCCGTCCAATTTTGTCAATATCTTTTTGTAGGTGAGGTCTCCAGAACTGAACACAGTATTCCAAATGTGGTCTCACCAGCATTCTATATAGCGGGATCATAATCTCCCTCTTCCTGCTTGTTATACCTTTAGCTATGCAGCCAAGGAATGGATACATCAGTATATTAAAGATATTATAAAAACAGTGTATGGGAATGAAAGAAATTCTTAAAGATATGGACTACATTTTATTTTTTTAATTTTATTTATTTATTTGTCCAATACACAATGAAGGTTAAAGAGAATAAACATGTAGCAATATATATCAAAGAAAGAATAGAAGAAAAGATAATGAATAAAATACATCAATGAAGAATAAAGGAAGAGATATATGAATGGAAGAAAAGATATATGAGATATAGGAGAGACAATTGGACAGGGGACGGAAGGCACGCTAGTGCACTTATGCAACCCCCTTACTGACCTCTTAGGAACCTGGAGAGGTCAATCGTGGATAGTCTAAGGGAAAAATGTTGGGGGTTGGGGGTTGACACTACAGAGTCTGGTAATGAATTCTACACTTCGACAACTCGATTATTAAAGTCATATTTTTTACAGTCAAGTTTGGAGCGGTTAATACTAAATTTGAATCTGTTTTGTGCTCTTGTGTTGTTGTGGTTGAAGCTGAAGTAGCCATTGATAGGCAGGACGTTGCAGGATATCATCTTGTGGGCAATACTTAGATCATGTTTAAGGCGTTGTAGTTCTAAGCTTTCTAGACCCAGGATTGTAAGTCTAGTTTTGGTAGGGTATTCTGTTCCGGGTGGAGGAGTGAAGGGCTCTTCTGGTGAAGTATCTTTGGACATTTTCGAGGGTGTTGATGTCTGAGATGCGATATGGGTTCCAGACAGATGAGCTGTATTCGAGGATGGGTCTGGCGAAAGTTTTGTAAGCTCGGGTGAGTAGTGTGAGATTGCCAGAGCAGAAGCTGCGTAGGATCAGGTTAACAACTCTAGAAGCCTTTTTGGCGATATTGTTGCAGTGGGCTTTGGCACTTAAGAGCCAAAACTGGAGAATATAATACAAAGAATAACAAGTGCAGACCAGATAAAAGAGGAAAATATGGATGATCTTGGAAGAATGGAAGAACAGAGGAACCGGAAAAAAAGACAGGAAGAAAGAAAATACAAAAAAAGGTGAGGGTGAAAAAAAAGGCATTGGAGCGGAAAGGAACTATCATAGATAGGGTCCAAAGACGGGCTACAAGAATGGTGGAAAGGTCTTAAGCATAAAACGTATCAGGAAAAACTTCATGAACTCAATCTGTATAGTCTGGAGGACAGAAGGAAAAGGGGGGACATGATCGAAACATTTAAATATGTTAAAGGGTTAAATAAGGTCCAGGAGGGAAGTGTTTTTAATAGGAAAGTGAACCCAGGTACAAGGGGACACAATCTGAAGTTAGTTGGGGGAAAGATCAAAAGCAACATGAGAAAATATTATTTTACTGAAAGAGTAGTAGATCCTTGGAACAAACTTCCAGCAGACGTGGTAGATAAATCCACAGTAACTGAATTTAAACATGCCTGGGATAAACATATATCCATCCTAAGATAAAACACAGGAAATAGTATAAGGGCAGACTAGATGGACCATGGGGTCTTTTTCTGTCGTCAGTCTTCTAGGTTTCTATGTTTCTAGATGTCAAGGAAACAATAAGGGAGAAAAAGAAAACCAGAAAGGGAAAGGAAGATAAAGCTAGGGAAAAAAATGAAAGCAAAATAAAACAACAAACAAAGAAAAAAGCGAGAAGAGAAAAATAGAGAGTGTAGCAAAAAAAAATGAATTTAAGAATAGAAATGAGAGAGTTGAAAAAAATTTGGAGGAAGCAACCAAAATAGAAATAGAAAAGAGGATTAAAAATATGGAACAAGGTAAAAGATAAGGGATAAAAAAAAGAATAAGGGTGTGTATGTTAAATTAGTATATAATAGAATTAAATAATTCTGAACAAAATTGTTTATTGTCGTGATAAGAAATTAAAAAATTATGATAACATTTTTGAGAGGGGTGGCTGCTCCGAGTTCTTGGAGAGGGGCGGCATACAAATCTAAATAATAAAAATAACAATAACAATAACAATAACAATAATCCCAATAAAGAAACAAACAAATATAGAAGAGCTATAAGTTATGTGTAAAAGTTATATGGAAAAAAAATAACTTGTATTAAATATATGTATGAATTAGTATGTAGAAATGAAATTATTTTGGTCACAATTCAAAGCCCTACATGGCATCGGACCAGAATACTTCCAGGATCACCTTCTGCTGCACGAATCCCAGCGGCCAATCAGGTCCCACAGAGTTGGCCTTCTCCATCGACTAAACAATGCTATCTGGCGGGACCAAGGGGAAGAGCCTTCTCTGAGGCGGCCCTGGCCCTCTGGAATCAACTCCCCCGGAGATTCGAATTGCCCCTACTCTTCCCGACTTCCGCAAGATGTTGAAGACCTATCTATGTTGCCAGGCATTGGGGGAATAACTATCTCTTCCCTTCACCATCACCTTTTTTCCTGACTGTAATACATGAGAATGGTGTGACTGTGCAGTAATGATTGTTTTTAATATCTATGGGTTTTTAAATTTCGTTTTTAACTTATATTGGATTTGTACTCTGTGCATTGTATTGTTATTGTTGTGAGCTGCCCCGAGTCTTCAGAGAGGGGCGGCATACAAATCTAATAAATCATTAAATCATTAAATCATCATTATAAAATAATAGAAGAAACACCCATGATGCGCCCACAATATATCAGCCGATATTTACTTCTCCCCTCCATCTGCAAAGCAGAACAAAAATTGTGCATCTGTTGTTCTCCTCTGAATTATTCCGCAGCCCTTTCTCCCAAAATCTCCTCCAGGGAGGGAATAGGATACCAAGACAATTAAAGACCCGTTTTGGTTCCCTTCCTATTTTATAAGTTTCGTTTTATTTTCCGCGTCATTCCGATATCTCATTAAAACAAATTTACAGGCACATATTCCTTGGCATCGTCACATTACCGCTGGATAAACAAAGCCACGCTTTGGTTTTTCCTAAGAATACGGCTTCTGTTTTGTTGCATGGATGTTTAAACCCTGAAAGATTAATTTTTGAAGACTCCGGGCAAGGCAAATCAACAGCAGCTGAGGTTTAGCAGGCAGATGGAGGCAAGCTGGTTTTAAACAGGTTTTTTTTGGATAGGAAGGAAATTGATTTAAAGATTCCGTTGATTTTTCCAGCTTGAATTCCCTGCGAGGTGTCTGAATTAAAGCGATCCGTGTAATGATTTATAGTACAGTTCTATCTGTGCATATTCTCAGAAAGTGTTCAGTCGTATAATTACACCCAGCTAAGCATCTTCAAGTGTCACTCAGCCCGAGTTTCTCAAGGTTAGGCACAACTTGCTTCTTACTTATTCCCGACTTCATACATCAGGTTGCATCTTAATCTGGAGTGGCATATTGTACAGAATACCAAATGAGTATCACTCCATTAACAGGGCTGGGTGTGAAGCAGCTGAAAGAAGAAAACATACGACTTTGCACAAAGTTACTATAGCAAATTAATTATCACTTTGGTTTTCTGGGTTGGTCTGACTTTTTCAGGGAAGAGGTGAGATTTATTATTTATTTACTTACTGGACCTTCTACAAGAATTCTTTATCGGCCAAGTGTGATTTGGACACACAAGGAATTTGTCTTGGTGCATTGGCTCTCGGTGTACATAAAAGAAAAATATACATTTGTCAAGAGCCTTGAGGTACAACACTTAATGATTGTCATAGAGGTCAAATAAGCAATGAAAAAAACAATATTAATAAAAATTGTAATGATGCAAGCAACAAGTTACAGTCATACAGTCGTAAGTGGGAGGAAATGGGTGATAGGAGAGAGAGAGAGAGAAAGAAAGAAAGAAAGGAAGGAAGGAAGGACAGAAGGAAGGAAGGAAGGAAGGAAGAAAGAAAGAAAGAAAGAAAGAAAGAAAGGAGGGAGGGAGGGAGGGAGCATAGAAGGAAGCAAGCAAGGGAGGGAGAGAGGAAAGGGGAGAGAGAGACAGGGAGAAAAGGAAGTAAAAGGAAGAGAGAGAGAGAAGGATGGAAAGAAAGACGGATGGAAGGAAGGTGGGAAGGAAGGAATAAAGGAAGGAACGAACAAAGGAAGGAAGAAATGAAGGAATGAAGGAAGAGAGGGGAGCGTAGGAGGAAGGAAGCAAGGAAAGGGGGGAGGGAAGGAAGGGGAGAGCGAGAGAAACAAAGAAAAAGGAAGGAAGGAAGGGAGAGAGAAAAGGAAGGAAAGAAAGAAGGGAGGGAGGGAGAGAGAGGGAGGGAGAGAAAGAGAAAGAACAAAAGAAAGAACGAAAGAAAGAACGAAAGAAAGGAAGAAAGAAAGGAAGAAAGAAAGAAAGAAAGAAAGAAAGAAAGCCAAAATCCTTATTAGGGTGCATTAAGTAGTAAATTAAGCTTATTAGGCAGTAAATTAAGCTTCTTTCACAATATTTTTCCAGATTTATGACCATTTTCCTTTGGGAGCAAATAAAATATACCACTTCCTATTATACTTTTCACCAGAACGCTTCCTTGAATTCAAACAAGGCAAATGACAATCCACTGTTTAAAAACAGATCCTTGGATGCTTCCAGTTAAAGGAACTCTCACATTCCAGAGACTATAACTGCTTCTTGCATATGCTCAGTAAAACCAACATAAAATGTATTATTCAATCATGCCCCAAGGCCATATCTTGCAGAAGCGCTGGGTGGTTAGTAGGAATTTTATTCCTCACCCAGTTCTGAACCAGAATGCAAGAAACAAGCAGGCAGTTGCCTGGAATTAACGGGTGTTTTTTTTTAAATTACTATTTTGGGATATATATATATTTCTTTTGTGAGAAATCGAAAGAAACGAAATGTTGCTTTTATAATTTGCAGTGGTAACACCATTTGGGATCCTTCCCAGCTTCTGACAAGCTAAGTCAATGGGGGGCATCCAGTGAACGACCTCAGACTCCCTATTCACTGAAAAACTGTAGCAGTTCCCTTCCCAAAGCTTGTAAAATCATACACAACTGTGTTGCTTTGTGAAGAAACGTTTGTCCTAATTGCGGCCATAAGTTGAGACTCCAGGTATTTTTTTTTTTAAGAGCATTTGATTTACAACAGATTGTTCAGTTTCCCTCCAAAGTGAGGATCCTGGGGCAGACCACCAACCAAAATGACACAAAATGACACTCTAAGACACTCTCCTCCCTTTTTCCATCCCTGTCTCCTCCCCCCCTTGTGTGTGTGTGTGTGTGTGTGTGTGTGTTTGGAAATGGTCTTGAACCATTTCCCAAAACAGGTGAGGGCTGGGGGGGGTTTCCTCTCTTATTCTTTGGGTGCTTTTTATCATATGCTTTAAATCAAGAGTCACTTCTCTCTCTCTTTTGTTTCTCTCTCTTTCCTCTCATTCTCTGCCTCAATCATTTTCTCATTTCTCTTTTTCCCTCCCCTTTTTGCTCTCATTTCTCTCTCTTTCTTTCTCTCCCTTCCTCTCCTTTGCTCTCTCTTTCTTGCTTCCTTTCTCTCTTACTCTTGCTTTCTTTCTCTTTCTCTCTCACTTTCTCTCTCTCTTGCTTTCTCTCTCTCTCTCTCTCTTTCTCTCTCACTTTCTCTCTCTCTCTTGCTTTCTCTCTCTCTCTCTTGCTTTCTTTCTCTCTTGCTTTCTTTCTCTCTTGCTTTCTTTCTCTTTCTCTCTCTCTTTCTCCCTCCCCCTCTTTTGATCTCTCTTGCCCTCTCTCTCACTTTCTCTCTCACTTGCTTTCTCTCTCTCTCTCTTTCTCTCTCTTGCTTTCTCTCTCTCTCTCTTTCTCTCTCTTGCTTTCTCTCTCTCTCTTTCTCTGTCTCTTGCTTTCTTTCCCTTTCTCTCTCTCTCTCTTTCTCTCTCCCCCCTCTTTTGATCTCTCTCTTGCCCTCTCTCTCTCTTTCTCTCTCTTTCTCTCTCTCTCTTTCTCTCTCGTACACCACGCCGGCAACAGCAGCATTGGGCAGTAGCCACCGGGCGGCGGCAGGGTGGTCGGCTGTGAGTGGGAGCTCCAGAGCAGAGGCTGGACATGTTGCTGGATGCTGTATGTGCTGGCGCTGCACTGGGCATGGGCACAGGGCTGGCACCTCCGTCCCGGTCCAGCCAGCAGGCCAGTGCCAGCCCTGCAGCACCAGCAGGTACGGTGTCTAGCAACACGTCCAGCCAGCACTGTCAGTGCCTCTGCCCTGGAGCTCCCACTCGCAGCTGATCACCCTGCCACTGCCCCGCGGCTAGTGCCCAATGCCGCTGTTGCCGGCGTGGTGTACGCTGTTGCCAACTGCTCGCAGCCACCACCCTGCGGCTACTGCCTGCTGACACTGCAGCCCGTGCCCTCCTGCTCCCACTGCCAGCACCCTCCCGCTGGGCCCCAAAGCTCACCTGCCGCTGCCCCAGGGAAACTCCATCTGGGTGAGGCGTTACAGCTGCTGGAAAACCTGGAAGGCGTGAAGAAGGAAGCTCAGCTTCTGGTCTTGCAACTTTTTGCTCTTTGAGCCCTCAGCAAAAGTTGCAAGACTGGAACCTGAGCTTCCTTCTTCGTGGCACTTTGATACGGTTCCACATAAAGAGCTGATAGATAAATTAGTGAAGATTGGACTTAATCCCTGGATAGTTCAGTGGATTTCAAGCTGGCTGAAGCATAGACATCAGGGAGTTATTGTTAATGGCGAGTATTCTGAGCAGAGACAGGTTACAAGCGGTGTGCCACAAGGGTCTGTTCTGGGTCCTATTCTTTTTAATATGTTTGTGAGTGACAGAGGGGAAGGTTTGGTAGGGAAGGTTTGCCTATTTGTCGATGACTCTAAAGTGTGCAATAGGGTTGATATTCCTGGAAGCGTCTGTAATATGGCAAATGATTTAGCTTTACTTGATAAATGGTCAAAGCAATGGAAACTGCAGTTTAATGTTTCCAAATGTAAAATAATGCACTTGGGGAAAAGGAATCCTCAATCTGAGTATTGTATTGGCAGTTCTGTGTTAGCAAAAACTTCAGAAGAAAAGGATTTAGGGGTAGTGATTTCTGACAGTCTCAAAATGGGTGAACAGTGCAGTCAGGTGGTAGGGAAAGCAAGTAGGATGCTTGGCTGCATAGCTAGAGGTATAACAAGCAAGAAGAGGGAGATTATGATCCCGCTATATAGAGCGCTGGTGAGACCACATTTGGAATGCTGTGTTCAGTTCTGGAGACCTCACCTACAAAAAGATAAGACAGGCTACAAGAATGGTGGTATGTCTTAAGCATAAAACGTATCAGGAAATACTTAATGAACTCAATCTGTATAGTCTGGAGGACAGAAGGAAAAGGGGGGACATGATCGAAACATTTAAATATGTTAAAGGGTTCAATAAGGTTCAGGAGGGAAGTGTTTTCAATAGGATAGTGAACACAAGAACAAGGGGACACAATCTGAAGTTAGTTGGGGGAAAGATCAAAAGCAACATGAGAAAATATTATTTGACTGAAAGAGTAGTAGATCCTTGGAACAAACTTCCAGCAGACGTGGTTGGTAAATCCACAGTAACTGAATTTAAACAAGCCTGGGATAAACATATATCCATCCTAAGATAAAATACAGGAAATAGTATAAGGGCAGACTAGATGGACCATGAGGTCTTTTTCTGCCGTCAGTCTTCTATGTTTCTATGTTTCTAAATATACTATTAGCTGAAATCGCCTTTAAGCTGCTCCAAATTTTAGTTTCTCCCATTAAGTAGGCTAAAATGTTTCAACTCTCTCCTGTTCCAAGGATCTACTACTCTTTCAGTAAAATAATATTTTATCACGTTACTTCTAATCTTTATTTATTTATTTTATTTATTTATTCTGTCCAATACACAATGAGAGTTTTAGTGGGTATATATCTATATACACATAGTAAAATACATGATGAAGGTTATAGAGGAGATACTCATAGTAAACTATATCTATGAAAGAATAGAAGAGAAATTATAGGAATAGAACATATCAATGAAAGAATAGAAGAAGAGATATAGCAATAGAAGAAAGGAATAGGAGATACTGTATAGGAGAGCAATAGGACAGGGGACGGAAGGCACTCTAGTGCACTTGTACTCGCCCCTTACTGACCTCTTAGGAATCTGGATAGGTCAACCGTAGATAATTTAAGGGTAAAGTGTTGGGGGTTTGGGGATGACACTATGGAGTCCGGTAATGAGTTCCATGTTTTGACAACTCGGTTACTGAAGTCATATTTTTTACAGTCAAGTTTGGAGCGGTTAATATTAAGTTTAAATCTGTTGTGTGCTCTTGTGTTGTTGTGGTTGAAGCTGAAGTAGTCGCTGACAGGCAGGACGTTGCAGCATATGATCTTGTGGGCAATACTTAGATCATGTTTAAGGCGTCTTAGTTCTAAACTTTCTAGGCCCAGGGTTGAAAGTCTAGTCTCGTAGGGTATTCTATTTCGAGTGTAGGAGTGAAGGGCTCTTCTGGTGAAGTATCTTTGGACATTTTCAAGGGTGTTAATGTCTGAGATGCGATATGGGTTCCAAACAGATGAGCTGTATTCAAGGATGGGTCTGGCAAAAGTTTTGTAAGCTCTGGTAAGTAGTGTGAGATTGCCAGAGCAGAAGCTACGTAGGATTAGGTTTACAACTCTTGAAGCCTTCTTGGCTATGTTGTTGCAGTGGGCTCTGCCACTTAAATCTTTTGTTATTAGTATACCGAGGTCTTTAACCGAGTGGGGATTATCTGTGATAATTCGATTATTCAGTTCGTATTTGAAGTTCAGATTCTTCTTCCCAATGTGTAGGACAGAGCATTTGCTAGTTGAGATTTGGAGTTGCCATGTGTTTGACCACTCAGAAACAGACTTCAGGTCTTTCAGATATGCTGGTTCGGACTGGTTCAGGCAAACCAGTAGTAGCGAGCTGCAAGTGGGCCCAAAAAATTGTTAAAATCTCACATGCGAGCAGGTCCCCTCACAAACTTTTGCCTCCTGCGCCTACTCCTTGACCTTTATGATAAGAATCACTGGTCATCTGTCACTTTTTGGAATGGTATTTTAATGCATATAAGTAGAATTATGGAAAAACCTTTAAATGTTAAAGATGTTAATGCCATGCTGAATTATATATCAGTGCCTCAGAAATTGACAATCTATCAGGAATACCGTACGGTTATATCATGCTTGAGGGGTTGCTAAAAGAATCTAATTCTTTTAGAGATTAATCTAGAGAAAAACTGGATAAATGATATTATTCG